>NW_016107664.1:980214-992107 GCF_001604975.1 Cebus imitator
AAAATTTATACTTCCTTTATGAAAGGCACAAACAGCTCCATGAAATATGGGTGGCACACTGAAGTTTTCTTATATATAATTTCAAAATGAAATGACTAGAATGGATTCTTAATTTTTTAGTTCCTCCATATTGTAAAACTTAACAGATTGCCTTACTCATTTCCACAGATTAAAGCATACTTAAGATTAAAGACTCTCATGACCTCCATAAAGATGAATTCTGAGGGACATAAAGTGTGGAAACATGAATTTTGTCTGTTCTTTCAAATCTGCTGAGACCTATTTTCCTTCAGCGAGAGATAATATCTTTTGTGCTCTTCCAAACTTTTTCCAGCTATTGGCCTCCTCTATTATTGCTGGCAAAAAATATAGTTATACTTACTCACTTTCAGAGTAAGTTCCTGGCATGCCTAATAATACCTACCTGCCTTTCAAAATCAAGGAATATAACAGAAATTATAATGGAAATCAACAGTCACCTGCCTCACTCCTTATACCATTTTCCAGAGGCAACTACTTTGAATCATTTTATTGCTATTTCCTAATTAATCAAATTTAGACATTTTCTCTTTACTTCCTGCTATAACAGTTGAAAATTCAGCACACTTATACCCCATCTCAGCTCACTTACCTTCCTTCTCAATTCTGTCAGTCATAGCCTATTCAGTATTTATTAGTAGTTTCTCTACTGCAGAGGTTGCAAACAGATGGCCTACAGGCTAGACCTGACAGTAGGTATATTTTGTTTGGATAGTTGTTTTTTTTTTAAGCCAACATGGAAAACTTATTAGATGTATTATTATTTTTTTTAATTCAAATGTTGGCCAGGCACAGTAGCTCACACCTACAATCCCAGCACTTTGGGAGGCTGAGGCAGGAGGATCACTTGAGCCCAAGAATTCAAGACCAGCCTAGGCAACAAAGTGGGAACCTATCTCTACAAAATAAAAAATATATAGGGAAAATTAGCAGGAGGTGGTAGTGTGTGCCTGTGGTCCCAGCTACTCGGGAGGCTGAGGTGGGGGCATTACTTGAGCCCAGGAGGTCCAGGCTGCAGTGAGCTGTGATTGCGCCACTGCACTCTCACCTGGGCGATAGAGCAAGACCTTTTCTCAAAAAAAAAGAAATGAAAAGAAAAGAAAATGTTTAACTTCTCACAAAAAGTCAGTTGTAGCACACCTGAGTTTCCTAGCATTGCTATAAAAAAGTACCACAAGCTGGATAACTTAAAATAGCAGAAATATATTCTCTCAAAGTTTTGGAAGATAAAAGACCAGAATCCAAATGTCAGCAGGGCTAGGCTCCCTTTGAAAGCCCTAGGGAAGAATGTTTCCTTGCTTCTTCTTAGCTTTTGCAAGCAATCCATGGCACTGGCTAGCTTGTAATTGTTATTACTCAAATTTCTGTCTCTGTCTTCATGTGGCTTTCGTGTGTGTGTGTGTGTGTGTGTGTGTGTGTGTGTGTGTGTGTGTGTGTGTCCGAATCTCCCCTTCTTGTCAGGACACTAGCCATTGAAGTTAGGGTACACCCTAATCCAGTATGACTTCATTTTAACTAATTACATGTGCAAAGACCTTATTTCCAAATGAGATAACCTTATGAGGTCCCAGATGCACATGGAATTTCAGGGGGATAACCAGTACATGAAAAATACAGCCCCTATCCCAAAAATTTATCTCGTTAAAATTAATGATCAAGTGACTGTACTTTCCAGGTGTGGCAGGTACCAGTTTGTATGCCAAAGTTTCACTCTTGTTGCCCAAGCTAGAGTGCAATGGTGCGATCTTGGCTCACTGCAACCTCTGCTGCCTCGGTTCAAGCAATTCTCCTGCCTCAGCCTCCCAAGTAGCTGGGATTACAAGCGTGCAACTGCTTATTTTTGTACTTTTAGTAGAGACAGGGTTTCACCACATTGCCCAGACTGGTCTCAAGCCCCTGACCTCAGGTGATCCGCCCACAACACCCTCCCGAAGTGTTGTGATAACAGGCGTGAGCCACTGCACCTGGCCTCCTGTTTCATGTTGAATTGTGTCCCTCAGAATTTACATGTTGCTGTTTTAATCACTGTATCTCAAAATATGGCCTTATTTGGAAATAAGGTCCCTGTAGGGGTAGTTAAGATGAAGTGAGCCTCTAATCAAATATAAATGATGTTCTTAAAAAGGGGGAGATTCAGAGATTCAGTCATACATAAAGAGACAAAGACATGTAAAGATGAAGGCAAAGACTGAAGCAACAGAAGCCAAGGAATACTGAAGATTACATTGAACTTGGAGAGAGGCATGAGCAGATTCTCCCTCACAGTCTTCAGAAGGAACTAACCCCAATGACACCTTTAGCTCAGTCTTCTAGCTTCCAGAATTGTGAGACAAAAAATTTCTGTTAAGATCCTTTTATGGTACTTTATTTTAGCAACCCCAGCAAACTGATACATCTGCATGTGTTAAATGTTGTAAAAGCTACATTGTATTGTAACTTTTTTTTTTTTTTGAGTTGGCTTCTCACTTTGTCACCCAGGCTGAAACGATTCTCCTGTCTCAGCCTCCTGAGTAGCTGGAACTACACGTGTGTGCCACCATACCCAGCTAATTTTTGTATTTTTAGTAGAGATGAGGTTTCGCCATGTTGGCCAGGCTGGTCTTGAACTCCTGACGTCAGGTGATCCACCCGCCTCAGCCTCCCAAAGTTCTGGGATCACAGGCGTGAGCCACTGCACAGCCTATGTTGTGAAAATTTAAGTAACTTTCGTGTTCTATCATCCTCAAATATCTGCTGATCTTAGGTTATCCATTGATATTTAAGAAGAAGTCAGTGGAATTCTGCTTCCACTTATGGAGTGGTGTCAATATGGAGTTTACTATACTGCCATAAAAAAACAGAAAACAAAATGTGTGAAATCAGTATTTTAAGTCCTTTTTTTCTTCCTTTCTTTTTTTGAGATGGAGTCTTGCTCTGTCACCCAGACTGGAGAGCAGTGGCACAATCTCGGTTCATTGCAACCTCCACCCCCAGGTTTAAGCAATTCTCTTGCCTCAGTCTCCCAAGCAGCTGGAATTACAGGCGTGCACCACAATGCCTGGGTAATTTTTTTTCTTGTAATTTTAGTAGAGATGGCGTTTCACCATGTTGGCTAGGCTGATCTCGAACTCCTGGCCTCAAGTGATCCACCTACCTCCGCCTCCCAAAGTGCTAGGATTACAGGTATGGGCCACCATACCTGGCTTGCTTTCCTTTTTTAGACAGGGTCTCACTCTGTTACCCAGGCTGGAGTGCAGTAGGATGATCATAGCTCACTGCAACCTTGGACTCCCAGGCTCAAGGAATCCTCCTGCTTCAGCTTTCTGAGTAGTTGGGACTACAGGTACAGACCACTACACCCAGCTAATTTTGTTATTTTTACTTTTATTTATTTATTTTGGCAGAGACAAGATCTCACTTTGTTGCCCCGGCTGGTGTTGAATTCCTGAACTTAAGCGATCCTCCTGCCTCAGCCTCCCAAAGTGCTGGGATTACAGGTGTGAGCCACCACCCCCAGCCCTAAACTATTTATTTTTAGCTATTGAAAGAAAGGAAATCAGTAAGGCGTGTCTTTTGATTGCTGCAGCTTCCTTCCTAAAGGCAATTCCTGGCTATGGCACAGAGAGGCGAAACACAAACGTCGCTGAGAGATTTCACTGAGCTAATGAAGTAGAGACAAAAACCTGGTATATTTTACCTGCTCTGGATATTTAAACAACAACAACAACTTGGGGAAGCTGAGGTGGCTGGAATTTGTGGGGCAGAGTTCCAAAGAGGGAGATACGGAGAGAAAGAGATCCAAAAGTTTGCATCACCTTGATTATTTGGCAGAATGTAATGTGTACTATGTGAGGTGAAATTACACAAGGCTGAGTGAAGAACAAAGTCTGGGAGCTCTAAGCTAAACAAGTCCTAGAGCTCACACAGGGCTAAAAGACGTTTGATCTTCTCCTTACTAGAGTGAAGATTCCTTCCGAAAAACCTGGGCATTTAGGCCAGGCACAGTGGCTCACACCTGTAATCCTAACACTTTGGGAGGCTGAGGGGGGCAGATCGCCTGAGGTCAGGAGTTCGAAGGCCAGCCTGACCAACATGGCGAAACCCCATCTTGACTAAAAATACAACAAATTAGCTGGATGTGGTGGCACATGGCTGTAATCCCCGCTACTCAGGAGGCTGAGGCAAGAAAATCACTTGAACCCAGGAGGCAAAGGTTGTAGAGAGCTGAGATCATGCCACTGCACTCCAGCATGGGCAAGAGAGTGAGACTCCGTCTCATAAAAAACAACAAAAACAAAACAAAACAAAAAACCTGGGTATTCAGCACAGAACCAAGAAGTGTTATGTCTTAGTAGTAGAGATAAATATCTTGGAATAAAAACTACTTTAGATCTTCCTTAACTAAGTATAAAAGTATGTCTTTAAATGATCAAGCTGATATCCAAGTAACTAAATTGCCTGTCAAATAAATTCAACATTTATTAAAAGAAACTATATAATGTTCACCTGCAATCTCAGCACTTTGGGAGGCTGAGGCGGGTGGATCACCTGAGTTCAGGAGCTCAAGACCAGCCTGACCATCATGCTGAAACCCTGTCCCTGCCAAAAAAAAAAAATAATTGTGGTGGAGTGCCTGTGATGCTAGCTACTCAGGAAGCTGAGGTGGGAGAATCGCTTGAACTCAGGAGGTGGAGGTTACAGTGAGCCAAGATTGATTGCCTCACTGCACTTTAGCCTGTACTAAAAGCACTAAAATTAGCTGGGCATGGTGGCAGATGTCTGTAGTCCCAGCTATTCGGGAGGCTGGGGCAGGAAAATAACATGAACCCAGAAGGCAGAGGTTGCAGTGAGCCCAGGTTGCACCACTGCACTCCAGCCTGGGTGACAGATTGAGACTCATTTCAAAAAAAATAATAAAATAAATAAAGCCTATTACCTGTATGTTTATCAGTTCTGAAGTTTATTATTCCTTTGCATAAATTTAAGGTTTTCTGGTATCATTTCCTTCACACTGAAAAATAGACTTTATATTTCTTGTCTGAAGACAAATTTGCTCAGCTTTTGTTTGTTTGAAAAAGTTTTAATTTTTTCTTTATTTGGAAAATATTTTTACTAGATGTAATAAAAATGAAGGCTGGGCACAGTGGGTCTCACCTGTAATCCCAGCACTTTGGGAGGCTGAGGTGGGCAGATCACAAGGTCAAAAGATCGAGACCATTCTGGCCAACATGGTGAAACCCCGTCTCTATGAAACCCCGTCTCTACTAAAAATACAAAAATTAGCTGGGCCATGGTGGCATGCACCTGTAATCTCAGCTACTCCGGAGGCTGAGGCAGGAGAATCACTTGAACCAGGAAGGCGGAAGTTGCAGTGAGCCGAGATCGCACAGCTGTACTCCAGTCTGGCAACAGAGCAAGACTCCATGTCAAAAAAAAAAAAAAAGAAAAAAAAGGTTAAGTATGAGAAACGGGATTTTTTTAGGGCCCTGAAATTATTCTGTTTGATGCTGTAATGGTGATACATGAATGTTTATGGCTAACATGAACTGACAGCCCAATCTAGAAAAAACTCCAATGTCCAATCACAGGTGAACAGATAGGCAAAATGTGGTACTGTATATCTGCTATATACTGTGAGGTACTACTCAGAAATAAAAAGTAATGAACTGATATGAGCTATGACACAAGGAATCTGAAAAACGTTATGCTGAGCGAAAGAAACTAGAACCACATACTCTGTGATTCAATGTATAAGAAATTCTAGGATATAAAAACAAATCCACAGTTAGTTGCCTGTGCAGTGTGGTGACTGTGGGCATTGATGGTAGAGAGGCTAGAGCCAACTTTTAATTTTTGTAATGAAATATTCTTTGCTTTGTGTGGTAATTACATGCTATATACATTTGCCAATATGTTATATTATGCATAAGCTATGCATCTATAAAGTTGACTTTTTTAAAAAAGAAGACAACATCAAGACTGACTGATTTGTGCACAAAAGATGAGATTCTCAATGACAAGTATCACTTGAGAATGCAGGTCAAGGACTGGCTTTTATGCTGGAAGCTTCCCACAGGTCAGAATGGTGAGTTTTCCTCTGTTATTTCAACTCTTCCCTGGTATCCCTGGTTCTCTCTAGGCAGTTCTTTTAAGAGTAATTCTCCTGCTGGTGTATACTAAGTATTTGCGTCCTCCCGAAATTTATATGTTGAAACCTAATCTCCAGTGTGGTTGTGCCTGGGTTTGGGAGGTGATTAGGTCATGAGCGTTGACCCCTCATGAATGGGATTAGTCTTCTTATAAAAAGACCCCACAGACCTCCTTTTCCCCTTTTGCCATGTGAAGACATAATGAGAAGACAATGTCTTTGAATAAATGCCGGCTCTCACCAGACACTGCAACTGCTGGTGCCTTGATCTTGGACGTCCCAGGCTCCAGGACTGTAAGAAATACATTTCTGTGGTTTATAAGCTACCCACTGTATGACATTTTGTCATAGCAGCCTGAATGACTAAGACACCTGCCATTTTCAACCTTCACCACCATCCACCTTGGCTGCACACTATTCAGTGCTTCAGGGTACGGGTCAGATTCAGTCTGTTGCCTGTGCACCTTTAAACTATTCTGTTTTGGCCTCACTTCTCCCTCTTTCTCTCTGTAATACTTTCAGTATCCAAGTCCAGAACCTCTCTAACTCCCTGCAAATTTAAAGTCATTAACTTGTTCTCAACATCTTTATTTATTGATGTGCATTCATTGACTTAATCCTAACTAAAAAGCAGTATATTGGTTATCAGTTACCTATTGCAGTGTAACAAATGCTTCACGCTCTAGGGGCTTAAAAGAACAATAAAAAGGGATAAGGACCATTGGAGGCCATCTGAAAGGCTGGCTAATATAGTTAGTAAATATTACTCGTGTGTCTATATTCATCTACTTCATTTTTATTCCACAGCAAGTCTTTCATCTGCTGCTTGTGAAGAAAATACCAATCACAGATACCACATATGGTAAGCATAACCAAGAAGTTTCTAGTATTTTTAAATTACATTTGTAGGCTAGGTGCAGTGGCTCATATCTGTAATCCTGCACTTTGGGAGGCCAAGGCGGGTGGATCACCTGAGGTCAGGAGTTTGAGACCAGCCTGGCCAACGTGGCAAAACCCTGTCTCTACTTGAAAATACAAAAATTAGCCGGGTGTGGTGGCATACGCCTGTAATCCCAGCTACTCAGGAGGCTGAGGCAGGAGAATCGCTTGAACCCAGGAGGCGGAGGTTGCAGTGAGCCGAGATCTTGCCATTGCACTCCAGCCTGGGTGACAGAGCGAGACTCTGTCTCAAAAAAATAAAAAAATAAAAAATAATTACATTTGTAGATACTCCTCTTTTTATTTTAAATTAACATACTTTTAAAAGCAGTTTTAGTTTTAAAGAAAAATAAATGGAAAGTGTTGCATTCCTACGCACCCTCCCCACCCCACCCCCAGTTTCTCCTATAGCTATCTTGCATGAGTATGCTACATTTGGCACAACTGATTGAGGAGCCGATATTGATGCACGGTAACTAAAGTCCATAGTTTACATTAGGGTTCATTCTTTGTGTTTTACATTCTATGGGTGTTGGCAGTGGGTATGGTAGCATGTGTCTACCTTCACAGTATCATATGGAATAGTTTTGCTTCCTTAAACATATCTCTTTCTCTGCCCATCCATTCACCCTCCCTTTCTTCCTTCCTCCCTGAATCTCTGCAATCTCTGATCTTTTTACTGCCTCCATGGTTTTGCCTTTTCCAGAATGTTGTATCATTGTAATCGCCGAATATGTAGACTTTTCAAATTGGCTTCTTTCACTTAGCAATATGCACATGAGTTTCCTCCACCTTTTTTTGTTTTCTGTATTTTTAGTAGGGATGGGGTTTCACCATGTTGGCCAGTCTGATCTTGAACTCCCTGCCTCAAGTGATCCACCTGCCTCAGCCTCCCAAAGTGCTGATATTACAGACATGAGCCACTGTGTCTGGCCCTCCATATCTTTTTGTGGCTTGATAACTCAGTTCTTTTTATCACTGAATAATACTTCATTCCATGGATGTGCTACAGGTTATCACTTTTTTGAAGAACATCTTGGTGGTTTCCAAATGTCGACACTTATGAATAAAGCGGCTATAAACATTTATGTGCAGGTCTTTATGTGAATGAATACTTCTTTTTCATTCCTGGTTTTTCAGGTTTACATTGGGTATTTTTTTTTTCTTATATGGTTCATTTCTTCCACACCTGAAAAAAATCCTTAATTTTGTTTTTACAAGCCTGAAT
This sequence comes from Cebus imitator, assembly GCF_001604975.1. Classification (NCBI taxonomy): domain Eukaryota; kingdom Metazoa; phylum Chordata; class Mammalia; order Primates; family Cebidae; genus Cebus; species Cebus imitator. Next base: position 988,548 of record NW_016107664.1, read on the forward strand.
TCTCATTAGATTTTCATTAAATATTAATTGTAAGAAAGTTTTCTCAAAGTTAATATAAACATTTAAAAATTTGTTGAGTGATTCTCAAAGTCCCTTGAGTTTCTAGGCTCTGGGCCATTTCCACAAAAAGATGAAATGGTGTGCTATAATTGAGATTGGAGCACTAAATAACTTTTCCGTAATGTAACCGAAAGTATCTTAACTTCTTTTCAGTTGATACTTTAAAGTCTATTTTGGCTTTCGGCGTTCGGCTTTCGGCTTTCGGCTCGGAGGAGGCCAAGGTGCAACTTTCTTCGGTCGTCCCGAATCCGGGTTTATCCGACACCAGCCGCCTCCACCATGCCGCCGAAGTTCGACCCCAACGAGACCAAAGTCGTATGCCTGAGGTGCACTGGGGGTGAAGTCGGTGCCACTTCTGTGCTTGCCCTCAAGATCGGCCCCCTCGGTCTGTCTCCAAAAACAGTTGGTGATGACATTGCCAAGGCAACGGGTGACCGGAAGGGCCTGAGGATCACGGTGAAACTGACCGTTCAGAACAGGCAGGCCCAGATTGAGGTGGTGCCTTCTGCCTCTGCCCTGATCACCAAAGCCCTTAAGGAACCACCAAGAGACGGAAAGAAACAGAAAAACATTAAACACAGCGGGAATATCACTTTCAATGAGATTGTCAACATTGCTCGACAGATGCGGCACTGATCTTTAGCCAGAGAACTCTCTGGAACTATTAAAGAGATCCTGGGGACTGCCCAGTCTGTGGGCTGTAATGTTGATGGCCACCACCCTCACGACGTCATAGATGACATCAACAGTGGTGCTGTGGAATGCCCAAATAGTTAAGAAGCACAAAGGAAAATATTTCAATAAAGGTCATTTAACAACTGGTGAAAAAAAAAAAAAGTCTATTTTGTAATTTATCTTTAACCCAATATTTCATTAAGTTAAGTGTAGATATTTATCACTGTATGTGAATTACTGAGTATTCCTTTTGATGACAGAATGAAAACTATGCTTCTTTAAGAGCATCTCCAAAAACATTACAGTGTGTTTTTTATTATTGTTTGAGCCATTCTAGAAGCCCTGAATATGCGCATGGTACCAAAACAAACTGCTTCTGTGTGGGGACACATATTTTGCTTTAGTTCTAGACAGCTGTAACGAACAGCTGTACTTTCTTAGCTGCACTATGTCCAACCCTTTTCCTTCTTATGTGAGGGAATTTCCCACTGTCTTGGTAATGCTCTTCTTCCTACTCTGGAGGCATTAGAGAACCTATCCCCAGGCACCTCCCTCCCCCCACCTCCAGTAGACTATGCATGGGCATGTGATCTAGGCTTAGCCAATGATCTTTTTTCCAGAACACTGATGCTTGACCAAATGACAGAAAGACAAAGGGGAGTTGATATTTAATTCACAGCAGTAGGGAGATTATCTCCAAGAGCACTGAGAATGAATACTAAAAGTGCCCTGCAACAAAGGTGGCTGTATCCTTCCCAGGCTATTGCTAAAATCTTTGTAGTTTCTTGGCTGTCTGGAGCCACCTGGGTCTCTATCCATTTTTCAAGCCTAGTATTATAGATTCCTGTGAGTTTGTTAGCCCTTGATAATGCCCTTCTAATAAATTCATTTTTCCCTTAAGATTGTTAAAGTAGCCATTTACTACCCATAAAAGTATTTCATGGAAATATTTGGATAATTAAAATCAATCAATTCATTCATAAGTTCTCCTAATATTCATTAAACACCTGCTGTATATTGTGGTAGAGCTTAAGAATATGGTGGTGTAATCACCATATTCTTAGAATATAATGGTGACAAAGAATATGATGGTGAGTAATAGACACTGTTTCTACTGTCTTGGAACCCACAGTCTATTGGAAGATACAAACAAGGAAAGAGATAATTGAAACACAGGCATGATGGAGAAGGATGCTATTCACCAGAAACACAAAGAAGGAGCATTTACTCCAACCTTAATGATGGTAGTGATGGGGGATGTCAGATAAAGCTTCAAGCGGTATCTAAATTAAGGTTTGAAAATATGTAAAAATGACACCTAATTGTTAGGTAGGAGGTGAAAATGAGAATTCCAAATAGAGGAAAAATGCCATGTGATGCCCCAGAGTTGAGAAGTGCAGTACCTTTAAAAAATGAGAAAAAAGTTCTATATTTCTGAAGTGCAGAGTAAATTTAAGCAGGTAGAGAGGAACAATAAGTGGGACTCAGATTATGCCAAGTATTGTGAGTCACATAAGGGTGTTAACGCTTTTCCCTATAAGCAGTTAGAGGCAACTGAAGGGTTTCAAGCAGAAGTATCAGTAGGCAGCTATCTGGTACCTGGGGCCTGGGGAAATTGTGTAAGAAAATATTGTGAAATTCAGGAGTGGGAGCAAAAAACTCTGATATGCCATGACTTCAAAGCCATTGATTTTTTTTTTTTTCCGAGATGAAGTCTTGCTGTCACCCAGGCTGGAGTGCAGTGGCACAATCTTGGCTCACTGCAATCTCCACCTCCTGGGTTGAAATTGTTCTCCCACCTCAGCCTCCCGAGTAGTTAAAATTGCAGGTGCGTGCCACCACATCTGGCTATTTGTGTGTGTGTGTGTGTGTTTTTAGTAGAGACCCGGTTTCACCACGTTGGCCAGGCTGGTCTCAAACTCCTGATCTTAAGTGATCCACCTGCCTTGGCCTCCCAAAGTGCTGGGATTACAGGCGTGAGCCACCGTGCTTGTCCTGTTGATTTTTCTAAAAATTTTATCTTATTTTTTACAGAGATGGTATCTTTCTATGTTGCCCAGGTTGTTCTCAAACTCCTGGGCTCAATCAATCCTCCTGTCGCAGCCTCCCAAAGTGCTGGGATTATAGGTGTGAGCCACCATACCCAGCCAAAATCATTTATTTATTATCTTTGAAACAGAGTCTCGCTTTGTTGCCCAAGCTAGAGTGCAATGGTGTGATCTTGGCTCATTGCAACCTCCGCCTCCCAGGTTCAAGCATTTCTCCTGCCTCAGCCTCTTGAGTAGCTGGGATTACAGGCACGTGCCACCACTCCCGGCTAATTTTGTACTTTTAGTAGAGACGGGGTTTCAGCATGTTGGTGAGGCTGTTCTCGAACTCCTGACCTTGTGATCCACCTGCCTTGGCTTCCCAAAGTGCTGGGATTACAGGTGTGCCCACAGCGCCTGGCTGTGGATTTTTTTTTTTTTTTTTTAAGAACAAAGCTATTGTGTTTTCCTTTATGTGTGGAAATGATAATATTGGGTTAAAAATTAGTGGACAGGCTGGGCACAGTGGCTCATGCCTGTAATCCCAGGACTTTGGGAGGCCGAGGCAGGCGGATCACCTGAGGTTAGGAGTTGGAGACCAGCCTTGCCAACATGGGGAAAACTCATCTCTACTAAAAATACAAACATTAGCCAGGCATGGTGGTGCACTCCTGTAATCCTAGCTACTCAGGAGGCTGAGGCAAGAGAATCGCTTGAACCCAGGAGGTGGAGTTTCCAGTGAGCCAAGATCATGCCATTGCATTCCAGCCTGTGCAAAGGAGGGATAGTCTGTCTCAA
>NW_016107664.1:993197-994490 GCF_001604975.1 Cebus imitator
AAAAAAAAAAAAAAAAAGAAAATGAATGAAAGTGGCATCAGCCGCAGGTGGCTGTAATCCCAGCACTCTGGGATGCTGAGGTGTGTGGATTCTTGAGCCCAGGGGTTTGAGTCCAGGAGGAGTTTGATATCAGCCTGGGCAACATGGTGAAACCCCCGTCTCTACTAAAAATGCAAAAATTAGCTGGGTAGCATGGCACACACCTGTAGTTTCAGCTTCTTGGGGGCTGAGGCAAGAGATCATCTGAGCCTTGGGAGATTGAGTCTACGGTGAGCCATGATCATGCCACTGCACTGCAGGCTGGGTGACAGAGCAACACCCCTGTCTCAAAAGAAAAAAAAAAGAAAGTTGTGTCTTCTTTTGGTAAAGTGAGAGAAAGAGACCCAGCAAGACACCTTGAGGCCGGGCACAGTGGCTCACACCTGTAATCCCAGTACTTTGGGAGGCCGACGAGGGTGGATCAACTGAGGTCGGGAGTTCTAGCCCAGCCTGACCAACACGGTGAAAACCTGTCTCTACCAAAAATAAAAAATTAGCCAGGTGTGGTGGCGGACACCTGTAATCCCAGCTACTCAAAAGGCCGAGGTACGAGAATCGCTTGAACCTGGGAGGCGAAGGTTGCAGTGAGCCACGATTGTGCCATTGCATTCCAGCCTGGGAGACAGAGTAAGACTCCATCTCAAAAATTGAAAAAGACACCTTGACCACAGGCAGATCAATTTTATTTTATGTATTTATTTAAAATGTTAAAATGTTAATTTTATTTTAGATATGTGGTCTTTCTCTGTGACCCTATTAAAGTGCAGTGGCATGATCATGGCTTACTGCAAGCCTTGAACTGCTCAAGTAATCCTCCCACCTCAGCCTCCTGAGTAGCTGGGGCTACAGGCAAGTGCCACCGTGCCATGTTACTTGTTTTATTTTTTGTAGAGATAGGGTCTTGCTAGTCTCAAACTCCTGGCCTCAAGCAATTCTCTCACCTCCACCTCTCAAAGTGCTGGGATTATAGGTGTGAGCCACTGTGACCCGCCTAGATCAGTTTTAGAAGTATACAAGTTGAGGATCTAAAAACTCACCTCCTTAAAACTTTCCCAACCTATTTATTCCTTAGAACATCTTTGAGTACCACTAGTGAATTTCAAAATCATGGATCTGGATGGAGGGCAAAATAAACCAGGCTTCTTTTACAAGGATCTTTGACAAGAAATTTGATTTGTGTAAATCTCAGTTTATGTCATAAAAAGTGTGGGGGGATTAAGTTAATTTTTAAGATTTTAATTTTTTTTTTTTTTT
>NW_016107664.1:995198-1035358 GCF_001604975.1 Cebus imitator
GGGGTTTCACCATGTTGACCAGGATGGTCTCGATCTCTTGACCTCGTGATCCACCCGCCTCGGCCTCCCAAAGTGCTGGGATTACAGGCTTGAGCCACCGCGCCCTGCCAAGGTTAAATTTTTTTCATATTATTGTTTAAGTGGCTATAGGCAACTCAATCTCTTTGATCTTTACTTTTCTTATCTGTTAAACGATAATAATGTCACCTATTTTGTACTTCAGGTGATGATAACAAGAGAGAAACTAAGGCTTTTTTCACTTAGCATAATGTCTTCAAGGTTCATCCATGTTATAGCATGTATTAGATATTCATTCCTTTTTATTGCTGAATAATATTCCATCGTATGGATCTGCCACATTTTGCTTATCTGTTCATTATTTGATGAACATTTGGGTTGTTTCCATGTTTTACCTATCATGACATATTGTGCAAACATATGTTTTCATATATTTTGGGTAATATATCTAGGAGTAAGATTGCTGGGTCATATGGTAATTCTATGTTTAGCATTTAGAGGAACTGCCAAATTGTTTTCCAAAGGGGCTACTCCCAGCCTGGTGCGGTGACTCATGCCTGTAATCCCAGCACTTTGGGAGGCTGAGGTGACAGATCACTCGAGGTCAAGAGTTTGAAAGCAGCCTGGCTAACATGCTGAAACGCCGTCCCTACCAAAAATACAAAAATTAGCTGGGTGTGGTGGAGCGCCTGTGACCCTAGCTACTCAGGATGTTGAGGTGGGAGAATTGCTCGAACCTGGAAGGCAGGGTTACAGTGAGCCCAGATTACCCCACTGCACTCCAGCCTGGGGGATAGAGCGAGATTCCTTCTCAAAATAAATAAACAAAACAAAAAAAGCACAAAGGACATTTTGAGAGAAGATCTTCTCATAATATTTAACAAAATTTGAGTATTAAGCAATGATAAACATTTACTTTTTTTAAAAAAGTGGCTACCCATTTTTACACTTCTACCAGCAAAGTTTGAAAGTTCCAATTTCTCCACATCCTCGACAAAACTTGTTGATCATAGTCATCTGGTGTTTTTTATTTTGTTTTGTTTACTTATCTATATTTGAGACAGGGTCTCGCTCTTTCCCCCAGGCTGGAGTACAGTGGCACGATCTAAGCTCACTGCAACCTTCACCTCCCAGGTTTAAGCAATTCTCATACCTCAGCCTCTCAAGTAGCTGGGACTACAGATGTGTGCCACCAAACCCAGCTAATTTTTGTATTTTCCTAAAGCCCAACTTTCATCATGTTGCCCAGGCTGGTTCTGGTGTTTGAAATGGTATCTCCTGTGGTTTTTATTTGAATTTCTCTAGTGGATAATGACATTGAGCATCTTTTCATGTGCTTTTGGGTCACTTGCATATCCTTTTTGGAACTATGTCTGTTTAGGTCCTTTAAACTTTTTTTTTTTTTTTGAGACAGAGTCTCACTCTGTCACCCAGGCTGGGGTGCAGTGGTGTGATCTCTGCTCACTTCAATCTCTGCCGCCTGAATTCCTGTGATTCTTGTGCCTCAGCCTCCTGAGTAGCTGGGATTACAGTTGTGCACCACCACACCTGGCTGATTTTTGTATTTGTAGTAGAGATGGGGTTTCACCAGGCTGGTCTTGAATTTCTGTCCTCAGGAGATAGTCCGCCTCTGTCTCCTAAAGTGCTGGGATTAGAGGCATGAGCCACTGCACCCAGGCAAACTTTTTTTTTTTTCTGATAACACTTAAGATCTACCGTCTTAGCAAATGTGGAATATAGGATCAGTTTTTCTTTGTTGTTGTTGTTTTTTAGATAGTGTTTCACTCTGTCGCCCAGGATGGAGTGCAATGGAGGGATCTCAGCTCACTGCAACCTCCACCTCCTGGATTCAAGTGATTCTCCTGCGTAGCTGGGATTGCAGGTATGTGCCACCACACCTGGCTAAATTTTGTATTTTTAGTAGAGATAGGGTTTGGCCACGTTATTGAGTTTGGTCTTCAACTCCTGGGTTCAAGCAATCCACCTGCCTTGAATTTTAATTTAGATGAAATCCAGTTTATCTATTTTTCCTCTTGTCACATGTGCTTTTGGCTTATTTTGAATTTTTTTTTTTTTAATATGGTATGAGGTTGGTGTCCAGCTTCTTTCTTTTGCATGTGGATATCCAGTTGTCCTGGTATTATTTGCTGAAAAGTCTATTCTTTCCCATTGTATAGTCTTGGCACCTTACTGAAAAATCAACAGACCATAAATGTAAGGGTGAATCAATTCTTAAATGCTGATTTTTATACTTTTTAAAAATGTTCTATAAACAAAATAAGATTCACATTGCCAGTTAAAAAGTTCTGGTAGAAATGATTTCCTGTGACTTATATCATCATCAGCATTATATTTTAAGATGTTAATGACTCTACTTATGAGAAATTTTAACAAAACACAGATGAATTGTTCATATTTGTTTGTTTCTCTCAAATTTGTTGATATAATTAGTAAATTGAAATATTCTTGTTCTCTAGTTGAACTTCCAAATATTCCTGAATATTTATCTCCTAAAAGTACCTAAACATTCTTGTAAAATTAAAGAATAAAAAATATTTGGCCGGGTACGATGGCTCACACTTGTAATCCCAGCACTTTGGAAGACTGAGGCAGGTGGATCAGTTGAGGTCAGGAATTTAAGACCAGCCTGGCCAACAGGGTGAAACCCTGTCTCTACTGAAAATACAAAAATTAGCTGGGCATGATGGTGCATATCTGTAATCCCAGCTACTTGGGAGACTAAGGCAGGAGAACTGCTTGAGCCTAGGAGGGGGAGGTTACAGTGAGCCAAGATCATATCATAGCACTGCAAACTAGGCAACAGAGCAAGACTCCATCTCAAAAAAAAAAAATAATAACAAAAATAAAAATATTTTTTCCAGGCCACGTATGGTGGCTCATGCTTATAATCCCAGCACTTTGGGAGGCCAAGGAGGGCGGATCACTTGAGGCCAGGAGTTTGAGAGCAGCCTGGCCAACATGGTGAAACCCCATCTCTACTGAAAAATCCAAAATTAGCCAGGCACGGTGGCATGCACCTTTAGTCCCAGCTACTTAGGAGGTCCCTTCACTCAAGCCTGGGTGATAGCACCAGATGTTGTCTCAAAAAAGAGAAAAAAACGTTTAATAGTTTTGACTGTGCGGGGCCATTGAAAAGGTCTTAGGATCAGATCACTTTTTTTTGAGACAGTGTCTCACTTTGTCACCCACTCTGAAGGGCATTGGTGCCATCTCAGCTCACTGCAGCCTCAACTGCTGTTCACTGCCAGCTTCAAGAGACCCTCCCACCTCAGCCTGCCAAGTAGTTGGAACTACATGTGTGTACCACCACCCATGTTTTGTTTTGTTTTATATATATATATGTAGAGATGGGGTTTCTCCATGTTGCCCAGGCTGGTCTTGAACTCCTGAGCTCAAAGGATTTGCCCACCTCGGCCATCAGTTTCCTGCATGAGCCACTGTGCCTAGCCAAGATCACACTTTAAGAGTGGTATAATATGACCTGTCAAACAAAGAAAGCAAAAACGTAAGCACCTTTTCTTTAAAAAACAAAACAAAACAGGAAGCAACAAACAATAGCACACAAAACACACAAGCATGTAATCCTAGCACTTTGGGAGGCCAAGGCCAGCTGATCACTTGAGGTCAGGAGTTTGAGATCGGCCTGCCCAACATGGTGGAACCTGGTCTCTACCAAAAATACAAAAAAAAAAAAAAGAGCCGGGAATGGTGGTAGGTGCCTGTAATCCAGCTACTCAGGAGGCTGAGGCAGGAGAATCACTTGAACCCAGGAGGCAGAAGTTACAGTGAGCTGAGATGGTGCCACTGCACTCCAGCCTGGGCGACGAGTGAAACTCCATCTAAACAAACAAACGAACAAACAAAAAACCCCCCAAAACAAAAACAAAACATATACACACACACAAGCAGTAATATAAAAAAATATAAACTCACAATGGCAATTTCAATTTCACATCTCTTTAATATTCAGGCAAGCAGACAGGCTTATAAACACAGCTTCTAATTCAAACGTCGTTGCCATTTTTCGGAGTTTGAATCCTATTAATTATTAGTGTTTCCAACCACATGGGCAGGTATCCAGAGTTCAAAAGGCTTCATTCACCCTCCCCCACCAAAGATAGACTCTTTGAGGAAACATGTGGGTGGTAGAACCACAGTAAAAATATTTTAGTACATGTTTTTTGTTTGCAGCTTGGATTGGGAACTATCCATTTACTATAATCAAATTTTCTTTGAAAGTATATGATAGAAGATAACATTCTCAAGTGGAACTGGTTGTAGATGTGGGGAGCTGCAAGCTAAACCTCTTATTTGCTCTCTTTGTTCTGTTATTCCAGGCCATTTAATGTAGGATGACAGAATAGGTTGAACCTACATGTTTCTGAAAAAGCCACTTGCTAAACAGTCTGTTAGGAGGCTGGCTACAGGATCTTCACTCAATAATACTGCTAACGAGAAATTTGTTTTGGCCATCCTGCCCCTAAAACTGAATAGAAAAGTATTCTATTCAGTTTCCTAATGCCTGTCCCATGGTGTGACCCACCCAGGCCTGCCCTCCTGGGAAATGCACTGACTTTAAGATATTACCTATTCCTTTGCCTTCTCCTCTATCCTTCAGCAAACAAACATCCTTTGTATTCTGCCAGTGAAGTCTGATCTTAGATCAGTCCAGTCTGTGATACTGTGAAGTCAAGCTGACTAAAATAATTTACACTAAGGTATTAATGATGGATAAATGCGAAGTGTTTAAGAAGTAAACCAACTGATGATCTGAACAAATATATTTTCAAAGGGGTAACTACATGTAGTCATTGAACAGACGGCTTAGCTTTTTCTTTTTTTAGAGGCAGGGCCCTGCGGACTGCCCAGGCTGGGGTGCTGTGGCACCGTCATAGCTCACTGCAGCCTCGAACTCTTGAGCTCCAGCGATCCTCCTGCCCCAGCCTCAGGAGTAGCTGTGACTACAAGCTTGTGCCACTGCGCCGGATTGGCTTGCCTTTCCAACCATTGTACAAGCCAATAAACCATTTAGATTTTAATCTAATTATGCTGAGTGCTCAGTCTGTAACTGAAGGGCAATTCTAAGGCAAGAAATGAGACATGAGGTCACATATAGCTATGTTTGGCAACCTCAGATGTTTGGATATTAAGGTGACAGTGGGTGAAGTACTAAGAGGGCAGTCTCATCATTCGAACAAGATGTTTTGTTTTCAAGGCCCCTGATAAATTATGGAATTTTCAGGAGTTCTTTTAACATTCCACTTATTCCCTCTATTGATTTAAGGCCTAAAAATTTTTTATTTTAAAGTAAACAGTGTTACCGAGGCTTGAGCTATGATTCTCAAGTGTGTTTTTTAGGATGAGATGGGGCCTCGCGGAGGTTGCGGTGAGCCGAGATTGCACTCCAGCCTGGCTAACAAGAGCGAAACTCCGTCTCAAAAAAAAAAAAAAAAAAAAAAAAGATGGGGCCTCGAACTTTGGCGTACGTGAGACAAGTTAAATCAACGCCATCTCCGCCCTGTTTTGCGGGGTGTCTTCTCTTTTTTCGCAGCCGTTCCACTCCCCGGGCTTGACTGAAGGTAGAGGACGGGGTGACTGCCCAGCCCAGAAGGCCACCAACAGCATTATTTCCCTCACAGTCTCCAGATATACTTGCTCTCACTGTGACCTTTCGCTTAACAGGCAGGCAGTGCGGCGTCCGCAGAGAGCCAGAACGGCACTGCGCGCTGGACGCAAGCAACAGGCACGACTCGCGCGCCGCCACGGGGAGAGTCTCAAGCAACAGCAGTGGGCGGCGCACGAAACCTCTCCTTTCTTTAACCCTTCTTCATGCCGAGTCCCACCCTCGCCGGAAGTCGAGCGGCTGCTACAACATGCCACTTCCGGTGCGGCCGGCCGGTCCCTGGCGGGAGCGAGCACGCCACTGCGCGGCAACTTTGTTCCCGCCTCTCTTGCCTCTCCACCACTCATCTTGGGCTTTCGCTGAGCGTGACGTGCGTGCGCGCTCCCGGTCGTGCGTCGGGGCTGAAGCGAAAAGCCGAACCAGCGAGGCGAGAAGGAGGGGTTGTGGAGGTTAGGGCCCAACCAGCTAGTCCCATTGCTCTCCCTCCTACTGACGAGGAGCGAAGAGGGAAGGGGAGGAGCGAGGAGGGGCCGGCCGCGCACGCCAAGAGCCTCCTCGTGGAGGGGGGGAACGGAGGAAAGGGGTAGCTCCGCCACCTCTGCTCGCGACGGCGGGGGAGAAGGAAGAAGAAAGTCAGGGCCCGTACCCACCGCCACAGACTCAGAAAAGCCCCCGCCCCCATCTCCCCGGAAATAGCCCCCCGCCCAGCCCCGCACACTCGCTGCCCCAACCGTGAGCCGCAGCCCGGTCGCCCCCGCCTCGCCCCGCCCCGCCGCCCAGCCCCGCGGGCCGCAGAGTGCGCGAGGTCCTAGGCTGGGAGTTGTTGTCAGGCCCAGGCCACTTGCGAGGCGTCTGCGGTGTGTCGCCGCCACCACAGGAGGACGACGTCGACGCCGAGGAGGAGGCGGTGGAGGCGTGCTGTTGTCTCGCCCACTCCCCTCCCCTGAACTCGCACCCAACGTCAGGGCGCGATGGAGTGAAGCGGAGACGAAGGTGGTACTTCCGCGTTGCGCTGCCCGAGCCAAGAGCGCGGCCGAGGCCGCTCCCCCACCCCCGGGGGCACTTGGAGGACTCGGGACTGCCCAGCTGGTCAGCGCCCGGCGCATCTGGTGTTTTCGTTGCCGCGAATAGGACGACGAGCGCGATCGGGAGCTCCGCCGCCCGGATTCCTGCTTCCCTGAGGCCCGGAGGCCGCTGCGTACCCCACTGTGACCTGGAATCCAGGGACTCGAGTCCCGACCCGGATTATCGTGGCGCGTCTCCCGGCCGGCCCTGGTGCTCGGTGTCCCTCCGCCGCCGCTCCCGTTTCCGGCGGGGGAGATGGCCAGGGTCTGACCCGGGAGGAGGCCGCACCCGCGCCGCGCTCTGCGGCGGGCTCTAGGCGATGCCGAGCAGCTCGGACACGGCGCTGGGGGGAGGCGGGGGTCTGAGCTGGGCGGAGAAGAAGTTGGAGGAACGCCGCAAGCGGAGGCGATTCCTGTCCCCTCAGCAGCCGCCACTGCTGTTGCCGCTCCTGCAGCCGCAGCTCCTGCAACCGCCGCCGCCCCCGCCGCCTCTGCTCTTCCTGGCTGCTCCCGGCACGGCCGCCGCCGCAGCCGCCGCCGCCGCGGCCTCCTCCTCTTGCTTCAGCCCAGGCCCCCCTCTGGAGGTCAAGCGGCTGGCGAGAGGCAAGAGGCGCGCAGGAGGGCGGCAGAAGCGGCGCCGCGGGCCCCGCGCCGGGCAGGAGGCGGAGAAGCGTCGGGTCTTCTCGCTGCCCCAGCCGCAGCAGGACGGCGGTGGCGGTGCTAGTAGCGGCGGGGGTGTGACCCCGCTGGTGGAATACGAGGATGTGAGCTCCCAGTCCGAGCAGGGGCTGCTGCTGGGGGGGGCCAGCGCGGCAACGGCGGCGACGGCTGCCGGGGGAACGGGGGGCAGCGGCGGGAGTCCGGCCTCCTCCTCTGGCACCCAGAGGCGCGGGGAGGGGTCAGAGCGCAGGCCCCGCCGGGACCGCCGCAGCAGCAGCGGTCGAAGCAAGGAGCGCCACCGCGAGCACCGGCGGCGGGATGGGCAGCGCGGCAGCAGCGAGGCCTCTAAGTCCCGCAGCCGCCACAGCCACAGCGGCGAGGAACGGGCCGAGGCCGCCAAGAGCGGCAGCAGCAGCAGCAGCGGTGGCCGCCGGAAAAGCGCCTCGGCCACGTCCAGCAGCAGTAGCAGCCGCAAGGACCGGGACTCGAAGGTCCACCGCAGCCGGACTAAGTCGTCCAAGGAGCCGCCTTCGGCCTACAAGGAGCCGCCCAAGGCCTACCGGGAGGACAAGACCGAGCCCAAGGCCTACAGGCGGCGGCGGTCTCTGAGCCCGCTGGGAGGCCGAGACGACAGCCCGGTGTCCCACAGGGCCTCTCAGAGCCTGAGGAGCCGCAAGTCCCCCAGCCCAGCAGGAGGTGGCAGCAGCCCTTATTCCCGGCGGCTGCCGCGCTCCCCGAGCCCCTACAGCCGCCGCCGCTCCCCCAGCTACAGCCGCCACAGCTCCTATGAGCGGGGCGGCGACGTGTCCCCCAGTCCCTACAGCAGCAGCAGCTGGCGCCGCTCTCGCAGCCCCTACAGCCCTGTGCTCAGGTGAGTCTCGCCGTTCTGCCCGTGTGTGCTTTGGCTGCGCTGATCCCCAGCAGTAGGGAAAGTGGTGCCTGGGTTCTCAAAACCACGCAGGTCCACTGCCGAAACAAGACAACATCGCCTGAGCCTCCCAGGAAGGAGAGGCGTTTTCGCGCGCCTGTGACACTTTTAGGGGGTAGAAGGGACAAAGCAACTGGGCGAGTGGAACTTTTCCCCAAGCTGTGGCAGGGAAGATTTTTGAGGAAGAATTTAAAGTTTCAGACGTGTTGCATTAATGTGTTAACGGGTTTCTCCCAATTGTTCTTTGTTTTTCTGGCACAATTAGTTTGGGTAAACTTAGAAGTGGTTTAAATCGTCTCAATTTTGAAAGTTCTGTGAAGAGGTTTCATTGTTGAGGATTTAGGAATGGACTGCAGCTTAGGGTCTGATACTGTACAGGGAGTAAGAATCAGGTGCTGATGTCAGAGTTAGATGTAGATTGCAGATGTTTCTTATGATTATTACAGTGATGAGAGAAGCAGCCTTTCTGTAAAGTTTATTCTTTTAGCATGTGAAAAAAGCTTTTGTGGAAGTTGATAGTTCTGAATACTGAAGATAAGGAAGCTATCTATTTAGTGAAATTGTTGTGGGGGATTGTTTTACCTGATCTTCCGAAGTCATAATTACAGAAAGTAGAAAAAAATGACAAGATTTTGGTTTCTTGGTTTGTGATGACACGCAGTTGCTAATAACATTATAAATCTGGGTGATGTAAGCTAGTGTAACCAAGGGAATGACAGTACATTCTTATGCTATTATAAGTCTGTAACTGCTTTATTTAAAGTTAAGTGGACTTTTTTGTTTGTTTAGATATGCCCGAAGGATAAAAACACAAGATAACCAGACTTTTAAATATCAGAATCTTTGTCCAGAAATCTTTAAAAGGTTTAATTTAATTTAGTGAAATTGGAGTAAAAGTTCTATGTAGCTTTCTTGCCTCCTTTGTTATATAGTATTCTTTTTTAAAAACGTGCCTTAAAATATGCTTATCAACTAAGCAGAGTTCACTAAAAACAACTTTCGTGTATTTTATGGGTTCTTATATTCCTTGAGATGTTTGCACATTCCAGGCCTTATGATTTCTATTGCAAAATGACATTTGGATCGCTTTTTCTTATTGGCTTTCAGTAATGGCAAGTGGATGCACAGTACCTCTAAGTATGGGTTATGTGGAATCTTAATACAATACAAATATGCATCTGCAAAATTAGCAGACCTCTTTGAAATATCAGCCTAGTAAATGTAGAGGTGTGATGTTTGCAGAGATCTGAGCGTGTTTGTCTTTAAAGCCAAAAGAGTTGTATAAATTGTTTCACTCTTAACAGGGTTGAAGCACACTTAAAATGGTAGTTGATGCCTTAGTGAAGAATTGAAAAACTCATTCATCAAAATTAGCCATTATATCTTGTAAGACATTGTATTTTAGTTTTAACTATAATACTTGGTTTGCCAAAAGGTTTGTGATTTTTGCAGTTGAACGTGTTTTGCAAACTGGTTGGTTTAATTTTCAGGACTTTAGTATTTTAAAGTGTTCGATGCAATTTTAAGAATGGACTTTTTATTTATCAGGCTTTTTAGTTGCTGGATACTTTAGCGAGGTCCTTTATTGTATAATAGTAGTATATATTTTGTATAATTTTGGTATGTGTGATTAGGACTATTCACATTTAGTGTTTTTGTATTGTATGCCATATACTGTTTTAGGTATTGAGATATAGCAGGGAAGAATTAGTTACTGCCCTCATGGAACTTGCATTCTGGAGGACCATTCAATACAGAATCTTTTCGTAGTGTTTATATTGACCACCGGTATTTCTATAGGATTGAATTTCGAAGAACTATAGGGTATCTTGGCTAACATTCCTGACAGATGGCCATTTGGTATGTGCCTGAAATACATCTGGAGGTGGGAAGCACATTACTTTGAGCAACCTGTCCACTAGATTTGGGACTTTAGCAAGATCCTTGGAGACTCAGTTTCCTAAACTATAACAGGGAAACACTTGTTTTTTGGGATTATTTCAAGGATTAAGTGAAAATTTATCTTTTTAAAGCTTGCAACCTTACAAAAATATTTAATATAAGGTGGTTGAATTATTATCTCAAATTGTTGGAATTCTTCATATTGTAACCAAAATACACCTTCGTGCCACTTTCACCCATTGCTCCAAGTTTAGCTCTTGGAATGGTACAGAGCACGCGTGTATGCTAAACCTTAAAATGTAAAGACAATTGTCTTGTTTTCTGAGTCTTCTAGGCTAGAAAACTCACATGGTTTTCAGATTTTTCACATTGTAACTAGTTTGTCAAATGTCCAGCTTAAAACGTGGATCCCAGAATTAATAGCAAAATAGTTGATTGAAAAATCTTAAGATTTTAAAATATAGTAAATGTATTATTACTTTTTAGGAACAGATGATTGAACTCACTTGTACAGATTAATGCAAAAAGTGTTGTTTATTTTCAGAATTTATTACTTGTGGTAAGTGGCTCATGTTCTTAAATGAACAGACTGGCTGTGAGTTTCATGAAGGCACTGGCCTGTCTTGTCCACCATTGTATTTCTAGTGCTCAGCATTGTATCCCGCACAAGTACACTCTTAATAAATGTTGAATAGGTATATGAAGGGATGATGGAGTTTACTGAACATGCAAAATATTAATGTGGGACTGTATTACAAACTTTGTTTAAATATTTAGTATGGACCATGTGTAATGCTGTAAGAAACAGTGTAATCTTTTCCTAGCCTACTCAGAACTTACATATTAATGAATTGTCAATGTAGATATTTTTAAGGAAATACATATACATTCAAAATAGTATGAGAAATCATGGTATGAAGATTAAAAATAATTTTTTTTTAAAATAAATAAGCTGAAAATAGCGATAGGGTTTCATCATGTTACTCAGGCTGATCTCGAACTCCTGGGCTCAAGTGATCTACCTACCTCAGCCTCCCAGAGTCCTGGGATTAGAGGTGTTGAGTCACTGCACCCAGCCTGAAGTTTTTTTGATGTCAGATCCTAGAATAAATCCTTTCCATTTTAGTGATTTCTACCTCACAACTTATTCTTTGTCTTCATTTGAATCTTCAGTCCTCAGCTCATGCATTTCTTTTCATCAATTCCTTCTTAACTTTACCTGGCCTCCCCACTTCCCGGTATAACCTGTTTGCCGTATTTTTTTTGCTAGTTGACTGTTGGGGTGTGGAAGGTCATATAGTCTTGCTGATTGGCCCTATAATAAATGTGAGGGTGTATTGAAAAGAGGGGAGGGTACTATTTGTAGTGTTTTGCTGTGTGCCAGGCAATGATAAATATTTAACATAAGTTGACCACTGAAATCCACATGATAGTTGGAAACATTCTCATTGATGGATTGGGAAATGGGAGCTCTAAAAAGTTAAGTGATTTGCTCCAAGATCAGCTTAGATTCAAACCCTACGCTGATTTGAAAGTACATGCTCTTAATATTAAAGAGCATGGATTTTGGTTACAATATGAAGAATTCTAACAGCAGTCTATTCATTAAAGAACATGGGCCACTTACCACTTAAAGCATATGCTATATTGAACTTAGATTTGCATTAAGGGGAGATGGCAACCTCACACAATGACCTCTTTTGGTGAAAATCAGCTGCTGTTTGGATATATATGTGTTCATTTCTGTTTTTTGGCCATTTATTCAGCATTTTGAAGGTTTTAAAAGACTAGTCTTCTAAAGATTCTTTCAGCTTATTTGTGTTTATTAATTCGTAGTTTTTATGAACAATTAGGTTTACATCTTGTGGATGTATTTTCTACTTTGTCTTTACAAAGATTGGCTAAAAACATTTCTTGAAGGCATTAATTACTTTTACTTATTGATGGTGGTTTTCCAGAGTTATTTTGATCTGAAGTTACTGATGTCAGATTAGTTAAAATCGGTACAAGAAATTATTATGTATGTTTTGCTCTTTCTCTAAACCTGTGGAAGTTCCATTCCACCAAGAAACACAGAAGCCTTCATTATGGAATAATAACAAGAACTTAAGAATCTGAAAAAGATGGGTGAACTCTAGATATAAATAAGAAAAATTACTGGTATTCACTTATATGTGGTACTTCTGTTACGGATTATTTAATGTTTTTTCCTGATAACTGTTGTTCAAAAGTATATAAAATGGAGATATTCCAGAATGAAAAAAAACAGCTACTTATAAAATATGCCACTGATTTAATATATGTTTAATAGGAATCAGTCATGAATATCCCTAGGTGAAAGGAATTCTTAAAATGCTTTAAGCAGTTTCAAAAATAGGATACTACAACAAATGTAGAAACTCTCAGAAGGGAATGGAAGTATAGATTGACTGTCTTAAATCTCCAAAGCTGCGATCATTATTTTCATTCTCAGAGTGATGGCTTTGTGTTTTCCTCTTTCTCTGACCGAACTTTACCTGACATTTACATCTACTCAGTCCTTGAGTCCTTGTCACATTTCTTTTCCACTAACGCTAATATTTATTTCCTCTTTTCCATTTCTGTCACCCTTTAAGGTTAATCAGTTAGACTTCCTGTTACCGTTACCATTCTTCTCATTTCATCCATTCTTTTCTTCCCAGATCGTTCTTTATCAAGAGAGTTTTCTTAAAATCTTTGTTTAGCTCATGTCACTCCCATTATATTAGAATTATTATTATTATTAGCATAAATCTAAACTTTTTTTTTTTTTTTTTTTAAAGGGATAGTGTCTAGCTCAGTTGCCCAGCCTGGAGTGCAGTGATGTGATCATGGCTCACAGCACCCTCGAACTCCTGGGCCCAGAGCATTCTCCTGCTTCAGCCTCCCTAAGTAGCTGGGATTGCAGGTGCATACCACCATGCCTGGCGAATTTTTGTATTTTTTGTAGAGGTGGGTTTCACCATATTGCACTGATTTGTGTTGAACTCCTGGCCTCAGACGATCTTTCCACCTGGGCCTCCAAAGTGTTGGGATTACAGGCATGAGCAGCTGTGTGTGGCCAAGCCTAAACTTCCTATGCATTGTCAGTTAATGCCTTTTATGATCTGGCTCCATTGTATCAGAATTCTATTTTCAGACACATTTTTATTTCTATTTTTATAATTGCTATTCTCTTAGCTTAAATGATAAGAGACTCCAAACTCTCTTTTGCTCTTCATCTCAAGCTTTGCATTTAAAACTCAGCTGAAAACTCCCACTATCTTTTGTGGGTTGTTTATTTGTTTGCTTGTTTTTTGGTAAAGATGGTGTCTTACTATGTTGCTCAGACTTTAGGCTGGTCTTGAGCTTCTGGGTTTAAACAGTCCTCCTGCACTCACCTCCCAAAGTGATGGGATTACAGGTGTGAGCCACTGTGTCCAGCCTTAAATCCCACTATCTTGAATTCATCTAGATACAAGTTAATTTTTTCCCCTGTATCCCACAGCACTTTATCTTTGTTATAGAGCTTTCAAAAATTCTGTTTAATATCAGCTTAGTTGGCTGGCTACTTTTGTGTTTTCCCTACTAAATTGTAAGCTCCTAGAGGACAAATTCCAGAGCCTATTTATTGGTGGTTTAATTTAAATACATTTTTATCTACAGATTAGTGCATACAAGTCTGCACAGATGCCAATTATATATCTAAACTTGCTTGCTATTTTGGTTCATATATACTCTCATACTCTAGGATGGGACAAGAAATTGTTTTGAATTATAAGGAGGGAATTTAAGAACCTTCTTCTAGCTTCTACTTTATTGGATTGAATAGAGGATGTTGGGAGTCACTTTAGTGTGAACGGAATTAATTCAGACCTAGTGTTTATATTTGCCCTTTTTTGTGCTGACCAAGATAAATTCTTGGTGAGTTTGAATTAATCTTTAAAGCAAAAATTTTCTGAGCAGACATTATGTCAAATTTTTATTTCCCCCCAAATTTTAATTTTTCCTTTATTTTGTACTTTTTTTGTGAATATCATTTTGTTGTTGTTATTTCGGTTTTGGTTGGCTTTGTTTCATATAAATTGGTAAGCTTTGAAGTGGGTGTTGGAAGCAAAAGTACCAAGCTAGAATCAGAAGCATTACTTGTTTGCAGTGACCTTGAATTTCTGCGCATTTAAATTATGGAAGAACCTAGTGTTCTTTATGTATTTGGAAAATGAAATTGATGTACATTACAGGATAAATGTAGGTAAAACTGGAATGTAAATAAAATGAAATGAGAGGGATAGTGAGAGGAACTGAAAGTGGTAAATGATCTACATGCCTCCCCACTTTTCTGTTTGCATTTTCAGTTGCATAGGGTCACTCTCACTGGTATATTTTATTGGCATTCCAAATTCAGTTTATCTAACATTAAATTATTTCATCTTTCTTAGAGTCATTTTTTACTGGTACTGCTCTGTATTATTTTTCACCTGTTTGCAAACATAATAGAAGCGCATGGTAGAAATTTTTAGTTAGTACAGAAAAGTGTAAGATTAAAAGGCCTCTTAGGTCCAGCTACCTGATGAGATGATCACTCATGACATTTTGATAAACATTCTTCTAGACTTATTTATGCATATATGCACAGGGATGTATGATTTTTATGTAAGTGGGAACATATAACAATGCTGTTTTGTACCCTGTACTCCATAGTAGAGTATATCATTTTTATTAGTAGCTCCTAGTACTCTGTTGTATGGATATAGCATAAATTGTTTGGCCAAATCTACTTTGATAAATTCTTAGGTTTTTTTTGTTTTTAAATTTTTGCTATGTGCATGTATCTAAAGCAAATACATTTTTTGTATATTTGTTCCATTATTTTCTTTAGATTAAATTTCTCAGGGGTAAAATTGTTGAGGCAAAGGTGGTGTATACATTTGTAACATTGATATATTGTCAAAATGCCTTTCAGAAGGGTTTTACAAATTTACATTTCCCAACAGTGTGGGAGTACCCATTTTTCAGTCTCACCAACACTTGGATTTGTCACATATTCCATTATTGGTTTTTTTGTTTTGTTTTGTTTTGTTTTTGAGACGGAGTCTTGCTCTATTGCCAGGTTGGAGTGCAGTGGCGCTGTCTCGACTCACTGCAACCTCCACCTCCTGAGTTCAAGTGGTTCTCCTGCCTCAGCCTCCTGAGTATCTGGGACTACAGGCGCCCACCACCACACCCAGCTAATTTTATGTATTTTCAGTACAGACAGAGTTCCACCATGTTGACCAGGATGGTCTCGATTTCTTGACCTCATGATCCACCTGCCTTGGCCTCCCAAAGTGCTGGGATTACAGGTGTGAGCCACTGCTCCCGGCTGTTGTTTTGTATTTTTAATAGAGACAGGGTTTTGCCATGTTGGCTAGGCTGGTCTTGAACTCCTGACCTCAAATGATCTGCCTGCGTCAGCCTCCCAAAGTGCTGGGATTACAGGCGTGAGCCACTGTGACTGGCCAATTTATTTTTTATTGACAAATAATTGTTTATGTGTGTGATGTTTTGGTGTTTATATTGTGGAGGCCTGCAGTCAAGATAATTAAGAAATCCGTCACATCACGTACTTATTTTGGTAGTGAAAACATTTTTAAAATAATTTTTTTAAGACACAGCTCCAAACAGCCATTGAAGAAAACATTATAAATCTACTCTTTGGCCAGGCGCAGTGGCTCACGCCTATAATCCCAGCACTTGGGGAGGCCAAGGTGGGTGGGTTACTTGAGGTCAGGAGTTCAAGACCAGCCTGGCCAACATGGTGAAACCCTGTCTCTACTAAAAATACAAAACATAGCTGGGCATGGTGGTGTGCAACTGTAGTCCCCAGCTACTCGGGAGGCTGAGGCAGCAGAATAGCTTGAACCCAGAGGGTAGAGGTTGTAGTGAGCCGAGATCACTCTGCTTCACTCCAGCCTGGGCACAAAGCAAGACTCTGTCTCAAAACAAGCAAATAAAAAAACCACTCTTTTGTCAGTATCAGAATATGCAGTGCATTATTGTAGTCACCATTCTGTGCAATAGATCACTAAAATTTATTCCTTCTGTCTGAAACTTTGTGTCTTTTGGTCAACATCTCCCCTTTCCCCATACACTCTTCCCCCTTAGACCTTGGTAACCACCATTCTGCTCTCTGCTTCTGTGAGTCTGACTTTTGTGGATTCTACATATATGTAAGATCATGCAGTATTTTGTCTTCCTGTCACAAATGACATAATTTACTTTTTTTTTTTTAAAGCTGAGCTGAGTGTGGTGGTACATATCTGTAATCCCAGTACTTTTTTTTTTAAAGCTGAGCTGAGTGTGGTGGTACATATCTGTAATCCCAGTACTTTTTTTTTTAAAGCTGAGCTGAGTGTGGTGGTACATATCTATAATCCCAGGCATGCAGATTGCTTGGCTCAGGAGTTTGAGACTAGTCAGGGCAACGTGGTGAAACATCTCTACAAATACAGAAAAATTAGCCCAGCATGGTGGCGCGTGCCTGTAGTCCCAGCTACTTGTGAGACAGAGACAGAGCTGGGAGAATTGCATGAGCCTTGGAGGTCCAGGCTACAGTGAACTGAGATTGTGCCACTGCCCTCCAGCCTGGGCAACAGAGTGAGACCCTGTCTCAAAAACAAAACAAAACAAAAAACATACTTGAACCACACGAAAAAAAATCCATTCATCTAGTGATGGACACCTAGGTTGTTTCCATATCTGAGCTATTTGTGAATAATGGTGCAGTGAACATGGGAGTGCAGACATCTCCTAAGCATACTGATTTCAATACCTTGGGATATATACCCAGAAGTGGGATCGTGTGGTGATCCTATTTTAGAGTTTTGAGGAACCTCCATACTATTTTCCATGATGTCTATAGTAATTTACATTCATACCAACAGTGCACAAGGGTCCCTTTTTCTCTGTACCCTTTCCAACACTTGTTATCTTTCTTTTTCTGTTGCTAGCCATTCTGGCAGGTGGGAGGTGATATCTCATAGTGGTTTTAACTTACATTTCCTTGGTGATTTTTTTTTTTTTTTTGAGGCAGAGTCTTACTCTGTTGCCCAGGCTGGAGTGCAGTGGTGCAATCTTGGCTCACTGCAATCTCGGCTCACTGCAATCTCCACCTCCCAGAATCGCTGCCTCAGCCTCCTTAGTAGCTGGGATTACAGGCTCGAGCCACCACACCTGGCTAATTTTTGTGTTTTTAGTAGCGACCGGGTTTCACCATGTTGGTCAGGCTGGTCTTGAATTCCTGACCTCAGGTGATCCACCCGCCTCAGCCTCCCAGAGTGCTGGGATTACAGGCTTGAGCCACTGTGCCCGGCCTCCTTGGTGATTGTTGATGATAATGGGCATTTTTTCATATATTTGTTGGCCATTCGTGTGCCCTTTTGTTTTTTAAAAAACAAAACAAAACAAAACAAAAAAAAACATTGAGATGGGATCTTGCTGTGTTGCCCAGGCTGGTCTCAAACTCCTTGGCTCAAGCAGTCCTCCCACCTCAGCTACTTCAGCCTCCCAGGTAGCTGGGATTCAAGCACTAATCACCAAACCCAACTATATCCCCTTTTTTGAGGAAAGTCTGTTTAGGTCCTTTGCCCATTTTTGAAATTGGGTCACTTGTTTTCTTTCTATTGAGTTCCTATATTTGGCTGTTAAGAGCAAAGCTACTGAACATTTGAGTACGGGTCTTTTGTTTTTGTTTCTCTTGAGTAAGTTAGGAGGGGGTTTATTGATTTGTTGTATGGTAAGCAAATGCTTGACTTCCTGCAATCCCATGGATTTTTCAAAATGTGTTTGCTATTTGCATTCCAGTCAGTAGAATATAGGCATTCCAGATGCCTTGCCTCCTCAATAAGACTTCATTTTTTTTTTTTTTTTTTTTTTGTTTTTTTTTTTTTTTTTTTTTTTTTTTTTTTTTTTTTTTTTTGGTCAGTCTTTGCTTTCAGCCATTCTGGTGGATGTGTATTGGTATCTCATTATGGTTTTATTTGCAATTCCCTAATGATAAATGATGTTGAATATACTTCCATATGTTTATTTGCCCTACATATCTTTTGCTAAGTGTCTCAAAATGTTTTGTTTATTCTTTATGAATTAGATTGTTTGTCTTACTGAGTTGTAAGAATTCTGTATATATGCTGTCTGCCTATTTTGCAAATGTTTTTTCCTCAGTCTGTGGCTCACTTCCTTAACAGTAATTTCCAAGAACTTTTCTTCCAAGAACAAAAGTTTTAAATTTGGATAAAAACCAGTTTAGCATTTTTCTTTTATGATTTATGCTTTTTTTTTTTTTTTGAGATAGTGTGTCTTGCTCTGTCACGCAGGCATGTTCTGAGATCACTGCCACCTTTGCTTCCCAGGCTTAAGTGATTGTTGTGCCTCATCCTCCTGAGTAGCTGGGATTATAGGCGTGTGCCACCATGGCAGGCTAAATTTTGTATTTTTAGTAGAGATGGGGTTTCACTATGTTGGCTAGGCTGGTCTGGAACTCCTGACCTCAAGTGATCTGTCTGCTTCTGCCTCCCACAGTGCTGGGATTATAGGCGTGAGCCACTCACTGTGTCCAGCTAGATTTATGATTTTTATGTCCAAAAAATTTTTTGCCTGGCTGGGTGCGTTGGCTCATGCCAGCATTTTGGGAGACCGAGGCAGGCAGATCACCTGAGGTTAGGAGTTCGAGACCAGCCTGACCAACATGGTTGAAACTCCGTTCTACTAAAAATACAAAATTAGCTGGGTGTGGTGGCACATGCCTGTAATCCCAGCTACTTGGGAGACTGAGGCAGGAGAATTGCTTGAAACTGGGAGGCGAAGGTTGTGGTGAGCCGAGATGGGGCCATTGTACTCCAGCCTGGGCAACAGGAGTGAAATTCTGTCTCAAAAATTTTTTTTTTTTTTTTTTGCCTCAGCCACAGTAACAGAGATTTTTCTCCTTAGGTTTATAATGTTCATGTTTATCAGTCTACTTTTATGTATAATGTTAACATTATGATAGCATACTTCCTTTATTTTTTATTTTTTTTTTGAGACGGAGTCTTGCTTCTTCACCCAGGCTAGAGTGCAGTGGCACGATCTTGGCTTACTGCAACCTCTGCTTCCTGGGTTCAAGCTATTATTCTGCCTCAGCCTCCCCAGTAGCTGGGATTACAGGCATGTGCCACCATACCTGGCTAATTTTTATATTTTCATAGAGACATAGGGATTTCATCCTGTTGTCCAGGCTGGTCTCCAACTCCTGACTTCAAGTGATCCACCCACCTTGGCTTCCCAAAGTGCTGGGATTACAGGCATGAGCCAGTGTGCCCAGCCTGTTGTCATTGTTTTATGTCTGTACTTGTGTGGTATATATGTGTTAAATACAGACATAAAATTTAAAATGAGAAGAGTCATATTTACTCAAATGTTACCTTTTCAAATGCCTTTCGTTTTTATAGATCTAACTTTCCATATAGTATCATGTTCCTCTGACTGGAGGAATAACTTTGAGCTTTTTTAATAACGTAGGTCTGTTTTTTGTGTGCCTGATAAAGTTTCCATTTTGAAAGATAATTTTACTGGATATGGAATCCTAAATTGAAATTTTTTTCCTTAATATTTTGACTTGTTGCATTTCTGGATTTTAAATTTGCATAATATTTTGGTTTTGCTTTAGCCATTGGATTTCAAGTCCTGTGACTTTTTAAATATTTGTGGTTCTTAAGCATATGATAGTAGATACCTAGCAAGTGAGATATAGTTGCTTTTTTTGTTTTGTTTTAAAATTTTATTTTCTAGGGCTGATTGTGGTGGCGCATGCCCATTATTCCAGCAGTTTGGGAGGCCAAGGCAGGCAGATCACCTGAGGCCAGGAGTTCGAGACCAGCCTGGCCAACATGGCAAAATCCCATCTCTACTGAAAATACAAAAATTAGCTGGGTGTGGTGGTGCATGCCTGTAATCCTGTAATCCCAGCTACTCGGGAGGCAGAGGCAGTAGAATCACTTGAACCTGGTAGTCGGAGATTGCAGTGAGCCAAGATCTCGCCAGTGCACTCCAGCATGGGCAGCAGAGTGAGACTCTCAAAAAACAAACAACAACAACAAAAAAACCCTGGTATTATCTAGCAAACTATTCTTTCAGCGTAAATTGCTTTGGATTAAAAAAAGAGGTCCAGGCTGGGTGTGGTGGCTCACGCTCAGCATTTTGGGAGGCCAAGGCCAGCTGATCATGAGGTCAGGAGTTCAAGATCAGCCTCACCAATGTGGTGAAAACCCCATTTCTACTAAAAATACAAAAATTAGGTGGGCTTGGTGGTGCACGCCTGTAGTCACAGCTACTTGGAAGGCTGAGGCAGAAGAATCGCCTGAATCCTGGAGGTGGAGGTTGCAGTGAGCTGAGATCACGCCACCTCACTCCACCCTGAGTGACACAGTGAGACTTTGACACACACACACACACACACACACACACACACACACACACACACGAGATCCAGATCCACTAGGTTAAAAAAAAATCTGTTGATATTAACAAGGTCTATACACTATGAACAAATTCTTAATGGCTAGAGACTAATCAAAGTATGTGCCTTTGTGCAAATCAAGTACTGAGCTCTCTTCTACTCTTCTCACCTTCTTTGCTTTTTCTGCCTTCACAAACACATCTCAGGGCGTGGTTCAGCGAAACATGGAGACAAACACAGAATTTATGCTCAGTGGACTAGAACATGTTTGCTTGAGCAAATCTGCAAAAAGTTGGCCATGTGTCTTTTTGTTGTTGTTGTCGTTATTTTTAATACAGCGTAAGGACCATAAAGGAAGTGTACTTTTAGAATAAACAAAACATTTCAGTGTAATGTTATCTGTGCATTGAGGTGTTTCACATACCATACAGTTACTGTTTTAAACTACAATTTATTAATCTTTAGTCTCTTCATTGCATTATGTAACTGTCATCACTAATTTAAGAATATTTCATTCACTCCAGAGAGAAACTCCATGGCTATTAGTAGTCACTCCCCATTCCCACATCCCCCAGTCTTGGCAACCAGTGGTTGGTGATTTCTTTCTGTTTTTATGGATTTACCTATTCTGGACATTTTATTTCAGTGGAATCATACAATGTATGGTCTTTTGTGGTTGGATTCTTTCACTAAAGTATAACATTTTCAAGGTTTCTGTGTTGTAGGGATCAATATTCCTTTTTCCGGCCAAATAATACTCATTGTGTAATTATGCCATAGTTTGTTATTAGTAATGAACATTTGGGTTAACTTTTTTGTTATTTTTATTTATGCTGCTGTGAACATTAGTTTACAAGTTTTTGCATGAGCATTTGTTTTTATTTCTCTTGAGTGTATACCCAGGAGTAGAATTGCTGGGTCATATGATAATTCTATGTTTAAGATTTTAAAGAGCTCTTCAAAAAAGAACATAGAATTATCAAACTCATTTTTAAAGTAGCTGCCTCATTTTTTTATTCATATCGGCAACATATAAGGGTTCCAATTTCTCCACATCCTCAACAAAAGTTGTCTTTTTCGTTGTAGCCGCCTTGATATTTGCAGTATAATCACATTTTGGTTTGGATTTGTGTTTCTTTAATGATGAATAAAGTTGAGCATTTTTTCATACTTTTTGACTGAGAAATGGCCAAAATCTTTTTTGAGAAATGTCTTTGTGAATCCTTTGCCTGCCCCTGTCTCCCCTCCATACTTTTCTTTTTTGAGACAGGCTTTCACTCTGTTACCCAAGCTGGAGTACAGTGGCACAATCTCGACTCACTGCAGCTTCGACCTCTGGGGCTCAAACGATCCTCCTGCCTTAGCCTCCTGAGCAGCTAGGACCGCAGTTGCACGCCACCACACCTGGCTGATTTTTTGTATTTTTGTAGAGATGAGATTTCACCATGCTTCCCAGGATGGTCTCAAACTCAAACTCAAGCAATCTTCCCACCTTGGCCTCCCAAAGTGCTGGAATTATAGGCATGAGACACCATGCCCGGCTTTCTTTGCCCATTTTTCAATTGGGCTGTCTTCTTATTGGATCTTAAGAGTTTTTTATACTCTCTATTCTGGACATAAGTCCTTTATCAGATACACGATTTACAAATAATTTTTCATTCTGTCACTTTGTTGATTGTGTCTTTTAATAGACAAATTTCTTAGTCCAATTTATTATTTATTGCTTGAGTTTTTTGGTATCAAATCTAAGAAGGCTTTGTCTCATCTTTGTTCACAAATATTTTGTTCCTCTATTTTCCACTAAAAAATTTATAGTTTTAGCCCCTACTTTGATCCATTTTCAGTTAGTTTTTTGTATGGTGAAAGGAAGAGGTCTAACTTCATTCTTTTGTATGTGGATATACAGTTGTCCTAGCACCATTTGTTGAAAAGAGTATTCCTTTTTCATTTAATTGTCTTGGCACCATTGTTGAAAATCAACTTATCACAAATGTTAGGATTTATTGATATATTATGAATTCTATTCCATTGATTTATATATCTGTCCTTATGCCAGTACCGCACAGTCTTGCTTACTCTGATTTTGCAGTAATTTTTGAAATCAGGAAGTATGAATCTTCCAATTTAGGTCTTTTTTAAGATTGTTTTGACTGTTTGGGTTCTTTACATTTTCACATGAATTTTACAATCAGCTTGCCAATTAGTTAAAAAAATCAGCTAGGATTTTGATAGGGAGTACATTGATTTAAAAAAATTTTTTTTCATCACTACAAAACTGTAATACATTGACCTTTTAGATTAATTTGGGGAGTATTACCTTTTATTGTTAATTTTAAAATTTCTTTTTGAGATAGGGTTTCCCTGTGTTGCCCAGACTGGTCTTGAACTCCTGGACTCAAGCAATCCTCCTGCCTCGGCCTTCCAAAGTGTTGGGATTACAGGGATGAGCCTCCTGGCCAGGGAGTATTACCTTTTAACAAATTTAAGTCATCTAATACGTGAATGTGGGATGTCTTTCCCTTTATTTGGATTTTCCTTAATATTTTTTGTGTTTTTTGTAGTTTTCAGGGTATAAGCATTGTACTTTTTTCATTACATTTTTAGATACTTTATCCTTTTAAAGGTGATTGCAATGGAATTGTCCTTTTCTTTTCTTTCTTTCTTTCTTTTTTTTTTGAGATGAAGTCTCACTCTGTTGCTCAGGCTGGAGTGCAATGGTACGATCTTGGGTCACTGCAACTTTTGCCTCTGGGTTCAAGCGATTCTTCTACCTCAGCCTCCCATGTAGCTGGGATTACAAGTGTGCACCACCACACCAAGCAAATTTTTGTATTTTTAGTAGAGAGAGGGTTTTGCCATGTTGGCCAGTCTGGTTTCGAATTCCTGACCTCTCGGGTGATTCACCACCTTGGCCTCTCAGAGAACTGTGATTACAGGCGTGAGCCACAGTGCCCAACCTGGATTCCTTTTATTTCTTATTCTTGACGAATTGCAATGGCTAGGACCTCAAATACAATGTTGAATGGAAGGGCCGGGAAGGGACTTTTCTTGTCTTGTTCCTCATCCCAGAGGGAAAGCATTTAGTCTTTTGTCGCAAAGTAGTTAGCTGCAGATTTGTCATAAATGCCTAGTTTTATATTTTAATAAAAAATAATGACTTTGATTCCAAGTCATTGCAGGAGTCAGGCAAAAAAAGACTTTGTTTCCTTCATAGACTGAGTTTTGGTGTCAGAAAAATTCTGGGTTGGGCATGGTGGCTCATAACCTGTTATCCCAGCACTTTGGGAGGCTGAGACGGGAGGGAGGGTCACTCGAACCCAGGAATTTGAGACTAGCCTGGGCAACATGGCAAAAATGTGTCTCTACAAAAAATGCAAAAATTAGCTGGGCCTGGTGGCATGCATCTATAGTCCCAGCTACTTGGGGGCTGAGGCAGGAGAATTGCATGAGCCCGGCAGGTTGAGGATGCAGTGAGTCTAGATTGCACTGCTGCACTTTAGCCTGGGCAACAGAGTAAGACCCAGGCTCAAAGAAAGAAAGAAAAAGAAAAAAATACCTTGTTTGACCCCTATACTTGACCATATATTAATATAAGTTTTCATTACTATTCTAGGGCCCATGAACAAAGGCAATCTTCTGTTTTGTAGTATGTGTGTAATGATTTGCCACATTGATTTCTCATATACCATACCTACAGAAATATTTGAGCAGTGTTTTACAATGAATAATGTATGTATTAATGTTGAAATTATGAGAAAGAGCCAACCGTGTGATGATATAAACATCCCAGGAAAAGAAAATGATGTATGCTTAGGCACCAAGTCAGGAAGAAGCTTGACTTTCTGCAGAATCAGAAAGGAGAACAGTGTGTCTGGAATCTAGTAAATAAAAAAGGGTATAATAAAGATGGAAGGTGATTTAGGCCTTGTGTGTCACAACACAGAGTTTTATTTTTATTTTAAATGTAGTTAGAAACCATTGCAGAGTTTTAGTTAAGGACATGGCGTAATCCAGTTTATGTTTTTAAAAGACAAAGACATAAAATAAAAGGCAATATGTAACAAGTACTGTGTGATTTCAGCAAATGGGGAAATGATAGAGATGAGACTTTAGGTTGACCTGTGAAAGATAAGAATCAAACAGGCTGGGCATGGTGGCTCTTGCCTGTAATCCCAGCACTTTGGGAGGTCGAGGCGGGTGAATCACCTGAAGTCAGGAGTTGGAGACCAGCCTGGCTAACATGGTGAAACCCCGTCTCTACTAAAAATACAAAAATTAGCCAGGTGTAGTGGTGGGCTTCTGTAGTCCCAGCTACTTGGGAGGCTGAGGCAGGAGAATCACTTGAACCGGGAGTGAGCCAAGATCATGCCATTGCACTCCAGCCTGGGCACAGAGCGAGACTCTGTCTCAAAAAGAAAAGAAAAGAAAGAGTTAAATAGAGAAGAGAGATGTAGTGTGGTAGCAATAAATAATGCCTGGCTTTGAAGTGGAAGACTTGGGTTTGAGTATTGATGCCGCCTCTTCTTAGATCCCCCATCTGCTTTCTCTATACCTTGTTGCACATGAGGAGCAAATCAAATGAAAAATGCTTATAATTGTGACCCTGTGAGGGTCAGGGTGGGATATAGTCATGTCCCTGGTTTTTTGTATGTATATCCGTGCCACTTCCTGAGAATAGGATATATTTAAGGAGAAGAAGGGTGGATTTGAAGAGGAAGCTTAATAGTTTTAGCTATATGGTGTTGAAGATACATGTCAGAGAGTTGGAAGTAGAGAGAATGATTGTGGGGGAGCAATGGCGGTGGGGGGGATGAATTGACAACATTTAGGTATCATTTAAGTCATACATAGTGTAAATTAAACTTGTGGGAAAATGGGTATAGGAAGGAAGAAAAACCTCAAGGTGTGGAAATAGCCGTAGAAGTAAGAAAATCATGAAAACAAAAGTTAGTAGAAATAACTAGGACATGTTTTTGAGGGTGCAGCCAATTTTATCCTGGAGAGTGATTTTTCTTTTTCTGAAAGGTAGGTTATTGGTCGCCTCAGAGGTGACCAGTTGCAGAGAGGATGTATGTGTAAGTCAGATTGTAGTGATTTGAGGATTAAAAGGACAAATGAGAGTTTGGGCGTAACTGGAAGGAGAGATAAAGATAATACCAATATGCCATCATTTTCTCTTTTTTTGTTTTAATTTTCTTGTCAGCTTTTAAAGACCTTAGAGACTTGAGTAATTTATTCCTTCAGAGCAATTAACAAATGAGCAGCAAAGGTTAACATCACAATTAATAGAATAAGCCAGCCATAGTCATAGAGTAGCCTAGCATAGTGCATCTCAAACTTTAATGGGTATCTTGTTAAAATGCAGATTCTGGTTCGGTAGGTTTGGGTTGGAGTCTGAGACACAGCATTTCTGACAGGCTCGCAGTTGCTGCTAATGCTGCGTGTCTGTGGACTACACTCTAAGAGGTAAGGCTCTAGAGAGTATGAGATTGATGCATTATAGGGGAGTTAGCCTTAGATAGAAAGAGGATCACCTCCTCTCTTAATTGAGGTGGGATGTACGGTGGATGAAGATTGAGGAAATACAGATTAGATTTGCAGGCAAGAGACATGCCTGATAGTCTTTGTTCTTTCTATGAAACAATAAGTAAAGCTATGTTGTGAGAAGACTGGGAATGGGATTATGAGCTTGATAAAAGTTGTGAAGGTTTGGAATAGCTACTAAGAGGAGGAAAGTGAGTGAATTTGGGGCATGTAATAATTGCTGAACATTGAGGATTAGTTTGGTTATGGTGTTGCAGAAATGATTGTAACAGAGAGAGACTAGTAATAAAGAAATTGCTTATTTTTTCATTTCAGTGAGTTGGAATTTTGCTCTTGTTGCCCAGGTTGGAGTGTAATGGCGCAATCTTGGCTCGCCACCACCTCCGCCTCCTGGGTTCAAGCGATTCTCCTGCCTCAGCTTCCCGAATAGCTGGAGGCATGTGCTGGCACACTGGCTAGTTTTGTATTTTTAGTAGGTTTCTCCATGCTGGTCAGTGAGTCTTCTCTCAAAGTCCTGACCTCAGGTGATCTGCCTGTCTTGGCCTCCCAAAGTGCTAAGATTACAGGTGTGAGCCACTGTGCCTGGTCATGAGATTGCTTATTTTTTAAGATGATATGGTAGCCCAGGGAAGAGGTAATGAAGTCTAAAGTAGAACAGTGGCTACGAGAATGGAAGAGGAGGATGTGGTAGGCCAAATAATACTTACCCAACACCCCCTCCAGGTACCATGCCCTAATCTTTGCAATCTCTGTTATACCTTACATTTTAAGAGGAACTTTGTAGGTATGATTAAATTAGGTATCTTGATATAGAGGGGTTATTCTGGGTTATCTGGATGGGTCCTGTGTAATCACAAGGATTTTAATAAAAGAGGAGCTGTAGGGTCTAGTCAGAGAACTCATGTGATGACAGGAACAGGAGAGAGGAAGTGTCATGATGAAAGTAGAGGCCTAAGTGATGTGGGGTTTTGAATGAAGGAATCTAGGCAGCCTGTGGAACCTGGAAAAGGAAAGGGAACATTTCCCAAGAGACTCCAGAAGGAACAAAGCTATGGTGACATGTTGATTTTAGCTCACTGATACTGATTTTGGACTTCTGACTTGCAGAACTACAAGATAGTAAGTTCCTGTTATTCTAAACTGCTAACTTTGTGGGACTTTCTGTTATAACAATCAGAAACATTCAGAGTGTGTGGATATAAGGAAACTAGATTTCTAGACTGGGTAAATGAGTGGAAAGTAGTGAAATTAAAAATAGAGGAGTAGATGTTAGAGGAACATATATTCACTTTGCATGTCATTTCAGGAACTGGTGAGAATGGTATTTTGAGTCTAGTAATGTAGACTAGATAGAGTGGAAGTAAATCGGAAACAAGGAGATGAATTTAAGAGGCTACCACAGTAGTGTTACATATAGTTAATAGGGCTGTTATGATAATGTTACATGACAAAATACATAGGAACATAAAACATTTTGACTGAGAAGGTGGTGAAAGGGATGAGTGAGAGAGACAGATTTTTGAAAAAGTAATACCACTGTATATTTATATAGTGCTTTTCAGTTTGGGAGTCATATTCATACCTTTTTGGGGGGGTTAATAAGGTTTTGAATTGGACACAGCTGCTATTAGCAGCTCTCTCCAAGGAACACTAAATAGTCTAACAACAGGCACTAAACAGTTGGGTTTCAGGATACTGAGTTTTTATTTTGGTACTACTTTGTGTTGTGTGTATTTGGGAAAGCCTGTTAGAAACATATGAACTTCTTTTCTTAAAGAGGTCCTGTAGCCTCTTAAAAATATCAAAAACAAGAAACAGGTAATATGTATTCATTGATTTCTACAACAATATTGGGAAAACATTTTTAGAAAGAAAAATCTTGGCTGGGTGTGATGACTCACGCCTGTAACCCTAGCACTTTGGTAGGCCAAGGTGGGCAGATCACTTGAGTCCAGGAGTTTGAGATCAGCCTAGGCAACATGGCAAAACCCTCATCCTTACAAAACATACAAAAATTAGCCAGGCATGGTGGTACGCGCCTGTAGTCTCAGCTACTTTGGGGGCAGAGGTGGGAGGATCATTTGAGCCTGAGATAGCAAGGCTGCAGTGAGCCTTATTTGCGCCACTGCACTGGAATCTTCAGCAAGATAAAGTGAGAGACCCTGTCTCAAAAAAAAAAAAAAAAAATTATCTATTAAACAAGGAAGTTGGACCTGCTACCTACCTCCATTTCTATTATTTTAGTAAAACATTATCATGCCAGTTCATTATATAGTTTTAAAGATGCACTTCTCTCTTATTCTCATAACCATAAGGCTGAAGTATTAAATCAGTAGTAAAAATGACCTAAACTTAAATTTGTTAAGTTTTAAGTTCCCAAACCATGTTTGTTGTGAACAGTAAATAAATTACTGGAATTTATTAGCAAATCACAATATCTGAGAGAATGGAAATTTACTAAGATATGGAATAAATAGTTTAAGGAAGGAGCTTTTGTGGAAAAATAGAGAAGTTGGAGAGGAATGGAAGTTGTATCTAGAAGAATTCAATTGATATAGTGATCAAATACTATAAAAACTCACTTCCAAAGTATCTATTTATAGAACAAAAGTCTTCTGAATCTTTATTGATACTTCTGTTACTCAGATTCTGTCTAAAAGAGAATAATAGGCAAGAAGAATTACTTGTCTTTGGATTTTACCTATTATCTTTGTATCTCTTTTTTTAGATAAGATTTACTGATTGTAAATCTCAGTTAAATACAGTTTTTGTGTCTGTGTGAAACTGATAACCAGAATCTTGCCAGTGTAGGAAAGTTGATTTAAGAAAAAGTTTGCTTTCTAAGCCTTCTGTGCTGTTACCTTTGATGAGATGATAATCTCTTTGCTTTCTTCTGCTGCTTGCCTTTCTGCTACTCATCAGTATCTGATCAGGGCAATAGAAACATGACGTGTATCAGACTTGTTTGGAGCGCCAACAAAATCTGAAGGGAGAGGAAATTAAAAATGTGGCTGAGTATTTCATTTATGACACTTTTGGTTCCTATCTTATTTTACAACCATCTTAAAGTCAGTTCACATTTAGCCAAACATTTCCCTTCATTTCTATGTATAATTATAAGCTTATTGATTTTTAGCAGTTGGTGTATGTGAATGTTTAATAATAAGCAAGTATTGGATTAGGATGTTTTCTAAAACAGTGTTCCCATTAATCTAAATCTTGATATAAAGTATGGGTTTTTATGAAATGCTTCCTCAGTACCGAACCCTAGTTGACCTTCATACTTGTTTTTGAAAGAATGAGGTAGAAAACGAACTTGCGTCTGAGTCCCTCCTAAACCTAATCATCATTTGTTTTTTATCCTAGAGTTATAGAATGTTTCTAAACACTTCCCTCCACCCTCTATTAATGTCAACTATGAATAGAAACTTTCAGTGGCTAGGCACGGTGGCTCATGCCTGTAATCCCCACACTTTGGGATGCCAAGGCAGGAGGATTCCTTGAGCCCAGGAGTTCGAGACCAGCTTGGGGAGCAAAGTGAGACCCCCCCATCCCCACAAAGTTAGCTGGGCATGGAGGCACACACTTGTGGTCCCAGCTACTCAGGAAGCTGAGGTGGAGGATTGCTTGAGCCCAAGAAGTAGAGGCTGCAGTGAGCTGTTGGTAGTACCACTGCACTCCAGCCTGGGTGACAGAGTGAGACCATGTTTCCAAAAAAGAAATTATTTTTCTCTCTGCTTACTTATTTGAATTTTAAAAATTTGGTGAAATAAAAATTAAAAAAAAAATGTTGTGGGTACATAGTAGATGTACGTAAGATATTTTGGGTTACGTAAGATATTTTGATACAGGCATGCATGCATGTTAGTCACATCAGGGTAAAGGGGTATCCTTTTATCCTTTGTGTTAGAAGCATTTATCTTTTGTGTTACAAACAATCTAGTTATACTCTTCTAGTTATTTGTAAATGTGCACTTAAATTATTTTTTACTGTTGGCCAGGTATGGCGGCTCACACCTACAATCCTAGTACTTTGGGAGGCCAGGGTGGGTGGATTACTTGAGGTCAGGAGTTCGAGACCAGCCCGGCCAACATGGTAAAATCCTGTCTCTATTAAAAATACAAAAATTAGTCAGGTGTGGTGAGGCATGTCTGTAGGCATACCAGCTATCGGGAGGCTAAGGCAGGAGAATTGCTTGCATCTGGGAGGCGAAGGCTACAGTGAGCTGAGATTGTACCACTGCACTCCAGCCTGGGCTGGAGTGAGACTCTGACTAAAAAAAATATATGTTTATTTATTTATTTTTACTGTAGTCACCCTGTTGTGCTAGCAAACACTAGATCACCTTCATTCTTTGTATTTTTTGTGTCCATTAACCCTCTCCCGACCATCCACTCTGTCACTACCCTTCCAGCCTCTGATAACTGTCCTTCTACTCTCTACCTCCATGAGTTGAATTGTTTTAATTTTTAGCTCCCACAAATAAATGAGAACATGCAAAGTTTGTTTTTCTGTGCCTTATTTCATGTAACATGATGACGTCCAGTTCCATCCATATTGTTAGAAGTGATGGGATCTCATTCTCTTTTTATGGCTGAATAGTACTCCATTGTGTATATGTACCACATTTTCTTTATCCATTTGTCTGTTGATGGACACTTAGGCTACTTCCAAATCTTTGCTATTGTGAATAGTGCTGCAGTAAACATGGGAGTGCAGATATCTCTTTAGTATTATTGATTTCCTTTCTTTGGGGTATGTACCTAGGAGTGGGATTGCTGAATTGTAAGATAGCTCTATTTTTAGCTTTTTGAGGAACCTCCAAACTGTTCTTCATAGTGGTTATACTAATTTACATTCCCATCAACAGTGTACAAGGGTTCCCTTTTTTCCACATCCTTGCCAACCAGCTCCTTGGCAGAGTAGGTTAATGTGTTAACTTGCCTACTTCAGAGTTAAACACCAACAACAAAAAAATGTTGAATTTAAGACCTGGGTTCTAGAAAAAAACAGAATCTAACTCAGATGGTATAAGAGACTTTAATGCAGGGACTGCGGAGGTGCAGTGGATTAAGGGAACCTGTAAGGCATGTTTTTGCTAGCAACAAGGAAGTCCAAAGAGGCAGGAAAAATAACAGTGCTGTTGGAGCCTTGTGAGAGCTATGAAGAGGGTGCCTCACAGCAATCATGGTGGTAGAGGGATGCAGCTTCTGCCAGAAAGTGTGGCCATGAGGAGGGAGGGAGCTAGGAAGAAATAATCCAGTGTTTCTCTGCCTTCTTATCTTCTGTCAATGGCTGGACAGCACCGGAACCCAGAGGCATATCTGTTGCGGTCAACATCATTGGGCTCAGAGTAGGGCAGAAAGATATTGGGTGATAAGGCAGTTGCAGTAAGATAATAAGCAACACAACTACTAGTGATTTTAGGTGTTGACTTCAGGTAATGTAATATTTTACACAATTTCTTATCTGTTAACTATGCATACCTTACTGGGTTGATGGGGGCATTAAATGAGACAACATGTGAAAGTACTATCATAGTGTCTTTGTCTTGTGAGTATATTAAAAGTTTTGGTAAGGCGTGGATTTGAAAAGCTCAGCTTCCTTTTACTTGGTACTGTGTTAAATTTATTTTGTAGGAACTTTGGTTGCCACCATACTTTTAAATATATGTTTTCCAATAATTTTTGAGAAGCGAATGGCACCATTATTATTAGATAGTTCCTAAGATTTAGTTTCTCATTTTTTATAGAGCCAGGAGCCTGAAAACCTAAGTCCTAGTTCAGGCTATACCACTATTTGTGGCATAGGTCTTTGTGGGAATTATTTTTACTTTGCCTCTCTGTACTTTTCCTTTCTGATGAATTGGAGTAATAATAATTAGTAAATGTTTGATTCTATTATGGTAAAATAATAGTTGTCAAGCACTTAAATGAAGACTTAAATGATATGTATGTTAACTTTTTTTTACTATCGTTCATTTTGAAGAGTATCAGAGCCTCAGATTAAGAGTGATCGGATGGTTTTTACTTTGTTGCATTTTCTGTGTGGAATTATGTAGCTCATAAGATATTATTTTGTATGTGTGTGTTATGTGAGTAAAGTGATTATGCTCATGTGTATTTTAGTTAATATGTGTGTGAATGTAAATTTTCTTTTCTTTTTTTGAGACAGTCTCGCTCTGTTGCCCATGCTGGAGTGCACTGGCATGATCTTAGCTTACCGCAACCTCTGCCTCCCAGGTTCAAGTGATTCTCCTGCCTCAGCCTCCTGAGTAGCTGGGACTACAGGCGCGCACCACCATGCCTGGCTAATTTTTGTGTTTTTAGTAGAGATGAGGGTTTCACTGTGTTGGCCAGGCTGGTCTCGAACTTCGGACCTCGTGATCTGCTGCCTCAGCCTCCCAAAGTACTGGGATTACAGGCGTGAGCCACCGCGCCTGGCTGTAAATTTTCTTAAAACTATCTTTCTGAAACAAACTCTAAGACACCCTATTTATTGCCCAGTAGTAGGTCTTGTCTATTTCACTCTTGCCATGGACAGAGCACTGCTTACATCTGAACTTATGGATGAGGAAGGTAGTTTTGAGGTGTGGCAGCTGTGTCCTGGTAAAAGATATGTCAGACTTTACCCTGCTACTATTACCACTGATGTATCCTTATTGCCTACTTCTTTTTTCTGAGACAGCAGTG
The DNA here is from genome assembly GCF_001604975.1 of Cebus imitator. Lineage (NCBI taxonomy): Eukaryota > Metazoa > Chordata > Mammalia > Primates > Cebidae > Cebus > Cebus imitator. Next base: position 1,028,120 of record NW_016107664.1, read on the forward strand.
ATGCCTTGTCAATTTTGCCTCCTAATTTTTACATTTGTAGACCACAGCAAGATCAGGGCAATCCATTTTGAAGAAAACTGTGACCACTTTAAAGAACTTTTTATTTTTCAAAACTCCTTCAAAAATGTTAACTTTGAAATTAAATAAATTCCTATTTTATTTCATAAACTCAGGTTAGCACTGTCTTTGTAAATTCCAAACTGAACCTTTTTCCATTACTGACTAAATCTTAATTATTTCTCACCAGACGGTCTGGCAAATCCCGAAGCAGAAGCCCATATTCATCTAGGCATTCAAGATCTCGTAGCAGGCACAGGTTGTCTAGGTCCAGAAGTCGTCATTCTAGTATTTCTCCTAGCACACTAACTCTGAAGAGTAGCCTGGCAGCTGAATTGAACAAGAATAAAAAAGCACGAGCAGCAGAGGCAGCAAGAGCCGCAGAAGCAGCGAAAGCTGCAGAAGCAACTAAGGCTGCTGAGGCCGCTGCCAAAGCTGCAAAAGCTTCAAACACTTCTACACCTACCAAGGGGAATACAGAAACTAATGCCAGTGCATCGCAAACAAACCATGTGAAGGATGTGAAGAAAATGAAAACTGAGCATGTACCTTCTCCCTCAAGTGGTGGAAACTTAAAAAATGACAAAGCAAAAACAAAGCCACCTCTTCAGGTAACAAAGGTGGAAAATAATTTGATTGTAGATAAAGCCACCAAGAAAGCAGTCATAGTTGGAAAGGAAAGTAAATCTGCTGCTACGAAGGAGGAACCAGTATCTCTTAAAGAGAAAACCAAACCACTTACACCAAGCATAGGAGCCAAGGAGAAGGAGCAACATGTAGCTTTAGTGACCTCTACATTACCACCATTACCTTTGCCTCCCATGCTGCCTGAAGATAAAGAAGCTGATAGGTAAGTGCAAAAATATTTGTCAATAACCTGTTTAAAGAAAAATGTAAATCTGAAGTGAGAAATGATTTGGCCTCCCCAGTCCCCTCAAAACAACCTTAGTAAAAAAGACTACAAGTAACTGAATGAATTCTGTTTATTATATGCATCTTAAAATGAAGTACATTTGCATAAAGGTTGGCAAAATTAAAGTTTATGTTAAGAAATTCAGGGAAATATTGCCATTGCCTTGGGATCCAGTGAATATTTCAATATGAGTTTGGGTATTAGAAATGCCAGTATTCTCTTTGGTTTAGTTTTCCTTGATGATGCAGTCAGAGACAGGACATTTTATGAGTGATCTGGCCCTGGTTAATATAAGTCTCATAAGCATTTGTCTCATTTATTTCTGAGTTTCTTCAGTGGCCTTGTAAATTTATCACTGTCAGTGGCTTTATTGTCACTTTTTAGTGTAGTCTTTTCGTAACTTTTTTTTTTTTAATTCTTCCCAAGCCAGTGTATTTCTTAATCTTAACTCTTTTACTTAAAAAAAAAATTTTTTTTAGCCTGTCTTGCACTTAGGGATTAATCACATTATATTATAGAAAACTCATAATGTGGCTGGGCACGGTGGCTCAAACCTGTAATCCCAGCACTTTGGGAGGCCGAGGTGGGTGGATTACCTGAGGTCAGGAGTTCAAGACCAGCCTGGCCAACATGGTGAAACCCCGTCTCTACTAAAAATACATAAAACCTACCTGAGCATGGTGGTGGGTGCCTGTAATCCCAGCTACTAGGGAGGCTGAGGCAGGAGGATCACTTGAACCTGTGAGGCGGAGGTTGCAGTGAGCTGAGATTGAGCCATTGCACTCTAGCCTGGGCTACAGAGTAAGAACTTGTCTCAAACAAAACAAAACAAAGCAAAACAAAAAAACCCCAAAGAAACCCTCAAAACTCATAGTGTGATTATGCTTTCCTTTAACATGTTTAAACATTTCTATTATGAACATTGGGGGTATGGCATTTTTTAGTTGAGAAACATTATATTCTTAAGAGGATGAAGGTAAGAGGGACTGTAAAGTAAATACAGCTAAGATTGTTTCTTTTATATATCCTAGGGTAGAAGAATTAGACCATTGTGTGGTTTATCTGCCTGTTACACCACTTAGCTGTTTTTATTTTTATGAAGAAGTTAGAGCTGCCACTCCTTCCCATTCCCCATTTAAAAGCAACTGTATGAGTAGTTTTCCTAGCTGACTTTAAAAAATACATATATTTTGAAAACAGATGGATAAAAATACCATGTGCACAAGTGCTTACTTTGTCATTATGAAAATTTTAGAATTTAACACAAACAAAAGTAAAATCGTAATTCTTGAATTTCATGCCCATTGAGGTGCCTTTTTAAAAATAATCAAAATGTTGGGAGACCCCATCCAATTTAATCAGGTTTATTTGATTATACTGCTATAATTGTATTTGCTGGTTTGACAGTTTTCAAGGAACACTTAAGATTCATTACAGTAGTGATTTGTAATCGTGATGAGTCCTAGAATGGGCTCTCCAGCATAGAGGGGCTTGAGTGTGGAATTGATCACTTCATTAGTGAGAGAGTAACCAGTTACTGAGAATACATGTTTGATTGAGACTGGTGGTTCTCTACTTTATTCTTTATATATGCTTTTGGAGAAATTTTTACTAGGATATTTTCAGGAACTCTGTACGTACACATGAGTACTTAATGAGGATATTCTTTATGCATCTGTCTTTAATTGGTGGCACATTTAATTCTTGGTCATTACTTTTTTTTTTTTTATTCCATCTTTTCTGTCTTCTGCTTTTTCCTCTGTTTTCTCTTCTTTCTTTGAATGTGTTTGTATGTTTAATGGACCCAGAAGTTTTTCTTGAGATTCATGAGCACTGCTACTACATGTGTATAGCCAAAGATTAATTCATCACCAATGGAACTTTCCTTATTTTGATGTTTGTAATTTAACTACCAAAATGTAAACATGTGAGGAAAAGACTTTATATTCTATTTTACTTTTTATAAAAGTTTTTAGGTGATTAAATAAAAATGTATTTTAAAAAGAAATGGTTACAAGTGATTGGTTTTAGAAATAAATGGATGTCGAAGGGAATGGATAGCACAGGAGACTTATTTTATATTTAATATTTATAATACTGTTAGAAGTACAATACAGTTTGTTAGTGGGCTATAGTAGAAAGCTTAGTTTTAGTGCTAGTTGTACCTCCTACTACTGTCATGACTTAATCTTTCTGTGCTTCAGTCCATTCATCGGTGAAAATATTTACAGTTTAACCTTACAGATTAGTTATAAAGATGAAATGAGTTGATGGACTCAGTTTTGCAAGCTGTAAAGTGTTATGCACTTAGTTATTGTAATTAGTCATCGTATAAATCAGCGCTGCAGGAAATATTAAAAATATTTAAAACTGCTTTAGATTACTGAAAAAAGTAAAAATTACAAAATATGATTTACATTGTGTAATATATAAACCATTATATGTGTAACATGTAGATCTGTTGCTTAAGGAATAGACCTAGTGCTTCGTTTGAAAAGGATTGGTTTTTGTAAAAGAGGAACTATTGGTTTTCCATCCCCTTTTATAATGGAGGGGGACCACCCCCAGGCCATTTTTTTCCCATGTATCTGAAAGTAATAGTCATGATAATTTTATGTTTACAAGTTTCTTTTTAGTAACCATTGTATACTTTTTATTTTTTGCTGAACAGCTATTAGTTGAAAGTGGTTTATAAACTATTTCTGTTGAGGTAAAGAAACAATCTTTTCTGTTATAACATGGTTTAGGAAACCTGAATATAGGAGGTATCTTTATTTACTTGTTATTCACTGTAAATTTAAAGATAATTTTAAAGAAGAATGAGTAACGGTCTGCATAATCTCATTGCATATTTTAAGGAAAGCTTTTGATCTTTGCTTTCTTTGAACATGCCTGTGTCTATATTCCTGGTTAACTGTCACTGTTGTATCCACACATACATTAGCAAAAGGGCGTGTGTGTGTTTTGGGTGGCCTCTTGATTTTGCAAATCTATACTCAACTTGTTTTTGCTGTTTTATTATATATCCAAGTAAAATCTCCCCTTCCCTCATACTTTTTTTGTTTTGGAAGTATTCAAGCACTTAGAAAAATTGAAGAATAATAAAATTAGCATCTGTATAACTACTGGATGGTAATTATCTAGTTGGGTAATCTAATTACCCATCTAGATTCAGCAAATGTTAACATTTTGTTTTATATCCTCCATCTCAACGGGTGTGATGGCTCACAGTTGTAATTAATCAGCACTTTGGGAGGCCAAGGTAGGCAGATGGCTTGTACTCAGGAGTTGGAGACAAGCCTTGGCACGTGGCAGTACCCCATGTCTTCAAAAAATACACAAATTAGCTGGATGTGGTGGTGCACACCTGTAGTCCCAGCTACTTAGGGAGGCTAAGGTGATAGCATCACCAGAGCCCGAGAGGTCGGGGCTGCGGTGAGCTGTGATTGCATCACTGTACTCCAGCCTGGGTGACAGAGTGAGACCCTGTCTCAAAAAAAAAAAAAAGAAAAAAAGAGATTACACACACACACTCACGCACATTCCATCTCTAGTTAAGAGAACTAATAAGGGTGTGTGTGTATGTATACACTTTCTTTCCCCCCTGAGATGAAGTCTTGCTCTGTTGCCCAGGCTGGAGTGCAGTGACAGGAACTCAGCTCACTGCAGCCTCTGCCTCCCCAGTTCAAGCAGTTCTCCGGCTGCAGCCTCCTCCCCAGTTGAAGCAGTTCTCCTGCCTCAGCCTCCAAAATAGCTGGGATTACAGGTGCGCACCACCACGCCTGGCTGATTTTTGTAGTTTTAGTAGAGACAGGGCTTCACCGTGTTTGCCAGGCTTCTTTTGAACTCCTGACTTTGTGATCTGCCTGCCTCGGCCTCCCAGGCAGTGAGATTAGTGGTGTGCTGGGATTATGGGTGTGAGCCACCACGCCTGGCTGAGTATACATTTCTTTTTGCTGTACCTTAAATACTTCAGTCATCTCCCAGGAATAAGGTCAGCCTCCTGCTTGATCACAGTATCATTGTGATAACAAGAAAATTAATAGTAGTTAATAATCTAATGGAAGTGAACAATAATATCAACCACTATATGTAATCAATAATCAGTACTCACCACCCTAGCCCCATGACTTTTTGAAGAGTCTAGACCAGTAATCTTATAGAATGTCCCACCTTTGGATTTATCTGATTGTTTCTTTTTGGTATCATTTAACTTCTCCAACCCCTTTAATTCCCATAGTCTGGAAATTACTTGTGCTTTGTTTAGATCAAGAATAAACAGTTTTTTAGCCAGAATAGATAAGAGATAATTTTATGTAGTTTATGCTATTGTTACAGGGGAAACAAAATACCGGACTGTCTTATTCTACTAGTAGTGATGTGATCATTTGGTTAAGGTGATGACCAACCTTAAGGTCTCTACATGTATGAGGGAGCATACCTGGAGTTTGCTTTGCAGTTAGAAGTGAGCTGTAGGCTAATACTTCTGACAATGATTGAATATCCTTTTTCCCAACAACCTATCACCAAATGGTTTAGCAGCCATTAATGATATTTGTCTAATTCAGTTACTATAGTAGGGGCTGCAAATGGTGACTTTTTTTTTCCTATTGCTGCTGCCCAAATTAAACATGGTGATTTTCTAATCCTGCCATTCATTTTAACATTAGCTGGCCCTCTTTTGTAAATACATGTTACATCCCATTTAATCATTCTACTCTTATGGATTTTTATTCTCTGTGTTACTGATAGTAATAGCCACTATTCTTTTTGACCCTCACATTGTCTGAAATTTAGCCAGTGCAAGCTCCTGTAAGCCGACTCCTTTATTATTTTGACATGACCTCATTTGTTTTTTAGTGTTTCCTTGCTTTCTAGTCAAAGGTATATCTTAGGCTCACTTTGAATTTTGCTTCATTCCCAAAATTGGAGTCTATTTTCCCACGAAATCATAAGATAGTTGGTAATCTATATGTTTTCACAGAATGTAATTGTTTTCTTTACTCTTTTTAAAAATTAAGATCATAGCATGGATAACGTTTCTTGACTTGCTTTTTCATTTTATGTGTTGGAGATCTTTCCATGTTGGTATAGATGGGCCCAGTGTAATTACAGGAATGGATATATCATGTTCTTCTACTGTTGATTAATGGATACTTAGGTGTATAATTATTTGCTATTAAACTCTCGTATATTAATATTTTATGTATATTTAAGTAATTTTTATAGGATAGTTACATGTTCAGGTATGCACATTAAAAATATGATAGAAACTGCCAAATTAATGTGTTAATAAGGCTATATTCTAATTTATGTACCCAGATATATGAAATTGCTTTAACAGTTTTGGATAGTGTCAATTTTGACAGTCTTTAAAATATGTAATTATTTAATTTTGTATTTTTTTGATAATGAGGTATGGTATTTTCTTGAATGTTTATTGGTTATTTATTATTTTTCTGGTGAAATGCTTTCTCGAATTCTGTGCTGGCTTTTCCTTAAAGTTGCTTTCCTTTTTCTAATTGATTTTTAATTGTTATTTTAGGGATGTTGACCTTTGCCTCTCAGAGTTTATTGCTTATCCTTGTCATTTATTTTGCTTTTGGTCATATGAATGTTTTCCATTTTTATCTAGTCAAGTCTGTTCTCTTTCCTTTAAGATATCTAGGTTTATAAAATTTAAAAAGGTTAAGTCAGATCTCAGAGAAATTTGGTTTTGTTTATTGTGTAAAGAAGTGTTCTGATTCTTTACTCCCCCCCAACCCAGTGTTATTACCAGTATCGTTTATTGAATAATTCATCTCGCTAATTTGAAATTACATATATAAAAATTCTTACAGTTATGTGTTTCTCTACTTTCTTTTCTTTTAACATGTTTTATTTCTTTCTCAGTATCTTACTGTTGTAATGTCTTTAGATACATGGTGTATTGGCTCCCAAACTCAAATTTCTGTTTTAGGGGCAGAGAGTAATATAAAAGTGAAGGGGATGCTGTAAATTAGTGACGAGTAAACCACTCTGCTGTTGAACCTCAACACCATGTTGCTGTATAAGAATTGAAGCCCCCATCCTGGTCAATGTGGTGAAACCCCGTCTCTACTAAAAATACAAAAAATTAGCTGGACATGGTGGCGCGTGCTTGTAATCCCAGCCACTCAGTAGGCCGAGGCAGAGAATTGCCTGAACCCAGGAGGCGGAGGTTGCGGTGAGTCGAGATCACGCCATTGCACTCCGGCCTGGGTAACAAGAGCGAAACTCCGTGTCAAAAA
>NW_016107664.1:1035433-1054174 GCF_001604975.1 Cebus imitator
TAAATCTTTGGATTTAAAATTACTCACAATTCATAGTTCTTTATAAAACATTGAATAGAGTGAGTAATATATATCCTTTGACTTCAATTAGACTTTGGCTTTTAGTTCTATATCTCTGTATAGGTTGATAGGGCAAGTCCCACTTAATTTTACTTTTTCAGAAATTTATTGGCAGTTCTTTTGCCTTTATTCTTAGACAAATTTTATACCAGCTTGTCAAGTTGTAGTTAAAAAAAAACCTCTTGGATATTTTTTTGAACTCTTAAATGTAATAGAGTCAAAATTTGGTGACAGCTTTATAATATTAGAGTTTCCCCTATTAAAACATGGTTTCTTTTCATTCGTTCAGATCTAATTTTATGTTCTTTAGTCATATATTTTATTTTTTTTCTATTGCTCATGTATATTTCTTTTTAAGGCATTTTATTGTTTTTGTTGCTGTGGTGTATAGAAACATTTTTAAAAATCACATTTTCTATTTGATTATTGCAAATATTCAATAAAAGTGTAAAGTTTTAAATTATGTAACATTCTTGGAAAGTAATATTTGATAGTTAATATACTGACATTTAATATAGGTAGCCTTTTCAATTTTAAATTGTAAGTGAAATTAAGACTTCAGTTTTTGCTCACAAAAATCTTGATTTGAATCTTCAGACAAATAGGAACTTTTGACTAAAGACTAATTACAAGTTAGAGACTATAGTTTTCTAAGTAAGTTATTCTGAATAGGCCTATTTTCAGATGGCATTCAGGTGATACTTTTTCTAAAAAGAAGCCTTTACTGTATTTCAGACCTGATTTAGCTACCCATTAGCTACTACAATACTGTAGGAACCTGTTTGTATAATGCTTTATCCTATTGCCTACCTGTCTTCCAGACTGTAAGCTCTTTTTTGAAAGAAACTGTAGCTTAAAAAACAAAACAAAACAAAAAAATGCTTTGCAAAACTGAGTTTTAATGCAAAGCATGTTTAGTTGATTTTTAATTTTAATGTGCACTTTTATAGTTAATCCTATATCATTTTAAAAAATAAACTTTATTTTTATAACAATCTTACCTTTGTAGAAAAATTATGAAGATACCAGAGAGACCCTGAATACCATGTACCTGGTTTTCTTACCATTAATGTCTTACATCAGTATGGTACACGGGGTAATGGTGAATCAATATTGATACAAAGTTATCATTAAAGTTCCTACTTTAGACAGATTTCCTTAGTTTTTACCTAATTGTGTATCATTTGTACCCCAAATTTTGCATTTTACAGTTGAATATAGTGTATTACTTTAGCTGGAAAGAAAATCGGACAATAGTCTTATAATGTGAAATATTGTTGAATTATTCATGATTGTTGCTACTTAAATGTAAGACATGGGCACATTTTTATTACTCAACAAAATTTTTGTTTTATTTGTTTGACTTCTTTCATTTTTAGCTTACGAGGAAACATTTCAGTAAAAGCAGTTAAAAAAGAAGTAGAAAAGAAACTCCGATGTCTACTTGCTGATTTACCGCTGCCCCCTGAGCTACCTGGAGGAGATGATCTCTCAAAGAGTCCAGAGGAAAAGAAAACAGCAACACAGTTACATAGTAAAAGGAGGCCTAAGTATGTGCTTGCTTTCTACCTGCTCTTAAATTGACCAGCAGTGATTCTGGGTCATCAGAAATTCATAAAACACTAAATTAAGGTTTAAAATTAAAAATGTACTTATTATTTCAACTTAAATATATGAATTCTATTAGAGTTTTGAAAAAAATCATAATTGCTTGCATTCTTATTCACAATGACTAATAAAACCAAATTTAATTTTCTCATGATTTGTAATGTATTAATTTCCTTGGGTATTGTATCTGTTAAAGATACTTTATTAAGAGATTGAAATAACACAGAAACACTGAAATTGGGCAGAGTAGAAGTCAGCATTTAGTGAGCCCAAATAAAATTAGTAATGGGCAAGCTGCTATTTCCTTTGTTTTTACCTCTGTATTCTCTCATAAACAATTGTATTCTGCATTTTGCAAGAGATGGGAGTAGAAGAAGATTTGAAATCTGTATCCTAAATTAGCTTTAAGTAACTGCCTAGAGAGAACTCTTTTCTTTAAAACCTGTTAATCAGTTAAAGGCAGGGAGCATTGGTGCCTTTTTTAAAAACAAACAAACAACAACAACAAAAAACTTCTTAACCAAGGGACAGAGAATTAAGTCAGATATGATTTTAGAATTGCAGTTCAGGTAGTGCCTAGTGTATGAGTTTGAGATCATTTTCTAAATAGAATAGAAAGCTAGAAAAGTGGCTTGGCACAGTGGCTTATGCCTGTAATCCTAGCACTTTGGGAGGCTGAGGTGGGAGGATCACTTGAGTCCAGGAGTTTGATACCAGCCTGAGCAACATAGGGAGACCCCATCTCTACAAATAATTAAAAAAAAAAAAAAATTGGCTGGGTGTGGTGGTGCACGCCTGTGGTCCCAGCTACTCGGGAGGCTAAGGCAGGAGGATCACCTGAGCCGAAGAGGCTATAGTGAGCTGTGATTGTGTGCCACTGTATTTTAGCCTGGGCAACAAAGCAAGATCCTGTTTCCAAAGAAAATTTAAAAGCTAGAAAATAGTCTCTTCTTGAACATTGCAGTCTATTCCTTTACTTGAATTTCGGTGATTTACTAGAATACTAAAATACTACAAAATTATGTATCTTTTTGAAGAATGTAAGATTTTTGGATTTTTGTCCTACCTGTCTGTCTGTATCTGCTTAAATGTGGATTCCTGAGAGTTGGTTATATTAATACCTTTTGTACTCTCTTAGACTGAAAAATCTTTTTTTGATGTTTTTCAGATGATTTTATCCAGCCATAAGTCTAAATTTGTCAATAAGTTTTATAGTTAGATTTTTGTTAACATTCATTATCAAACGCTTGTTTTTTAAAATTACATATTGTTAATGGATGAAAAATAAAACTTTCTGGAGATTGGTTAGAGAATTTTGACTCTACTAGTGTTGGTTTCATCTACTCATTGAGAAATTACATTTTATTTCTGAAAGCCCTTCATATGAGCTCTACTACTTTTTTTTTTTTTTTCTGAGTTTAAATACTTACCTACAGAAGAAGAGTCAGTATGTAGAAATGATACCTCAGTTTTTATAACTTAACAATACCAAATCGTTGTTACTTGTTTTGGTTAAATGATCATAAATACTGCAACAATAGGGAGAAATAAAGAGTATACAATTGGGTGGCGGGTAGATACTGAGTTATTGAACAGTTGATTCAATTTGCTTGATTGTATATAAAAACTTTAGAACTATATTTGATAGAATATGTGGGCCTCGCTATGGTGAAATCAAAGAAAAAGATATTGACTGGGGAAAACGCTGCGTGGATAAATTTGATATCATCGGAATTATTGGAGAAGGTACTTATGGACAAGTTTACAAAGCCAGGGATAAAGACACTGGTAAGAATGCCAAGCTTTGGGGATATTTGGGCCTATGGGATGTGCTTAGTTTCTGTTTCTCTTCTAATGTTTAGCTTTGGAAATTTTCCAAAAAGTTTAATTCAAATTTATTGTGTGTTTGTTTCATCTTTTTAATTTTATTCTATATATGCACTTAAAACGTAAGATATGAGTACATGTAAGTGGGTCTGTATATGTTCATATTTTAAAAAGTGTACCTTTAGTATTTGTGACATACTATACGGTAGGATTTAGTTTGTTTTTTCTTCTTTTATGGTGAATAATTCTTATACTGTTATTAATCAGAGGGAAAAGTATCTTGACCTGAATTAATCTTAGTAGTAAATTTTTTTGTCATAAGCTCAACACTTTCATTTTAGCTTTCAGTTTTTTTCATGCAGAAACTATCATTGGAGACCAGTTTTAGCAGCTTAATCTTTCAGAACGTAATCAGAAACTCAGAAAGTTTTAAAAGGCCTCACAGGAGAGCAAAAAGTAGCTGTTTCAGAAGCTATGTATTTTTCCTAATAATACATAGAGCTAGTAATTTATCTTTCTTTACTCATAATTCCTTATTGAAATAAACCAATAGGCTGGGTGTCGTTACTCATGCCTATAATCCCAGCACTTTGGGAGGCTGAGGCAGGCAGATCACCTGAGACCAGGAGTTCAAGACCAGCCTGGTCAACATGACAACACCCCGTCTATACTAAAACCACAGAAATTAGCTGGGTGTAGTGGCATACGCCTGTAAACCCAGCTACTCAAGAGGTTAAGATAGGAGAATTGCTTGAAACCAGAGGCTGGAGGTTGCAGTGACCTGAGATAGTGCCACTGCACTTGAGCCTGAGTGACAGATTGAGACTCCATCTCAGTAAATAAATAAATAAAATAAAATAAAATAAAAACACAAAAATTAGCTGGGCATGGTGGTGGCACTGGTAATCCACTACTTGGGAGGCTGAGGCAGGAGAATTGCTTGAACCCTGGAGGCAGAGGTTACAGTGGGCTGAGATTGTGCCACTGCACTCCAGCCTGGGCAACAGAATGAGACTCCTCCCAAAAAAAAAAAAAAGAAATAAGCCAATAGATTAAAGTAGCACAGCTATTTGAGGCCATATAGTATATGTGAGATGCCCTTATGGTTAGAAACTACTGAGGGCAATTACTGCATAGAGTAATAATTGGTATTTATAATGATGTGTTATCAAAAAGATTACAACTTTTAAAACTGTTTAAACAAGGACTCATATACAATATAGGAGGAATTTTATAAAAAATGAATAAGTTGTAATGATTAAAAGAATAAACATTGTTCTTTTAGAAAATTTGTAAGAACATGTTTTTTCTCCAAAGAAGTGGAATGAACAAAACTTTATTATAGTGAGCTTTATATTATTCACTATAATAAAGTTTGTGTATGTGTGTATATTTACTTTTTGGATCATTTCTGACACAAAGCTGACTCATACCTAAATTATGTAGCAATTTAGTATAGTGGTGAAGAACACATATTTTTGAGACAAGTAACTGGATTTTGAATTCCAGTTTTACTACTAGGTAACTGGCTAGGTTTGAGTAAGTAGTATGTCTGAGCATAATTTTTAACTGATAGTTTTTTTCCAAAATCCTTTGTTCAGAGAAATTTTATGCATACATAAGCATATTGGCCATTTACCGTTTGCTTCATTTGCTTAAAAAGAATAAAAATGACAGTGTGATTTACCCACTCTTCAGCATCTTTTTTTTCGAGATGGAGTCTCGCACTGTCGTCTGGGCTGGAGTGCAGTGGTGCGATCTTGGTTCACTGCAACCTCCACCTCCCGGGTTCAAGCAAGTCTCCTGCCTCAGCCTCCCGAGTAGCTGGGATTGCAGGCACCCCCCACAATGCCTAGCTGATTTCTTGTATTTTTAGTAGAGATGGGGTTTCACTATTTTGACCAGGCTGGTCTTGAACTCCTGACCTTGTTATCCGCCCACCTGGGCCTCCCAAAGTGCTGGGAACAGGCGTGAGCCACCACACCTGGCCTAGCATCTTTCTTTTTTCTATCTATCTATCTATCTATCTATCTATCTATCTATCTATCTATCTATATCTAATCTAGCTTTCTTTTCTTTCCTGAGTGAATATAAAAGCATCTTACTTTTTTTACTAAATATATAAATGGGAAGCATAATGTAAATGTATTTGACCTACCTCATTCTTTCTAGCAGTTGTATAGTATTCCTGATTTATATAAATATTCCTTCATCTATTTAATGACAGACTTAATTTTTTGAACTATAAATATTATGATTTGCTGTATTGCAAACATTTTTTTGTGTTGTATTTTTGAGAATTAGGAACAGAATTGGATTAAAATACATTTAAAGTTAAGAAAAATGTCATCTGTTTGCATGTCAGCTGGTAACCTGATTTTATTTAATTTCCTTAATAGGAGAAATGGTAGCCTTAAAAAAAGTACGTCTGGATAATGAAAAGGAGGGCTTTCCAATTACAGCAATTCGAGAAATTAAAATTCTCCGGCAGCTTACCCATCAGAGTATTATCAATATGAAGGAAATAGTGACTGATAAAGAAGATGCTTTGGATTTTAAGAAGGACAAAGGTGTGTGTGCGTATTTACTATTTTGTATTCATGATTGATGTTGCTAATTTGCAAATATTTTTTATAGATGCGACTATTTGAGTAATTAGATGCTGTTGTTCTAATGTGAAACTCTGTATTTTTGAGTTTGGTAGAGTTGAAGAATTTACTTTAGTGGTTTTTGAGTAAGCTTCTTAAAGAGTATTTGCCAATATTACACATAAAGTATTCACTAGTAGTATGTGTCTTTTTGGGCATCTGTGTATAGTTTTTAGTATTCATTTTTTAGTAGTTGAAAAACTAGTTTATAGAATTTTATTTTTACCCTACATTTTTATGTTACAAATGCCTTAACATACAAGGAAACATCATGGTAGCGATATATATTATTTCTGAAAGTGTGGAGGCAAAAACCCGTACTTGAAATTTCCTTTAATAATCTGTGGTGGGTATGTATATCTGTATAATTATTTAGCAGAGAAGCTGACAAAAAATTAGTCTGCTTATTATAGTTATTACATAGTTATTATAGGGGACATGATGGGTGAAAGCAATGCTCTACTGCTGATATGTTTTACATCTTTATAGTAAGATTTTAGAACCAAAGTTTACAACCTTATATTCTGAGGTTTGCAAACAGCAAAAATTTTTTTTCGAACTAAATGTAACATAAAATAGACACAGCGTCTCACATCAATAAGCCAAACACTTGGGAGTCCAGGATGTGAGGATCACTTGAATCCAGGAGTTCAAGACCAGCCTGGGAAACATAATGAGAACCCATCTCTACAAAAAAATCAGAAAATTAGCCCTGCATGGTGGTACATGCCTGTTGTTCCATTTACTCAGGAGGCTGAGGCAGGAGGATCACTTGAGTACAGGAGATGGAGACTTCAGTGAGCCATGATTACGCCACTGCACTCCAACCTGAGTGACAGAGCAAGACTGTATCTCTAAAAATGAAAAGAAAAAGATACAAGTAGATATGTTCTGATTGAACATGGTACTTAGCCTCCTATCCTCCTCCGCAGCTACACACACACAGACACATACAGACACACACACACAATCTCTCTCTCTCTCTCTCTCTCTCCCCCCCTCCCCCCCCCACTCTCACTCTCTTATTCTTCCGGGGGACACAATTCAAAACGATTGATATGCCACATTGTAGTTTTTTTGCATAAAGGAACTGTTTGAAAGTATTCTGTATACAATATGGAGTTCAGAATCATCTTTTTAATTGATGTCACTTCTGTTACTTTTTTCCCTAGTAAAGCTTGGATTTCTCAGCTTGACTTTTAACCTGATTTGTCTTTTTAACTTTAGTTTTCATTACTACTTATTGTGTAGTAGAAGGGGTAATGGTGTAACTTGAGTTAGAATGTCTGGACCTTGAGATTTAGTGTGTTAGTGAGTATGGCCTTATTAGCAAGGCTTTTAGCCCTTTTGAGTCTGTTATCCCTTCATCCTTAAATGAGAAACATTATCTCTCTTAGTAAGAATTAAATTAAGACTTTTAAACATGAAAGTGTTGTGCAAATGCTGTTTGTTTTGCATTAACCTCATGCTCTAGCCAAATTAGTATATTTGCTTTTCCTCCAGCATCCTGGGGACGTCCTGCTGCTTTTATCTGTGAGATCACCTGCCTGCCTACTTCTCCAATCCCTTCTATGCCATTTTGATTGCCCGCCAAGCTTCACAGACACACACACACACACACACACACACACACACACTCTCTCTCTCTCCCCCCTCTGTCTCTCTCATTTACACATGCATGCACGCACAATTTGAAAGGTTAAATTCTCAAGCCTAAGATCTTAGCCTGAATGTTGCTTTATTCATTAGTGAGACTTACCTGATCAGCCTTCCCACTTTCCATTATATGTATAGACACAGACAATTTAATGTTTCCTAATAAGTGGGAATAATTATAATGGTTTATTACTTGTTTCTATACAGATAAATGGGAACCATACCTGTTGTATTCACTGTTGTGCCTCTTACCTAACTCAGCAGCTGAACCGTAGAATGTGCTGAATGACTAATTCCTGAATGAATATTTGAGCTCTGTTTTTTTTTTAAATAATCCTATTTATACTTTAATACTTAAAAAATGGTACCTGTGAATATATTAATAGTTATTAATAGTCTTTAATTATGGTCATAATTTATCAGGTTAAAATTCCCTGAGCCTTTGTATTTTGCTTTGTTTTTAGTTTTATTTCTCATCATTGCCTAGCACTGCATTTCAGAAATCATAGATTTTCATGTTATTTGCACCCTTCATCATCTTTCTTCCTACCATAATCCTGTTTGTAATTCTATGAGTCATGATAAATAAGAACATGTTTTACTATGTGAGAAGTTACATGTAGGTAACTGGAGTTAGTTAAATGCATTAGAGTATGTGAGAGGTTATACAATTTAAAACACAATTCTTTCTTAAATGAATCTAATAATTTTGATGGGAACTATGATGAGGCAACATGCTTTTCTGAAAAAGGAACTAGATTTAGAGTTTAATCCTAACCATGCTAGCTATATGACATAACACTAATTGTGATTGCGGTGCTGTGTGGTATTGAACGAATTTTGATTGTCATACTAGAGCATAAAGAAAGTTCACGAACACTGGTTAAATATTATAGGCTACTCTAAAATGAGTGTTCAGCCTTCACACCTACCGGTGTGGGTCACCACACCCAGCTAATTTTTATGTTTTTAGTAGAGATGGGGTTTTGCTACGTTGGCCAGGCTGGTCTTGAACTCTTGACCTCAAGAGATCTGCCCACCTTGGCCTCCCAAAGTGCTTGTATTACAGGCATGAGCCATGTGCTCTGCCAAAAGTGAAATATTATTTCATCTTAAAGAAGGAATTAGTCTTAAGAAATAGAGGATTAAGTGATATCACCAAGTCATGAGTATAGTTTTGTGCAGAAACTTACAGATGCTGAAGAAGCTTTTTCTTGTTTTCTTTTTTTGTTTTGTTTGTTTGTCTGGTTTGTTTTTTCGAGACGGGGTCTCATTCTGTCACCCAAGCTAGAGTGCGGTGGTATGCAATTAGGGCTCACTGCACCCTTGACCTCAGGTGATCCTCCTTCCTCAGCCTCCCAAGTAGCTGGGATTATAGTCGTAAGACACCATGCCTAGCTAGTTTTTTTTCTATTTTTAGTAGAGATGGGGTTTCACCGTGTTGGCCAGGCTGGTTTTGAACTCATTATTTCAAGTGATCTAACCGCCTCGGCCTCCAAAAGTGCTAGTATTACAGGCATGAGCCACCACTCCCGGCCATAACTTGTATTTTCATATAACTTCTCATGTTTTTATATGTTATTCTTACTGTATTTCTGAGGGCAGGGACTGAATTTTATTCTTTGTGTTAATTATGTGCATCACACAGTTGATTATCATTAAATTTTGAGTAAGTGAATGAATGAAAGGAAGAGATAGGAAGGTTCTGTGGAATAGGTGAAATGTTAAAGGTGTGTACAGTTTGGAAAGGTATAGTGGAAGGCATTCTAATTATTAGTTGTCATGACTTGTTTTTACAAGGCAGCAGAAGATTGTCATGTCCCCTAAAGAATACCTAGCTTCCAAATTATTTACCTTGTGTTTTTCTAGGTGTGAATTTATATTCCCACAGTTTAGAACTGCTAACATCTCTTAAGGTTTAAGAAGATAGCAACATTGATTTGTTCATTCTTTCCACAAATGTTTATTGTGCTGGGTTCTAGATAGATCTGGGCTGGCCATTGCAGTAGCCACTAGCCATATGTAGCTATTTAAGTTAATTAATATTTAATAAAATCAAAAGTTTAGTTCCTTAACTGCATTAGTTGCATTCCAAGTGCTGTATAGCTGCATGTGGTTACTGGCTACATTTTGGACAGTGAAGTTATAGAAGATTTCCATCATCTTAGCATTGAATAATGCCCATCTAAATACTGGGGATATTAAACAAACAAATATCTGGTCCCTGCCTCAACCTAGTTTCTGAAACCAGAAGAATCGACAAACACTGCTAGAATTGAATCAGACTAATACATGAATGACAAACCTGATTTGCATAGAGGTTTTTCTTTATTGTTAACTTAGTTAATCTATAATTGTTGGAATTTCAGTTGAAGATACTGAGTTTCAAAGGAGTGAAAGGAGTGAAAAAACTTAAACGATAACAGACCCTGGAACCTACCCAATAAGTCAGGGAGCTTTACTAAGGAATCTGTTCTTAGCAACTATAAACTATGTCTCTTTTTTTCCTCCTAAAGAAAGAAATGAACTTGCAGGGTTTTTTTTTTTGTTGTTGCTGTTAAAAATAAAATGTTCCTGTAACAGTGGGGCTCCTAGCAGCATGTTAAGGCCTGGTTGAAGATCCCTCATAAGTCACTTCTTTTTTTTTATAGTGAGGGCTGCCTATATTGTGTTATTCATTATGTTATGTAAAAGATAAAACTTACAAAATAGTCTCAGTTCTAATTTTATTTTTATCTGGAATTTTATGTGGAGAAATTTACAATTAAGGTATAAGGTCAGGGATTCATAGTTTTAGAATTCTACCCCTGTGTTGGTTGTAGTACTGTTACTATGTAGAGTTAGTACCTTTTTAGGGGTGGGGCAGAAAAGGAGAAAGAAGAATGTTAACATATTGGTTTCCTTTACTTGATTATAAAAGAAATATTTGTCATATATTTGAAAAACAAGTATAAAGGAGAAAACAAGATGACCCAGATACTGTCACTATCATCATTTGTCTCTATTTTCCTCTAGTGTCTCTTTTCTCACATCTATATGATTAGTACGAAATGAAGGTTCTGCTGCTTTTGTCTTATTTAATAAAATGCTTTTGTAATGGCATAATGTCACTTTAGTGAAATGTAGCCTGAATTGTATTTCATTCCTCCATTTTGCATATTTAAGTTCCTTTGGGCATTTCACTATAGTTCGAAGCTTTATGTTTGGCTATTGTAGCGGGCTATTCTAGCCTGCCACTATTGATATGCCTCCAGCTAAAGAAGTGGCTTCATCTGCTAGGAAAAGTCCTAATCAATTCTGAATTACTGGTTTGGTTAGGAATGAAGTATTGAACATAAAAGTCTTACATAATGAGCAGCTGTTGCATCAATCCTAGGAGTTGGTGGGTCATAGATAATAGAAACAGATTTCCTTCCATTCTGAATGTCCTTAGGGGTAAAACATTTTTTAAACATCTGATTATTTCTTTAAATAGATCAATAGGAATTGAATTGATAGACCAGAGTTTTTAAATTTTGAAACTTCTTGACATATATCACCAAGTTGTTTTCCAGAATAAAAGGTGCCAATTTATACTCCCAAATCCAGGGTACACTGAACAACCTAGAAATAGAAGGAAACTGCCTCAACCTGATAAAGGACATCTTAGGAAAAACAGGGACATCTGCCTCAACCACTTCTATTCAGCATTGTACTGGAGGTTCTTTCCAGGGCAGTTAGGCAAGAAACTGAAATAAAAGGTGTCCAAATGGGAAAGAAAGAAGTAAAACTATCTTTGGTTTGTGTGTGTGTTTATATGTGTGTGTGTGTGTGTGTGGAAATGTAGAAAATCCTATGGAATCCACCAAAACAGTGGACCCCAACCTTTTTGATACCAGAGACCAGCTTTGTGGAAGGTCATTTTTCCTTCCACAGGAAAAAATTGAAGGAAAAAATGGACTGTAGGGGAGGTGGGGATGGTTTTGAGATGATTCAAGCACATTACATTTATTGTGTACTTTATTTTTATTAGTATTGTAATGTATGATAAAATAACTCACCATAATGTTGAATCACTGGGAGCCCTGAGCTTGTTTTCCTGCAACTAGATGGTCCCATCTTGGGGTGATGGGAGACAGTGACAGATCGTCAGGCATCAGATTCTTATAAGTAGTGAGCAACCTAGATCCCTTACATGCACAGTTGACACTAGGGTTCATGCTCCCATGAGAATCTAATGCTGCTGCTGCTCTGATAGGAGGTGGAGCTCAGGCAGTAATGTGTGCAATGGGGAGTGACTGTAAAATACAGATGGAGGGCCAGGCCTGGTGGCTCATGCCTGTAATCTCAGTACGTTGGGAGGCTGAGGTGGGCAGATCACTTGAAGTCAGGAGTTTGGGACCAACCTGAACAACATGGGGAAACCCTGGCTCTACTGAAAATAGAAAAATTAGTCAGACGTTGTGGCCTGCACCTGTAATCCTAGCTACTCAGGATGCTGAGGCAGGAGAATCACTTGAACCCTGGAGGCAGAGGTTGCGGTGAGCTGAGATCATGCCACTGCATTCTAGCCTGGGTGACAGAGTGAGACTCCATCTCAAAACTAAATAAAAAACAGTTGGAGCTTCACTGATCTGCTGCTCATCTGCCATGTGGCCTGATTCCTAACAAGCCATAGACCAGTACTAGGATTGGGGATCCCTGTACTAAAAAACTATTAGAACTAATAAGTTCAGCAAAGTGGCAGCATTTAAGATCAATGTACAGAAATCAGTTGTTCTGTATACGAGTAATGAACAAAGTAGAATTAAGAAAACAATTTAACTTAAAAAGGCCTTAAAGATAATAAACTACCTCAAAATAAATTGACGAAAGAAATGTAAAGCATGTATCTTGAATACTAGAACACATCATTGAAATAAATTAAAGAAGTCTGAATGGAAAGGCATTCCATGTTCATTGATTAGAAAATTTAGTATTAAGATGGCAATACTTCTCAAAGTGATCTACATGTTCAACACAATTCCTGTCAAATCTCAGCTGACCTCTTTTCAGAATCTGACAAGCTGATTCTAAAATTCATATGCAAATTCAAGAGAACTAGAATAGCCAAAGGAATCTTAAAACAGAAGAACAAAGTTGGAACCCTCATACTTCTCAGTTTTAAATCTTCCTGCAGGCTGGGCACTGTTGCTCATTCCTGTGATCCCAACCCCTTGGAGGCCAAGGCAGGAGGATCTCTTGAGTCCAGGAGCTTGAGACCATCCAGGGCAACATAGCGAGACCCCATCTCTATTTTGATAAATTTATATAAATAAAAAAAAAATTCCTATAAAGCTAGAGTGTTCAAGATTTTGTGTACTGGCATTATGATAAACATATAGATCAATAATATAATTGAGAGTCTAAAAATTAAGTCCACACATTTTATAAGCTCAGTTGATTTTTGACAAGATGGCAGGACGATTCAGAGGGAAAGAATAGCTTTTCGACATCTGGTGCTGGGATAACTGATTATCCACACACAAAACAATGAAGTTGGACCCCTTCATACCTCATACAATAATTAACTTAAAATGGATCAGTGAGTTAAATGTAAGAGCTAAAACCA
Organism: Cebus imitator; assembly: GCF_001604975.1. Taxonomy (NCBI): domain Eukaryota; kingdom Metazoa; phylum Chordata; class Mammalia; order Primates; family Cebidae; genus Cebus; species Cebus imitator. Next base: position 1,048,823 of record NW_016107664.1, read on the forward strand.
TAAAGCTGTTAGAATGAAATATAGGAATAAATCTTTATGATCTTGGATTGGGCAGATACTTATATGACACCAAAAGCAGGAGCAACAAAGGAAAAAAATAGATATTATTGAACTTCATCAAAATTAACTTTTGTCCTTTAGTGGACATTATCATGAACTTGAGAAGACAACACAGAATGGGAGAAAATATTTATAAATCGTATATTTTATAAGGGACTTGTATCTTAAATGTATAAAGAACTGTTAGAACTAAATAATGAAAAAAGACAACCTGATTAAAAAGTAGGCAAAGGATCTGAATAGATATTTTTCCAAAGACGATACGCAAATGGCCAATAAGTACATGAAAAGATGTTCAAGAACTTAGCTATTAGGGATATGCAAATCAAAACCACAGTGAGATACCTCTTTATACCCATTAAGATGGCTATTCTAAAAAACAAAATACCACCACCAATACCAAAAANAAAAAAAAAAAAAAAAAAAAAAAAAAACCTAGGAAATAGTGTTGGTGAGGATGTGGAGAAATTGGAACCTTTACTCACTGCTAGTGAGAGTGTACAATTGTGCAGCTGCTGTGGAAAACAGTATGGCCTTTCCCTCAAAAAAATCAGAAATAGAATTCTAGAAATTCTACTACTGGATCTCCAAAAGAATTGTCACTAGGTGTGGTGGCTTATAGCTATAGTCCCAGCACCTTGGGAGGAGGCCAAGGTGAGAGGATAACTTGAGTCCAGGAGTTCAAGGCCAGGCTGGGCAACATAGCAACACCCCATCTCTTCAGAAAATTAAAAAATTAACGAGATAAGAAATTTTTATACATGCTATAACATGGATGTATCTTGAGGACATGCCAAGTGAAATAAGCCAGTCACAAAGATAATGTATGTATGTTCTACTTACTTGAGGTACCTGCAGTACTCAGATTCATAGAGACAGAAAGTAGAATGATGGTTACTAGGGGCTTAAGGGAGAGGGAAATGGAGAGTTACTATTTAATGAGTAGAGTTTCAGTTTTACGAGATGAAAAGAGTTCTGGAGAGGGGTGGTAGTGATGGTTGCACAACAGTGTGAATATGCTAATGCAACTGAACTGTACACTTTAAAATGGTTAAGATTATGTTATGTGTATTTCACCACAATTAAAAAATTAAACGAGATGAAGTGATAAAGACTACAATTTGGATAAACTAAGAAAACATGCTAAGTGAAAGAAACCAGTCACAACAGACTATTATATGATTCCATTTATATGAAATGTCTAGAATAGGTGCCAAATAGCATCAGAGTATAGACGGGTGATTGCCAGAGACATGCGGAAGGGATTGGAAATGGAGAATGACTGCTAATGCGTATGAGGTTTCTTTTTAGGGTCATGAAAATGTTCTAAAATTCATTGTGGTGCAGCAGAACTCCAAGTACACTCAAACCAATTGAATAAGTGGTTGAATGTATGATATGTGAATTATATCTCAATAAAGCTGTTATTTAAGGAAAACACCGTAATTAGCTCCTATGAGTTCTGTGTTTAATGAAAATACAGTGCAAATTGAGAGGGATAAATATTGCGGTGGAAGGGGTGTGTCTCATAAAAGATGAGGCTGTAAAGGTAGGCTGGTACCCAATTTGGTGCTAGACCTTGAATACTATGCCAAGGAACCAAAATATCAAAACACTTACCGTTTTAAAAAAATAATACAGTGCTTATTGTACATTTTAATCAGCATTTGTAGTGATTTTTTTTCATCTTTGGGCATTTGATAGGCAAAAAATGCTGTCTTTTTAATACGTGTTTTTTAATTTCTGTGGTGCTTGAATGGTTTCTTATACTTCTAGGCCATTTATATTTCTCTCTTTTTTTTGAGACAGACCTTCACCCTGTCACCCAGGCTACAGTGCAGTGGCGCAGTCGTCTTGGCTTACTGCAGACTTGACCTCCTGTTTTCAAGTGATCCACCCACCCCAGCCTCCTGAGGAGCTGGGATGACAGGCACATACCAGCACGCCTAGCTCATTTTTGTAATTTTTTGGTAGAGATGTGGTTTCACCATGTTGCCCAGGTCTCAAACTCCTGGGCTCAAGTGGTCTGCCCGCCTTGGCCTCCCACAATGCTGGGATTACAGGTGTGCACCACTGCGTCCAGCCCATTTGTATTTCTTTAAATGTACATTTCATGTTTAGGTCCTTTGCTCTTTTTTTTTTTTTTTTTGAGGCAGATTTCGCTTTTATCGCCCAGTTGCAATGGCGCGATGACAGTTTACCACAACCTCCACCTCTTGGGTTCAAGCAATTCTGCTGCCTCAGCTTCCCAAGTAGCTGGGATTACAGGCATGCAGCACCACACCCGGCTAAATTAGTATTTTTAGTAGAGACAGGGTTTCTCCATGTTGGCCAGGCTGGTCTTAAACTCTTCTGACCTCAGGTGATCCACCTACTTCGGCCTCCCAAAGTGCTGGGATTACAGGCGTGAGCCACCGCACCTGGCCTCTTTGCTCTTTTTTAACTAGGGTATTACTGTTTTTCTTAATTGATTTTGAGTATATGTTTTACAAAGTAAAAATGTTCCATCTTTTACTGAATAACATTAAAAGCTATTCAGGCATCTGGTTTTCTTGTTCTCCATGTGTTGCTGATGTTAGTGATCAGTTATTTTTTTGGGGGGGGATAAGTTGAGAAGAAAATATTTATAAAATAGATTATAATAATCAGTAGAAGATAAAGGAATGTGTTTTAGTTAAGATATTCCAAATAATGTTTTAAGGGAAAAAAAGCTCAATTCTTAGTTTAGAATGACTTTCTTCTGGGTTTCAAGGAAATGTAGAGTTAGTAACATGTTGAAATTTAAAGAACATAAAGAGATCAGAATGGGTTAGATGCCCATCAGGAAATGATCCATGGGAAAGGGACTGTTAGGAGTTCAATGGAAAAGGAAACTGTGGGCAAGTAGGAAAGGGAGTTGAATACGAATGGAGAGTAAAGTGAGGAGTGCATTTTCCCATGTCACTATTTCCTGAACAGTGTACTAGAGCACTAGAAATACTTGCTCTTGGAACAGGTGGTATAAGGTAATAGTGTTGGTATAATGGGTTAAGAACATGAATTAGAATTCTGTACTGTTTTCCTCATCTGGAAAATGTGGCAGTAGTGCCTATCTCATAGGTTTGTTGTGATTATTTAGTAATGTAGGGCATGTGAAATATTTCACATAGAATATGGCACATAGTAAGCACACAGCAGTAAAGTTTAGCTTGGTAGCAGATTGATATTGAGGGCAGAAGTAGATCATTAATATAATATTTATTAGGCAGGTAGGATGAAATTTTGGAAGACATAAAAATTTTAGTTTTAGTCCTCTAGTGAAATTTTATTATGTGGCGATCAGATATCGGTAATGGATTTGATCCAGAAGTTAAAAAAAAAAAGGACACCTTTTCTGAAAGCTTAGAAGCAGTCTCTAATTATTAATAGTAAAAGTTGTCAAGAAAAGTGAAGAGTTTCAGTCACATCTGACTAGCTGTGAGTGATTGATTAACTCACCAGGAAGAAAAAAAATGAATCATTGGTTGTGATCAAACCCAAACTGGCAGTGAAAAGACTGACAGTTGAAACTCAGGAGCAGATAATAAGGGAAATGCAAAGAGCAGATGCCTTGATACAGGTTAGAAATGGAGAGTAGAAGAGGAAGTTAAGGAGCATATCTTCTGATGTTGAGATTACTTTAGCCAATAAGAACAGATAGAATTCTGCAGTTAAATTCTGTACTGGGAGAAATGCCAGCAGTGAGAGGGGTGGAAGTAGTAGAGTGGTATTTAGAGGGTATTAAGCTAAAAGTTACCTGTTACATTGCTGTGCAGTTTTGGAGCCTTCTTGGAGGAAACTAATGATTAACTGCTGTTCTTCATTGTGAAAAGTAGAGGACAGTGAGGCTGGGGGGATTGTTTAACTTCTGCCACCTAGTAGTTGTGTGAACGTGGGCAAATTAGTGTCTCTGAGCTTGAGTGTTACATGAAGACCGTTATACATTTTTGGTTATTGTGAGGCATAAATGCAGCAATATGTGAAGTATTTTCACCATTCTTTCTTCATGATTACTATTAGAGTCAACCTATATGTACTAGGATGTCACTCTTACTATGCCATGTGATAGGAGAGACTTTGTATAGTAGTTGATGCATCATGCAGTTACCATATAAAACTTTCAGGTTTCTTACTTGTTTTAGTTTGTGTTAGAATTTTGTTGAAAGTCAAATGTTAAAGTTTGGGAATATTGTACCAGGTGTTATATATTTTTAGAAATATATCCTCTGATGTTGAAGAGAAATATGAACTGTGGCATAACTTTTCTTTTAAACAATAAGGTGCAGTTTTCCTTTATACCTGATTAAAGATTTACTATAAAAGGACATAAGGCAGGGCAATAAGAAAAAAGTAATTTCTGGTAAATGTAAGAAAAAACATCCAGCCTTACCATAATAAAATAAATGTAATTTAAGTGATACAGACTTTTTACCTGTCAAAAAGTAGTAGTGTTTTAAAATTTTTTCTCTCTTGATTTTTTTAGAATTATAAAATTATCATATTTGGTTTAGTTAAAACATTGGACATATAGAAATAAGCATAAATGAATAGAAGGGGAATATGCATATGTAGCAGATAAGAATACCATGGTCAGTGGTGAAGAGACACTAGAGTTGCACTTTTTGTTTCTTTACACACAAGTTTTTTGTGCAAAACAAGCATATGCATTATTCTATTCATGAATTTTTTCAAAATTGAGGCATTAATATGCAATATTCTATAAAATAGATATCTTTATGTGCCATGATGTAGCCACTTAAAAAACAGAGATAGTATTCTGTAATTTGGATATATTTTATATTTTATTGGGCTTGCCCATATAGATGGATATTTTGGTTATTGATTTCTAGCTTCTACTAACAGTGCTTTACCAAACGTCATTAAGTGTAAATCTGTGTGTATGTTGTTTGAGACTTTCGTAGGATACATTTCTAAAAGTGGAATTGCTAGTTAAATGATGGAATTATTTTGTGTGTTAATAGTTATAGCCAAATTAACTTATAAGAAGTTTATTCAATTTTTTTACATTCTAATCAAAATTTTGTGGGAATACCTAGTTTAGTGAAACACAGTATATTATTGATTTTCTGGTTTTGCCCATCTGCTAAGAGAAAGTAACACCTTTTTCACTATTGTTTGTGAAATCAAACCTTTTTATCCATAATTTGCCGGGCGCGGTGGCTCAAGCCTGTAATCCCAGCACTGTGGGAGGCCGAGGCGGGTGGATCACGAGGTCAAGAGATCGAGACCATCCTGGTCAACATGGTGAAACCC
>NW_016107664.1:1054820-1059890 GCF_001604975.1 Cebus imitator
GAGTTTTGCTCTTGTTGCCCAGGCTAGAGTGCAGTGGGGTGATCTCAGCTCATCCCAACCTCCACCTCCCAGGTTCAAGAGATTCTCCTGCCTCAGCCTCCCACATAGCTGGTATTACAGGCATGCACCACCACACCCAGCTAATTTTGTATTTTTACTGGAGACGGAGTTTCTCCATGTTGGTTAGTCTGGTCTAGAACTCCTGAACTCAGGTGATCTGCCCGCCTCCCAAAGTGCTGGGATTATAGGTGTCAGCCACCACTCTTAGCACCTCCCCTCCTTTTTAAATTCCCACATGTTCTGAGCATTCCTGTGTCATTGATGTGTTTGTGTATCCTGCTACCATATCATATTGTTTTAATTATCACCACCTTATAGTATATTTTAATTTCTGGTGGATAAAGGTCTCCTCTTTCCCCCTTAAAAAAAAGATTTTATTTTTATGCATGTTAGATGGATAGGAGGTCTGAAAACATACTGATGGAAATTTGGCTATAATTAACATTGATGTTAGTGTGGGGAGGAAGAATCCTTTTAAAAAATTGATCAGGGTATGGGATCATTGACAAGCATATTAATATAATGCTGCTGGAGGGTAAAAATTGTTAGAGAGTTATTAAGGACATGGTATAGAAACTGGCATGTGCTGATGACTACATAAACTTTTATGTTAGTATTATAATAATTATTTCTTAAAATAGAATGTGTTCTTTAACTCTGCAATTGTATTTTTGGAAACATAAGGAAGTAATCATACCCAAGAGAAAACAAGTCATTATATCAAAAAGATACCTGCATGCATGTTTATTGCAGCACACTTCTCAGTTGCAAAGGTATGGAAGCAACCTAAGTGCTCATCAGCCAATGAGTGGATAAAGAAAATGTGGTTTGTATACACCATGGAATACTGTGCAGCCATAAAAAGGAACAAGAGTGTCTTTTGCTGCAACTTGCATGGAACTGGAGGCCATTCTTCTAAGTGAAGTAACTCAGGAATGGAAAATCAAATACTGTTAGGCTCTCACTTATAAGTGGTAGCTAAGCCATGGGTGTGCAAATGCATACAAAGTGGCATAATGGATGTAGACTCAAAGTGGGAGAGTGGGAGGCAGGGTACAGTGAATACTACTCGGATGACAGGTGCACTAAAATTTCAGACTTTACCACTATACTTCATCCATGTAACCAAAAACCACTTGTAGTCCTAAAGCTATTAAAATTGAAAAAAAATTTTTTTAAAGGGCTAGATATAGCTACAAGACTGTTCTTCATTGTATTGTTTATAATAACAAAACTTTAGCAGCAACATAAATATCTCAACAATAGAGAATTGTTGAACAGAACTATGGTATATTATTACTATAGAATGCTATATAGTTATATATTATGTAAAAGTTAAATTATAAGGAAGGTTATTCACACTGTTTACAAAGGACTAGGTAAAGTTTAATAAAAATTTTTGTTAAAATTTATTTTAGGAACACAAAACTTTTGAGGGTGATAGATATATTTACTAAATTGTAGTCACAGTCTCATGGGTACATACCTGTGTGAAAACTGTTTAAGTAATTCCCTCTAAACACATGCAGCTTATTATTTTTACTTAACACATTGAAGCTGTAAAAGAAAATTTTCTGTTAAAATGTAATAAACTTAAGCTAAATTATTCAGTTTATTACTTTAAGAAAGAACCAGTAGGATGTATATTTACATATGTAGAGAGAGAGATTTATTTTAAGGAATTAAGTCACACAGTTGTAGACACTGGCAAGTCTGAAATTTGTAGGGCTGGCCAGCAGTCTTGAGTCTGAAGGTAATCCGGAATCAGAATTTTTTCCTTTTTGGTGGCCCTCATCCTTTTCTTTCAAGGCCTCAACTGCTTGGATGAAGCCCATTCACATTGTGAGGGTTCATCTTCTCTCCCCAAAGTCTTCTGATGTAAACATTAATCCTATGTAATAAATACCTTCATAGCAAAATGTAGACTGGTTTTGACCAAGCATCTGGGCACTATAGCCTAGCCAAGTTGGCACACAAAATTAACCTTCAAACTGTAACAGGATGATTTTGGCAGAATAACAAAATACCCAACTGAGAGAGCTTTAAATCATACGAGAATCTGTTAACTTACATGAGAAGAGACCCAGAGATAAGGGCAAGGTTTAGGGTTGATTGAGTTAGTGTCAGAAATATGTTATCAGAAACCCAGTGTACACCATAATGTATGCTCCATTCTCACTGCTCGAGAATTTGGGTAACAGAAACTGAATGATTTTTGCACTTTGGTGAATTTTTTTTGTTATTTGTCTCTGGCTTTAAATGTGTTTTTGGAAAGTGAACTGCAATTTTACAGTATGGTCTAGATCTAATATAAGTGATAAACTTTCAACTTTCTTTTTTTTTTTTGAGATTGGGTCTTGCTCTGTCACCTAGGCTGGAGTGCAGTGTTGCAATCTCTGCTCACTATAACCTTCACCTCCTGGGCTCAAGGGATTCTCCTGCCTTAGCCTCCTGACTAGCTGGGACTGCAGGTACATGCCACCATGCCCAGCTACTTTTTGTATTTTTGGTAGAGGTGGGGTTTCTTTGTTTTGCCCAAACTGATCTCTAACTCCTGGGCTCAAGTAATCTGCCTGTCTCAGCCCCCCAGAATGCTGGGATTGCAGGTGGGAGCCATTATGCCCAGCCCAGATTGTTTTATTGCCTCATGTTATTTCTGCAGCAGCCACTTTACCAACCAGGATTCCTTTATTGTTACTTTCATACTCCTTTACTCTTCATTTTTGAAGCTCTCCTTTTTTCTTCTGCTGTTCCCCCAATGTGTTTTGTTGCATAAGAAAGGCCGAACTGGCATGCTACTCTTAAAATGTTAACAGTGATTGCATTTGTCTCAGAATGTTATTGAGGTTACACATACATCTTGCTACACTTCCAACTCCTTTAGCAGACACTATATTAAATAATGGCAGTTCAGTGGAATATTCATAATTAAATAAAAGTTGCTTAAATATAACATACTTTTAAGATGGTAACAGTATAGCTATAGGTGAAATACTTTGTAGGTAAAATTTTGAAAAAGCAAGATAGCTTTGAAGGATAAGATTATTTTAAATAGATTAAAAAGTTTAAAATCTGAAATTCCCAAATATCTGTTTATATGCTTTCTTAGAAATAATAATTTTGGCTAGGCGCAGTGGCTCACGCCTGTAATCCCAGCACTTTGGGAGACTGAGGTGGGTTGATCACTTGAGGTCAGGAGTTTGAGACTAGCCTGGCCAACATGGTAAAACCCCATCTCTACTAAAAATATAAAAATTAGCCGTTGTCGTGGCACATGCCTGTAATCCCAGCTACTCGGGAGGCTGAGTCAGGAGAATCGCTTGAACCCAGGAGGTGGAGGTTTCAGTGAGCTGAGATTGTGCCACTGCACTCCAGCCTGAGCAACAGAAGGACTCTTGTCTCAAAGAAAAAGAAAAGAAAAGAAGTAATGATTTTTATCTGTTTTAACTCAATAATTCTCTTATACATAGACCTCCAAAAAGTTTTTGAAAATATCTCTAAAAAAGGAGACTAACATACTTTTTCTTGGAAAACTAATTAGAAACTTAACAAATCTTAAAAAGTAGTGTTTTATTTAATTAAAATATATAATGCTTACTGTGGGCCAGACACTGCTTTAAGCTATTTACAAATATTCGTTTAATCATCATAACAAATCTAAGAAGAATAGAGAAGGAAATGAGATACAGAGGTATAGGAAAAGTTAGAATTATTTGATCATACACTAAATAATTTATGTGAAAAATAGCGGCTAAAAATATTCTTTTCAAGGAGATAGTCATTTCTGTTTGTTTGATTTTAACAGAATGTAGAGAATCTCATTATTTATCAAGGTATATTTATGGGAAAATGTGTTTAGAACTCAGATTTTGAGGCCAGATGCACACCATACCTATTCTCACTCCCAGTTGTGGTGTTGTGAAATGGATTTCTATTCTTTATACTCCTACCACCTTTCATGTTGCGGGAGCAAATTTATTTAGGCAGCTCACTATCACTAGAGGCCTTAAGGCCTGAAATTAGGAATGGAAAACCCTGAGGTAAAGAGCCAGGAGGTCTTAAGTTTTTTAGTTTGAAGGTTGGAGGACCAGAGTTTTCTTTGGGCCTCTTTTTGGTGTAAACACTTCTGGGTTTGAGATAGATATTTGGTTTCGTGTCGGCACAGTGACCAGACCTTTCTTTTTTGCCATTTTTGTCAGCCACAAACTTCTTGTAATGTGCGTGTATCAATTTGTAGGTTTCCTACCTCTGATACTAATGAGAAATGGAGTACTATAGGTCTCTTCTCTGCCAATACCCATACTACACCTTTTACCTTCAGGCATATTTTTTTCATATTCTCGTCCACAGGTCATGACTTTGGGGGTAAATAGAAATGTTGTAATAAGATACCTGAATACTTTGAAAAGAAATATTGTAACAAATATTTGTTAAGCACCTGTTATATACCAAACATTGTAGGTGCTTGGGATAGATAAGGTCTAATAATGGCTGAGGTTTGAGGCTTTGGGTGGGGTTAGGGGAATAGAGGAAATATCCACCCCCATTGATACTGTGTGACTTGAGAGTCTAATGTTAGGTTAATTTGCTTCCTCCTGTTAAAACTAGAATTGTTTTCTAGCAATTACAGATTAAAAGTAGAGAGATTCATAGGAAGAAATGTTTTTTCTTTTTCTTTCTTTCTTTTTTTTTTTCAAGATGGGGTTTCACCATGATGGCCAGGCTGGTCTTGAACTCCTGACCTCAAGTGATCCACCCACCTCAGCCTCCCAAAGTGGTAGGATTACAGGTGTGAGCCACTGCGCCCTGCTCGCTCGCTCGCTCTTTCTTTCTCTTCTCTTTCTCCTTCCCTCCTTCCCTCCTTCCCTCCTTCCCTCCTTCCCTCCTTCCCTCCTTCCCTCCTTCCCTCCTTCCCTCCTTCCCTCCTTCCCTCCTTCCCTCCTTCTTTCTTTCTTTCTTTCTTTCTTTCTTTCTTTCTTTCTTTCTTTCTTTCTTTCTTTCTTTCTTTCT
>NW_016107664.1:1060000-1061956 GCF_001604975.1 Cebus imitator
TTTTTGCAGCATTTAGGTAGAATGGTTTTGAATTTCATACAGATGTCCTGAAAACTTTGCAAATTCTGATTCTTTTGTCTTCTCTAGTAAAGATCAGTGCAGTTTTTGCTGCCCTTAGTTTTACAGTCAGAACTGTTAAATCTTGTTTCTGAAATTCTCTTCCTCAGTTATTTCTGTTGAATTTGAGAAAGCAGAGTTCTAGTCCAACTTAACTTTTTTTTTGAGACAGAGTCTCGCTCTGGTGTGCAGTGATGCTATCTCAGCTCACTGCAACCTCTGCCTCCCAGGTTCAAGTGATGCTCATGCCTCAGCCTCTTGAGTAACTGGAACTACAGGTGTGCACCACCATGCCTGGCATGTTTTTGGTAGAGAGGAGGTTTCTCCATGTTGGCCAAACTGGTCCTGAACTCCTCGCCTCAGGTGATCTGCTCACCTCAGCCTCCAAAAGTGTTGGGATTATAGGCATGAGCTACTGTGCCCAGTCAACTTTTGATTATACATTTTTGTAAGGTGTTTGTGGTTGAAATGGAGCTGAGACTTTGGTCAGGAAGTTTATACTCTGATATTTTGTCTTTTGGTGTCACACCTGCCCTAGCCTTCAAGCTTGGATTGATCTCTTAATACTAAAACTGCTGGAGAAAAATCATTACAGCCATCTGGGTTATTTTCTTCTCAGATTTATGGTCAACAAAGCTAGGACTTAAGGGCTACTAAACTATCCTTTTATTTGTCTTTAGTCAGCTCTGTCTTCCATTCTGCAAAGCAAAGATTCTTTTCAGCTTCTGTTTCTTTTCTCTTAAGTAGAAGACATTGCTTCATTTTCTGCAGGATAAGTCAGACCAGCCAAGAACTCTCAGCTTATAACTTTTCATGCATTTACCTCACCCTGTACTCGTTTTACTCATTTGTCTCAAAGGAAGTAATATTTCTCCTTCCTACTTGAAGCTGACTCCCTCAAGTTCTTAGGTACTTTGGTGTGTGTTATCTCTTGTGTATTTTCAACTGCTTCCCTCTCCAACTCCTTACCTTCAGCACCAACCCTATCCACATCTTTCCTGTATTAAAACAAAAAAAAACTTTTCTCTAATTTGAGTCTGCTTTATGAATCATTACTCAGTCTTAATACTTCTCTTTGTTGCCAGACTTTGTGAAAGAGTAATCAGTACTTGTTTTGTACTGCCTCACTTTGTCATTCACCCATTGGTCTGCATTTTCTCACTACTTTATAAAGATAAGTAATTTCTTGCTAAAAGTAATAGCAGTTTCTCAAGTTTTCCTTAGCTGACTTGGCCAGAATTTATTATGTTGACTTGATCTTAAAACTTCTGCCTTTTCTGAAAGAGTTCTGTTCAGGTTTGCTTTATCCCTCTCTGGCTGTTGCTTCATAGTCTTTCTCAGTGGCTCTTTTCAGGGGTGTCTACTTGGTGGTGGTCTTCTTCCATGTTAAGAGTAATAGGCACTTGTTAAGACTAAAGCCTTCTGAATGGACAACTTAGTTCTGAACAGCTTGGTATTTGCCCTACTTTGGGAGAGATGGCATTTGACATGTTTTGGGGCCACCCACCACTGATTTACCTCACTTTCTATAACAGCTTTGGGCTTTTTTTCTTTTTTTTTGAGGATTCACCTTTTGTCTGTTCTCAGTCCCTGTAATTGTGAAGCCTACTCTGTTTCTAGGGGTACATAACTCAGCTTGGGTAGTTGGAGCATTACAGTTCTGCTACAAGGTTGAGACTTATGCTGAGATTTCATATACAGAGTGAGGTCCTCTTACCTGTGCAGTGTGAGTGTGAGGGTAATCATGTGAGACAGGATAGGTTCTGAGAATAGAGCAAGCACTGAGAAATGGAGAGAAGGAACCTAGGCTCTTGCCATAGGATTTTGATACTTCTGTTTTTTTCCATAATTATAATAGATGTTCAGAAGATGGAGAAGTTATCTTTTTTTTTTTTTTTT
>NW_016107664.1:1064221-1068779 GCF_001604975.1 Cebus imitator
CCAGGATGGTCTCGATCTCTTGACCTCGTGATCCACCCGCCTCGGCCTCCCAAAGTGCTGGGATTACAGGCTTGAGCCACCGTGCCCGGCCTACTGTATCTTTTCTAGAGAACAAAAGTACCTCACCACAGAAATTAAAAGAGAAATACACAGACACAGACACACACACACACACACACACACACACACACACACACAGAGAGAGAGAGAGAGAGAGAGAGAGAGCGAGGGAGAGAGCGAGCTAGAGAGAGAAACATTCATGCAGTCTGGCATTGCAAAGACACAAGAGAATCTGAGAGTGAGACAAAAAATAGTTTTTCTGCCTTAAAAATCCTGCGTTCATTCTTGCCACCCCTGCAACTTTGGCAACCACTGATTTTTTTTTTTTTTTTTTTGAGACAGAGTCTTGCTCTGACACCCAGACTGGAGTGCAGCGGCGTGATCTCGCTCAGCTCACTGCAGCCTGAGCATTCTGAGCAGCTGGGATTACAGGTGCACACCACCACACCCACCTAATTTGTATTTTTAGTACAGACGGGGTTTTGCTGTGTTGGCCAGGCTGGTATGGAACTCCTGACCTCAAGTGATTTACCTGACTTGGCCTTCCAAATTGCTGGGATTGCAGGCGTGAGCTACTGTGACTTGCCATTGAGTTTTTTAAAAAACTTTATCCATAGTTTTGCCTTTTCCAGAATGTCATCTAGTTGGAGTCATACGATACGTAGACTATTCAGATTGGCTTCTTTTACTTAGCAGTATGCACTTAAGGTTCCTCTGTGTCTCTTTGTGGCTTCATAACTCAGTACTTTTTATCACTCAATAGTATTCCATTGCATGGGTTTGCCACAGTTTGTTGAACCATTCACCCACTGAAGGATATTTTGGGTACTTCCAAGTCAACAGTTATGAGTAAATATTTGTATGCAGGTTTTTGTGTGGAGATAAGTTTCAACTTCTTTGGCTAAATATCAGGGATTGATGGATTACATGTAGTAAGAAAATGTTTAGCTTTGTAAGAAACTACCAAACTGTCTTCCGTAGTGTCTGCATAAGCAATAAATGAAAGTTGTTTCACATTTTTTACCAGCACTTGGCCTTGTCAGTTTGGATTTTTGCAATTCTAATAGATATGTAATGGTATCTCATTGTTGTTTTAATTTGCTATTCTCTGATGAAATATGATGTTAAGGCCAGGTGTGGTGGCTCACACTTGTAATCCCAGCATCTTGGGAGGCCGAGGTGGGTGGATCACCTGAGGTCAAGGAGTTCAAGACCGGCCAGGCCAGCATGGCGAAACCCTGTCTCTGCTAAAAATGCAAAAATTTAACTGGATGTGGTGGTGTGTGCCTGTAGTCCCAGCTACTTGGAAGGCTTGAGGAAGGAGAATTGCTTGAACCCAGGAGGCAGACGTTGCAGTGAGCCAAGGTCATGCCACTGGACTCCATCCTTGGCAACAGAGGGAGCCTCTGTCCCAAAAAAAAGAAAAGAAATATGATGTTAAGCATTGTTTCACTTGCTTATTTGCCATTGGTGTATCTTCTTTGGTGAGATGTCTGTTTAAATGTTTTGCCTTCTTTTTAATTAGGCTGTTTATTTTCTTTTTTCCTTCTTTTATTTTGGAGACAGGATCTTGCTCTGTCGCCCAGGCTGGAGTGTGATGGCACAATTATGGCTCATTGCAGCCTCAAACTCCCAGGCCAGGCTCGAACAGTCCTCCCACCTCAGCCTCCTGAGTAGCCAGGACTATGGGCATGCACCACCACACCTGGCTAATTTATTATTATTATTATTTGTGGAAATAGGGTCTTGTTATGTTGCCCAGACTAGTCTCCAATTCCTGCCTTCAAGCTATCCTTCTGCCTCGGCCTCCCAAAGTGCTAGGATTATAGATGTGAGCCACCATGCCCAATGGATACCAATCTCTTATTCTCTGACTTGCCTTTTCATTTTCTTAGCAGTGTCTTTTGAAGAGCAGAAGTTGTTGTTGGATCGTTTTGTTTTGTTTTGAGATAGAGTCTTGCTCTGTCACCCAGGCCTAGAGTGTGGTGGTATGACTTTGGCCCACTGCAACCTCTGCTTTTCAGGCTCAAGCGATCTTCCTACCTCAGCCTACCGAGTAGCTGGGACTAAAGGCACATGCCACTACGCCTGGCTAATTTTTGTATGGTTTTTAAAATTTTTTTTGGAGAGATAGGGTTTTGCCATGTTGCCCAGGCTGGTCTGGAGCTCCTGGGCTCAAGTGATCTGTCCACCTCATTGTCCCAAAGTGCTGGGATTACAGGCATGAGCCACTGCACCCTGCCAAATAGCAGAAGTTTTAAATTTTAACACTATTCAACTTGCTAGTTTTTTCTTTCACATGTTGTGATTTTGGTGTCTTATATAAAAAGTCATTGCCAAACCCAAGATCACCTAGATTTTCTTCTATGTTACGTTCTAGAAATTTAGTTTTGCAGTTTACTCTTAAGTCTATGATCCATTTTGAGTTAATTCTTGTGAAAGATATAAGGTTTGTGTCTAAATTCATTTTGTTCACATGTCAGTGTCCCTTTGTTTGAGCAGCATTTGCTAAAAAGACTGTCTTCTCTCCATTGAAGTACTTTGACTCCTTTGTCTAAGATCAGTTGACAGTTTTTTTAATGGATATGTTTTTGAGCTTTTGTATTCTGTTCCATTAGTCTAGTTGTCTGTTTTTTTCACTAATACCATACTGTATTAATGTAGCTTTATGGTCAGTCTTAAAGTTGGGTAGTGTCAGCCCTCTAACTTTGCTCTTTCAATGTTTTGTTGCTACTCTGAGTCTTTTACTATTCATATAAATGTTAGAATCAATTTGTTGATAATCAACAAAATAACTTGCTGGGATTTTGATTGGGATTGCTTTAAATCCTTACGTCAAGTTGGGGAAAGAACTGACATCTTGACATTGTGGAGTCTATCTGTATGCATAGAATTTCTCTTCATTCCTTTGATTTCGTTAATTAGAGTTTTGTTATTTTCCTTATATAGATAAACATTTTTAAATTTTCAAATTCAAATTGTTCATTGTTGCTATGAAAGAAAGCATCTGTGATTTGGTGTCTATCATTAATTTGGAGTCAGTTTCAGTCATTGTTGATTAAAGGTTTCTTCTGTTTTTCTCCTCTCCTTTTCCTGTTCCATGTCTGCCTCAGCTTCCCAAAGTGCTAGGATTACAGGCATGAGCCACTGTGCCTGGCCTGAACATTGTCTTTTGATTCTTTCTTAGAGTTTTCATTTCTCTGCTTAGGAAAATTTTGTCCACTTTTTTTTTCATTAGAGCTCTAGGAATATTAATTAGAGCTTTAAAAAAATTTGTAGTCTGGCTGGGCGCTATGGCTCATGCCTGTAATCCCAGCTCTTAGGGAGGTAGAGGCGGGAGGATAGCTTGAGCCCAGGAGTTCGAGACCTGCCTGGGCAATATAGCAAGATCCCATTCTCCACAAAAAGACAAAGAAAAAAAAAAAGCGTAACTTCCCTCAAAAAAATTCGTAGTCTGGTAATGCCAGTATTTCTGCTGTATCTAAGTCTGACTCTAATGCTTACTTTGTTTCTTTAAACTGTGTTTTAGCATGCTTTTAAATTTTTCATTGAAAGTCAGACATAATACATGGGATAGAAGGAACTGAGGTAAATAGGCTTTTAGTGTAAGGTTTTGTGTTTATCTGGCTAGGAGTTAGACTATGTTCACTGTTTGCTGTACCTGTAAGTATCAGAGGCTAAAATTTCCTCTAGTGTTCTTATTTTTGTCTCCACTGTTGTCTTTTGGTTTCTCTGGAATTTCTTTTAAATAAGCTCTGAGATGTGCAGTTTGTTTAGTTGTATTCTTCACTTAGTGTACAGGAGCTGTATTTGTATAGCGGTAAGGTATAGAGGGAAGGGAACTGTTCTATATTCTAAAGATTTGTTCTCAGTCTTTTAGTGAACCTGTGCCCTCAGACTGTAGTCACCACAAGTACTTCAAATGTTTTGGTTTTTCCCTGCAGTGAGACAGGAGTGCTAGAGGATGCTGGTGGTGGGTATTTCATTCCCCTAAGGATAGAATGCTTTGGAGTTGAATATTTCCCTTCTTGTAGGTTGGTAAGGCTCTGGTAGAACCTTGGTGGGTTAGGCTCTGATAAATAGTTTCTCTTGAAGTCAGGCCTTGTTAAGGACAGAATGTTCTGGGCATATTTCATCATAACTACATATTTTTCTCTGATCTTCACTGTGATAATCTGGTAGGGCTTCTGGTTGTTAAAAACTGACAAAGTGGGCTAGGCACAGTGGCTCATGCCTGTCAGCCCAGCACTTTGGAAGGCCGAGGCGACTGGATCACAAGGTCAGGAGTTCGAGACCAGCCTGCCCATTATGGTGAAACCCTGTCTCTACTAAAAATAAAAAAAATTAGCTGGGTGTGGTGGCAGGCACCTATAGTCCCAGATACGTGGGAGGCTGAGGCAGGAGAATTGCTTGAACCCGGGAGGCGGAGGTTGCAGTGAGCTGAGATCATGCCACTGCACCCCAGCCTAGGTGATAGAGCAAGATTCTGTCTCAAAAA
>NW_016107664.1:1070524-1072574 GCF_001604975.1 Cebus imitator
AAAAAAAAATAAAGGGGAGGAAGAAAGAGGAGGAGGAAGCAGGAGAGAGAACGGGGGTGTTGCTTTATTGCCCAGGCTAGAATGCAGTCTGAAAATGGGTATTCCTATAATTGTGCTTAATAATAGAGACATGAAAAAAAAAATGAGGGAAGAAAATAACAAGCAGCCAACCAATATTTCATTTAAACCTGTAAATAGATGTGATGTGGTACTGATAAGAGTGTATATTTTGTGTATTTAAAGTGGAGAGCTCTATAAATGTTAATTAAGTTTACTTGTTCCGGATCTGAGTTCAAATCCTGGCTATCATTGTTAATTTTCTGTCTCATCGATCTGTCTAATATTGATGTTGAAGTCTCCCACTATTATTGTGTGGGAGTCTAAGTCTCTTTATAAGTCTTATATATCTGGGTATTCCTGTATTGGGTGCGTATATATTTAGGATCTTTAGCTCTTCTTGTTGCATTGATCCTTTTATCATTACATAACATCCTTCTTTGCTTCTTTTGATCTTTGTTGCTTTAAAGCAGCTCCTGCTTTTTTTAAATTTATTTAATTTTGCTCCATTTGGTTGGTAAATCTTTCTCCATCCCTTTGTTTTTAGTCTTTGTGTATCCTTGCATGTGAGATGGGTCTGGCATGCTATGTTTCTAAAACTAAATACAATATAGGAAAAATAGGGAGCAGCATAAAAATGTTTTTAAAAATGCAGATCATGACCTATTCAGTTGATTGCATGACCCACAGATTGAAAAACATTGCCTTAAACCAGGGTTTCCCACGCCCTGGGCCATGGACAGATACTGGTCTGTGGCCTCTTAGGAACTGGGCCATATAGCAGGAGGTGAGTGGCAGAGATGAGCGAGCAAATCTTCATCTATATTTACAGTGGCTCCCCATAGTTCCCATAACTGCCTGAGTTCTGACTGCTATCAGATCAGTGACAACATTAGATTCTCATGGGAGCACAAACCTTATCGTGAACTGCGCATGCAAGAGATCCAGATTGTGCACTCCTTATGAGAATCCATTGCCTGATGATCTGTCACTGTCTCCCATCACCCCTCAGATGGGACCATCTATTTGCAGGGAAACCAGCTCAGGGCTCCCACTGATTCTGCATTATGGTGAGTCAGAGTTGTATAATTATTTTATTATATGTTACAATATAATAGAAATAAAGTGTACAAGAAATGTAATGCACTTGAATCATCCCAAAACCATCCCCCCATCCCCCCAAACCTCCATCCCTAGTACATGGAAAAATTGTCTGCCATGAAACTGGTCCCTGGTGCCAAAAAGGTTGGGAATCACTGCCTTAAACTATATAAATAGATACCTTTGGCTTACACCTGTAATCCCAGCACTTTGGGAGGCTAAGGCAATAGGATGGCTTCAGCCCAGGACTTTGAGACCAGCCTGAGTGATATAGTGAGGCCTCGTTTCTATAAAAATTACAAAAATTAGCCAAGCCTGGTGGCACACACCTTTAGTCCCATCTACTGGGGAGGCTGAGGCAGGAGAAGGGATCACTTGAGCCCAGGGAGTGGATGGCAAGATTGTACCACTGCACTCCAGCCTGGGCAACAGAGTGAGACCCTGTCTCTAAATAAATTAATTAATACATATACATATACATACATCTATATATAAAACCTTGATAAAAAATAATTTTAAAATATAGGAACATAAAATTCATCTCTGAATTCAAGATTATTTTAAAGCCTTCTAAAATTTTATTTACATTTTTAAAAGTCTCATTATTACTGAAATATTCAAACAACTCAAAGTAGATGAGGTCACGAGTTTGAGACCAGCCTGGCCAACATAGTGAAACCCCATCTCTACCAAAAGTACAAAAATTAGCCAGGGTGGTGGCAGGCGCCTATAATCCCAGCTACTCTGGAGGCTGAGGCAGGAGAATCACCTGAACCTGGGAGACGGAGATTGTAGGGAGTTGAGATTGCTTACTGCACTCCAGCCTGGGTGACAAAGCAAGACTCCGCCTCAAAAAAATAATTAAGTTAAAATAAAATAAAATAAAACATTT
>NW_016107664.1:1074685-1076843 GCF_001604975.1 Cebus imitator
AAAAAAAAAAAAGAGAGAAAAAGATAAGAACTTTTTTGGCGTATTGTTTTGTTTTTAAGTGTTTTATTATTACATTGCATTAGTGATCATGCTTATAGCTAAATCTTTGCATTCTTGCCACGTAAAAGAGTATGCAATTTTTAAAGCTTTGAAGTATTGCCAAATTATATTTTCTACATATTCATACCAGTATATTTCTGGCAGTATATAACAGTATCTGCTTATCTCACACCTTTATTGAAACTGGGTACTGTCTTTCTTTTGAAATCTTTCCTCTTAGTAAAAAGTGGTGTACAGTTGCTTTGATTTGTATATTTTGTTTAGTAATGAGATTAAATATTTTTCCTGTGTTTTTTGGACATAGCCATTGTTTTGCATATTGACAGTTCATTTGATTTCTTATTTTCCATTTTGGGATTGATCTTTTTTTCCCCCCCCCTCAGATATAGTCTTGTTCTGTCTCCCAGCCTGGAGTGCAGTGGTGCGATCTTGGTTCACTGCAACCTCCACCTCCAGGGTTCAAGTGATTCTCCTGCCTCAGCCTTCCAAGTAGCTAAGAATACAGGCATGTAGCACCACACCCGGCTGTTTTTTTGTATTTTAGCAGAGACAGAGTTTCACCATGTTGGCCAGGCTGGTCTTGAACTCCTGACCTCAAGTGATCCCCCCTCCTCGGCCTCCCAAAGTGCTGGGATTACAGGCCTGAGCCACCACACCCAGCCATTTTTGTACTGATTTGTAAGATCTCATTTTATATGAAGGATATTAACCTAGTATGTGTTATACATACCTCTCCAGTTTGTCATTTTCTTTCTTTTTTTCCTCCCCCTGCCTGGGATGGGTTACTCTATCACTCAGGCTGGAGTGCAGTGGCACAATCACAACTAACTGCAACCTTGATCTCCCAGGCTTAGGTGATCCTCCCACCTCAGCCTCCCAAGTATCTGGGATTATAGGCATGTGCCATCACACCCAGCTATTTTTTGTGTTTTAGCAGAGTCGAGGTTTCACCATGTTGTCCAGGCTAGTCTCAAAACTTCCGGCCTTACTTGATTAACCCACCTTTGTCTCCCAAAGTGCTAGGATTACAGGCATGAGTCACTGGGCCTGGCTCTCGTTTTTTTTTTTTTGAAGACCGGGTCTGTCTCGCTATCTTGCCCAAGCTGGAATGCAGTGGTGCCACCATGGCTCACTGCAGTCAGATTCAACTCTGGCTCAAGTAGTTCTCCTGCCTC
Organism: Cebus imitator; assembly: GCF_001604975.1. Classification (NCBI taxonomy): domain Eukaryota; kingdom Metazoa; phylum Chordata; class Mammalia; order Primates; family Cebidae; genus Cebus; species Cebus imitator. The sequence continues at coordinate 1,075,921 of NW_016107664.1, forward strand.
AGCCTTCAAAAGTAGCTAGAATTATAGGTGTGCACTACCACACCTGGCTAATTTAAAAATTTTGTAGAGACAGGATCTCTCTATGTTGCCCCAGGCTAGTCTCAAACCTCTGACCTCAAGCAGTCCTCTCACCTTGGCCTCGCAAAGTGCTGGGATTACTGGCGTGATGCCCAGCTGTCATTTGCCTTTTACCTCTCTTCTATATTGTTTTCTTAGGCAGTACGTCTGCATTTTTATTTAGTGAATTGTGACTTGTTGGCTTTTTATTGCATTTTTCTTTGATATAACTGCCCACCTCCCTATGGGATTATATGTTTGTCAAAACACTTTTATCTGTTCTTTCTTCACTGACTTAAATTGGCTGTTTTTATAATTATTAGATATACAACTGGGATTTGTTTTTTGGTGTGTATTATTTCCAATGTTCTGTCAGTCCCTATAGTATGACAGGTCATATTAGTTTCTAATAGGGCAAGTGTTTCTTTTCAGAAATGTTTCTGCTAGTACCCTGGTTTGTTTTCTTCAAGGATAATTTTAGAATTATTTTGTCAAGTTAAGTTTCCTTCTCTGTCCTAATGATAAAGGGGAAAAACAAACCATTGGTCCTTTTATTGAAATTGCTTTAAAATACAGAGTTTTATTTGGGTGTGGTGTCTTGAGCCTGTAATCTAGCACTTTGGGAGCCAAGATGGGAGGATCTCTTGAGCAGGGGAATTCAAGACCAGCCTGGGTTATGTAGAGAGACCTCATCTCTAACAGAAAAAAAAACACAAGGAAAAAAATTAGCCAGATGTAGTGGTGTGGGCCTGTGACCCCAACTATACCTGGAAAGCTGAAGTGGGAAGATCACTTGAGCCTAGGAAGTCAGGGTTTACAGTGAGTGGTGATGGTGCCACTTCACTCCAGCCTGGGCGACAGAGTGA
>NW_016107664.1:1076908-1115183 GCF_001604975.1 Cebus imitator
TTTTTTTTTGAGATGGAGTCTTGCTCTGTTGCCCAGGCTGTAGTGCAGTGGCAGGATCTTGGCTCACTGCAATGTGATCTGTGCCTCACTGGTTCAAGTGATTCTCCCGCCTCAGCCTCTGGAGCAGCTGGGATTACAGGTGCATGCCACCATGCCTAATTTTTGTATTTTTAGTAGAGACGGGGTTTCGCTATGTTGGCCAGGCTGGTCAACTCCTGACCTCTAGTGATCCACCCACCTTGGCCTCCCAAAGTGCTGGCATTATAGGCTTTGAGCCACCATGCTTGGCCCAGTTTTGTGTAATTTTGTTAAAGTTTAGTCCTAGTCATTTGTCATTTGTAGTTACTTTTTTCTTTTGTGAAATTATTTAAATTTTATTTTCTAATGAATTGTTGCTTCATATATTAAGTCTTTTGCTTTTTTTTTTTTTTTTTTATATTTTTTGAGACAAGGTGTGACTCTATTGCCCAGACTGCAGACTGGAGTGCAGTGGTTTGATCTCAGCTCACTGCAACCTCTGCCTCTTGGCCTCAAGCCATCCTCCTACCTCAGGCTCTCAAGTAGCTGGGATGACAGATGCATACTACCACACCAGGCTAATTTTTGTAGTTTTTAATAGAGACAGGGTTTCGACATATTGCCCAGGCTGGTCTCGTGTTTCTGACGGCAGATGATCCATCTGCCTCAGCCTCCCAAAGTGCTGGGATTATAGGCATGAGCCACAGAGCTTGGTTGTCTTTTGCTTTTTGAATATTGGTTTTTCTTTAACCCAGCTAATCTTTATTTTTTTGGATTGTCCAGAAAAATAGCCATACCAGTCATTGTATTTTTGTCTCTTTCAATATTTATACTTGGTTAAATTTTACTGATTTTCACAACAGAGTTAGTAAAAATGAATTATTTATTATTATTTTTGAGACAAAGTCTCGCTCTATCCCCCAGGCTGGAGTGCAGTGGCACAGTCGTGGCTCACTGAAACCTTTGCCTCCTTGGTTTAAGCACTTCTCCTGCCTCAGCCTCCTGCGTAGCTGGGATTACAGGGATGTGCTGCCACTTGGCTAATTTTTGTAGTTTTAGTAGAGATGTGGTTTCACCGTGTTGATCAGGCTGATTTCAAACTCCTGACCTCGTGATCCACCTGCCTCGGCGTCCTAAAGTGCTGGGATTACAGGCATGAGCCACCACAGATTTTTTTTTTTTGTCTCATACGTAATACTTGGCCTTTCCTATTAAATGTGACATTGGTTGTTAGTTTCGGAGTGATATCATAATAACCTTTTAAAAAAGAATCCTTCTGTTACAAGTTTACCAAGAGTTCTGTTCTCAGTTTTTTGTTGTTGAGACGGAGTTCACTCTTGTTGCCCAGGCTGAAGTGCAGTGGTGCAATCTCGGCTCACCACAACCTCTGCCTCCTGGGTTCGTGCGATTCTCCTGTCTCAGCCTCCTGAGTAGTTGGGATTACAGGCATGTACCACCATGCCTAGCTAATTTTGTGTTTTTAGTAGAGACGGGGTTTCTCTATGTTGGTCAGGCTGGTCTCAAACTTCTGACCTCAGGTGATCCACCCGCCTTGGCCTCCCAAAGTGCTGGGATTACAGGCGTGAGCCACTTTGGCCTTTTGCTCTGTTTTTAAAATTAGGATGCCTTCTAAAAGTTCAGATGCCTTTTTTGTTTTGGTGTTTTTGTCTTTTTCACAGATGTAATGCATTCTAGTTCTCATTCAGTTTCATTTAGGATTTCTAAATCCCTTTTTTTTTTTTTGAGACGGAATTTCACTCATGTTACCCAGGCTGGAGTACAATGGCGCGATCTCGGCTCACCGCAACCTCCGCCTCCTGGGTTCAGGCAATTCTGCTGCCTCAGCCTCCTGAGTAGCTGGGATTACAGGCACGCACCACCATGCCCAGCTAATTTTTTGTATTTTTAGTAGAGACGGGGTTTCACCATGTTGACCAGCATGGTCTCGATCTCTTGACCTCGTGATCCACCCGCCTCGGCCTCCCAAAGTGCTGCGATTACAGGCTTGAGCCACCGCGCCCGGCCTAAATCTCTTATAAGTACGTTTGTGTAGTTTGTGTGTGTGTGCTATGTGCTATTTTAGGTTTTTGCAGCAGGACTAAGCTGGTTTTTATGAAATAAAGTTGTAATTTCAAATTATATATATATTTTTTTTTCCCTCAAATTTTTTGCTTTTAAGTACCCTGGAGCTATGTAGACAGAATTAAATTGTATGTTTATTGAAGGATTTAGAAGTCATCTTACGTCTTTCTGTGCCGACTCTTTTTTTTTTTTTTTAATTAAAAGCAGTTCTTTTAACAACTTCTAATTTTTTGATAAACTATATTGATTTTATTCAGCTTCTAAGAGACAATTTGATGTCTTAAACATTAATCACACCTATAAACTATACAATATGGAAAACAGCAGGGTGATTTTTATTATTTAAAAATTGTAACAGTTTTTTTTGGGAAAAATATTGGTTAGATGTTTTCATTGGGATTTATTTATTGATATTATGTCCAGAGAGAAAGGTGAATGTTATTAAAGTAACAAAGTGACACTTCTTTTCAAGGATTAATTTTCCCCCCACCAGCATTTTATTGTTAAAAATTGTGAATTTATAGAAAAGTTGTAGGAATAAGTTTTTAATGTATTAATTATTCTCATTCTTAGGTGCATTTTATCTGGTGTTTGAATATATGGACCATGATCTGATGGGACTACTGGAATCAGGCTTGGTTCATTTTAATGAAAATCACATAAAGTCATTTATGAGACAGCTCATGGAGGGTCTGGATTATTGTCATAAGAAGAACTTTTTGCATAGAGATATTAAATGTTCCAATATCCTTCTAAATAATAGGTATGGGTATGAACTTTATATATGTCTAAAATGAGTGTTAGCATGGATATATACATGGAGAGAATAGACTGGAAACCATAAAGGCGGGGAATGTGGGGGGTGGTGAGGTTTGAAAATTACCTATTAGGTACAATATGCAACATTTGGGTGATGGATACCCTAGAAGCCTAACCCCTACGATTACACTTGTAATACCCATGTTACAAACAGGCACATGTACCCCCGAATCTAAAATTTTTTAATTAAATAAAAGGTAAAATGAGCGTTGCATGATATATACCTTGATTATACTTAAAAGATTTAAAATTTAGTTTATACAAACTATTTAATCAGGCCAGCCACTGTGGCTCACACCTGTAATCCCAGCACCTTGAGAAGTCGAGACTGGCAGATCACTTGACGCCAGGAGTTCAAGACCAGCCTGGCCAACGTTGGCAAAACCCCATCTCTACCAACAAAATACAAAACTTAGCCAGGCATGGTGGCGCACACCTGTGATCTCTGCTACTTGGGAAGCTGAGGCATGAGAATTGCTTGAACCTGGCAGGTGGAGGTTGCAGTGAGCTGAGATCATGCCACTGTACTTCAGCCTGGGTGACACAGCGAGACTCTGTCTCAAAAATAAAAATAAAAATCAACAATATTATAGCTTGGGATACTCAAAAGTTGCGTTAAATCCCTGTTAGTGGCCGGGTGGGGCGGCTAACGCCTGTAATCCCAGCACTTTGGGAGTATGAGGCAGGTGGATCACTTGAAGCCAGGAGTTTGAGACCAGCCTGGCCAACATGGTGAGACCCTGTCTCTACTAAGAATACAAAAATAAACCCGGTGTGTTGCTGCCTGCCTATAATCCCAGCTGCTGGGAAGGCTGAGGCATGAGAATCGCTTGAATCCGGGAAGTGGAGTTACAGTGACCCGAGATCATGCCACTGCACTCCAGCCTGTGTGATAAAGCAAGACGAGGTATCAAAAAAAAGTCTAATAATAGTCTGTAATGCATAAAAAATAATGCTTAGTTGACTTTTCTGCTTGCTGTTATTCCAAATAATGTGAATGGATCATCTAATAAGTAATATAATTTCAGCTTTAGGCTGAGAGTAGATTTTAGAAAATTTAAAAAAAAAGTCACAATTATAAACAACTTTTTGGAAGTGTATACACACACATACACATATTTAAAATTTATGTAAATAAGCTTATATTTCTAACAGCTTATGTTATATTTGAACCCTGGTAATTCTCTTATAATTGGTAATTTGTTAATTAAAATAAGGCATGCCTGGTTCTGATTTTAATTAATAGAGAGTGTTCTATGCATCTAGTCCCTCTAAGACCTGGAAAATTAAACAAATTAAAAGTGATGTCACTTAGTTTTTGAGCACTGTTAACTTGAACAAGGAATTTGTCTTATTGCTAAGTAATAAAAATGATTACATTTTATTTTCATTGAAGTATGCTTTTCTAAATAGGAGCTGAATAGTAATAAAATACTACTCTACTAATATTATAATACAATAATTATAATATACTACTACAATTTTAACTAAAACTATCCAAACTATTGTTTACTTTCTCGTTTCATGAATTTATCGACTACTTGCCTTTCCCTGTGTTACCTTGATGATACTGCAGTGTGAGCAGAGTTAAAGTTTACATAGGTGTATGATTTGTCAGTTGTAGGCATAGAATGTGTATTGTCAATTTAGAGTAAATTAATACCTTTTGTTCATTTTGTCTTATTTTCACCAGAGGGCAGATAAAACTTGCAGATTTTGGACTTGCTCGATTGTATAGCTCAGAAGAAAGGTAAGAGTACCTTCAAATGAATGTTGTAGACATTAGAGCTTAGTATTAGAGGCTATACTAAGTTATTAATAGTTTTATTTTTTAAAAGATAAATTAACTTTTCTTGGTTAGTACATAAAACATTGAAATTTTATACCATATTGGGTTGACTATTGTAATTAAAAATTTTATACATTATTTCAATTTAAAAATTGATCTTTAACACTTAACAGGTAAAAGTGATTTTTAAAAAATGTACATCTTTAAGAGTGACTGCAGTGAACTTATACTGACATTTCTAATGCATATCTAGGTATTAAATATTCTTAATGAAAACCTTTTAAATTGCATTTTAAAATTTATAAACTTTGTTTTCATTATTATTTTAGACTTCAGGTTTTATTGTTATATCTACAGTTTTTTGTTTTTTTAACTCCCCTAGAACCCGTTATTTAAACCAACCATTGTGAAGGGTGTTCAGTGTATAAGACACCAAAAAGTAGAACTTTTCTGGCTAAAGTTGGAGTATATACCCAGCTTGACTTTCTTTGTGCCTGGTGGTAGTGAAATATGACTTATCTTAGTGGAACTAATATGGGATTTCAAAATAAGATATTTTTGTGCAATAGTAGGTTTTATGTAAATAAATTATGGAATTAATTGGGTTTAGTAAATCTTTAGTTCATTTACCCCATTCCTTTTCTGTCTTTATTTTCAGATATATATGTATATATCTCTGTAATAATATATTTAAAGAATTTAAAAATTACATATAATTTTACATATAATTACATATAATTTTAAAATTACTTATGACAATTCTGTCATTTTTTTAGTATCATAATTTAATATAATGAAACAGTTGATTGGAGTCTTAGATGTATACTTTCACTTAATCTGTGCTTATTTCGATAAAGGAATAAACAAAAACTCTTGTTTGAATTTTTCAGAGTAAAAAGTCTATTTTTTTCAATCTTGCAGTGTCTGTGACATAATTCTGGAAACTATTTTCATTATATAGTGTTCTGGAGGTTTATAATATATGGTTTGGATCCATTCGAGTTCCATGAAACCCCTCAGAAAGTACGCTGCAGGCCAGGCACAGTAGCTCATGCCTGTAATTTCAGCACTTTGGGAGGCAGAGGTGGGCAGATCACCTGAGGTCAGGAGTTGGAGACCAGCCTGGCCAACATGGTGAAAACCCATCTTACTAAAAATATCTAAGTATGGTGGTACACACCTGTAATCCCAGCTGGTTGGGAGGCTGAGACACGAGAATCTCTTGAACCTGAGAGGCAGAGGTTGTCGTGAGCTGAGATCACAGCATTGTATTTCAGCCTGGATGACAGAGCAAGACTGCCTCCAAAAAAAAAAAAAAAAGTGTTCTGTGGATGGGGTTTTGTGATTGGACCTCCAGTTCTCTGTACCTCCATTCACCAGAGTTACTTGATTTTTATTTATTTTAACTGCTACACTTAAAATTAACATTTTATGCCAGGTGCAGTGGCTCATGCCTGAAATCCCAGCACTTTGGGAGGCCAAGGCAGGTGGATTACCTGAGGTCAGGAGTTCGAGACCAGCCTGACCAACATGGAGAAACCCCGTCTCTACTAAAAGTACAAAATTAGCCAGAGATGGTGGCACGTGGCTCTAATCTAATCTCTAATCTACTTGGGAATCTGAGGCAGGAGAATTGCTTGAACACAGGAGGCGGAGGTTTTGGTGAGCCAAGATCATGTCATTGCACTCTAACCTGGGCAACAAGAATGAAACTCCACCTCAAAAAAAAAAAAAAGAAAAATTAACATTTTAGGAAAGTGTTGTATGGGTTTTTTTTTTTTAAGTTTAAAACTTTTAAAACTCAAAAGCTGTGTCCCTCATTTTGCATTTGAGAGAATTGAGACCCAGAAAGGGTTGAGTTACTTTATGTTTTAAATTTTGAAATATGTGTACATTGTGAAATGACTACATTGAACTAATTAATATGCATTATCCCACATTTTTTTGTGTGTGCTAACACTTAAAAATCTACTCTTAACAATTTTCAAGAATACATTGTCTGTAGTTACCAAGTTATACAATAAATCTCTTGAATTTACTTTTGTCTAACTGAATTTATATGTCCTTAGGCCAACATCTCTCCATAATTCCTACACCCAGTGTCTGGTAACCACCAGCTCTACTCTCTACTTCTGTGTGTTCAGGTTTTTTAGATTTCACATACAAGTGAAATAATGAGTTATTTTGTCTTTATGTGCCCGGCTTATTCCACTTAACACAGTGCACTTCACTTTTATCCAGGTTGACATAAATGACAGGATTTTCTTATTTTTTTTAAGACTTGAATAATATTTCATTTTGCATATATGCCACACATTTTCTTTTCTTTTCTTGTTTTTTTTTTTTTTTTGGAAACAGAGTCTCTCTCTGTGCAGTGGTACAATCTCAGCTCACTGCAACCTCCACCTCCCAGCTTCAAGTGATTCTTTTGCCTAAGCCTCCCGATAGCTGGGATTATAGGCCACATTTTCTTTATCCATTTATCTCTTAGTGGACACGTAATGTTGATTCCCCTATCTTGGTTATTGTGAAGGGCTGAGAGACTTTAAAGATCAAAAAATGTTGGCAGAGCCAAGGGTATATAGTTTTCAACTCCTAATTCTTTATTCTTTCTATCATATGTAATAGTGCCTCTTGGTAGAAATTGAAAGGAAAAATTGATCTGATTGTGTACTTAATCCAAAACTTCACTTGAAATACATTTTTTTCTTCTGTTTAAGAAGCATATATATTTTATTTTATTTTATTTTATTTTATTTTATTTTATTTTATTTTATTTTATTTTATTTGAGACAGTCTCGCTTTGTTGCCCAGGCTGGAGTGCAGTGGTTCCATCTCAGCTTACTGCTGAGAGGCAACCTCTGCCTCCGGGGTTCAAGTGATTCTCCAGCTTCACCCTTCTGAGTAGCTGGGACTACAGGAATACACCACCAAACCCAGCTAATTTTTGTATTTTTTTAGTAGAGACAGGACTTCACCATGTTGGCCAGGCTGGTCTGGACTCATGACCACAAGTGATCTGCCTGCCTTCGCCTCCCAAAGTGCTGGAATTACAGGCATGAGCCAGTGTGCCTAGCTGAGAAGCATATATGTGACTAAATTAATGTGGCTATGATTTTGGGAAAGTTCTGGTTAATTGAGAATTCTATCTACCAAGCTGGTTAATTGAGATTTCATTATAATTAGATTTTGCTTAATAGAAGTTTTTGTCTATCATTAATTATGTAAATCCTTTTCCATGGAATAGAAAACAGCTAATTATAATTTCATCTAATAGATTTTTGTATGCAGATATTTGTGCACATTTGGAATAGAGACGTTCCAGAAAAGCTGATTATAAAGCCAGATTTTATATATCAGGCTCAATTTTCACACTGCTTTTTATTTTAAAATATAATTTGGGTTCCAGTGGAGTGCCAGGGGTGTGCCTTGTTCATTATCATTGTGGAGTTTATGTACTCCTTTAAAACTTCTCTTTTTTTAAGATCAGAATAATTCTGATTTCTTTAGGATCTACTGGAGAAGTAGGGTTAATATAATGGAATACCTTTAAAATACATATATTGTTCTAGTGAACCTTAATAACATACTGATTTTAAAAGAAATCTACCTTTAGCAGATTTATTGTATTGTCTCAAATTTTCCAGATTTTTTTTGAGATAAATATACAACAAATGATTTTTTATTCATATTTCTACTTTGTTATAAACAGAAAGCCAGATAGGGCTTCATTATAATGCTCATGCAAATATAAAGTCACTTAGAAATATTTTTATTTTTTAAGTAGTTACTATTGATCGAATAACTGAAGTGTTCAAGAATTCCGTGTAAGGTTTTTTGTTTGTTAATAGAGCGTATTTTATCCTACCACTGTAATAGGATCAACCACAGCTCTCATTAGATTTTGGATGTGCCTTTATTGAATTTTGAGGAAAGCTGGGTGGAGTTATAGCTAGTACTTGGGGGTCTGTGACCAGTATGGATCTGGTCTGTCATGTACCTATTATTGAAGAAAGAAAGAGAACCACTGGATTAAAATTAGAGGGGAAAGTTATTTATTTAGATTTGTGTCATTTTCTCATTTTGAACATTGGTATTTATACTTTGTCTCTTCTGCACTGGGGACTTTAAAACTTGAGAATACCTATTCATCTTTCAGTATCTTTTTGTTTTTTTGAGGTGGGGTCTTGCTGTGTCGCCCAGGCTGGAGTGCAGTTGTGCCATCTTTGCTCACTGCAGCCTCCGCCTCCAGGGTTCAAGTGATTTCCCTGCCTCAGCCTTCTGAGTAGCTACTACAGGCACCCGACACCACACCTGGCTAATTTTTGTACTTTTAGTAGAGATGGGGGTTTCACCATATTGGCCAGGCTGGTCTCGAACTCCTGACCTTGTGATTCACCTGCTTCAGCCTTTCAAAGTGCTGAGATTACAGGCATGAGCCACTGTGCAGGGCCTGGTATCTATTTTAAGTGTAGCTTTTCTTACAGCTACAATGTTTCCTTCTTCATTTTTATTTTACCAAGTCATTGTTCCAGTGGTTTCAAAAGGATGGAGTATCTTTCTCTCTTTATGTGACTGTCCTGCGGGAAAAAATGTTTTCCATATTAATTGAAATTAGCTTCATTTTCTAGAGAAGAAACTATAATGTAACACTTTCCTGTTTATAATTTTTTTTTTTTTTTTGAGGTGGAGTTTCACTCTGTCACTCAGGCTGCAGTGCAACGGCATCATGATCTCGGCTCGCTGCAACCTCTGCCTCCCTGTTTAAGCGATTCTCCTGCCTCAGCCTCCCGAGTAGCTGGGATTACAGGCATCTGCCTCCATGCCCAGCTAATTTTTGTATTTTTAGTAGAGATGGGGTTTCACCCTGTTGGCCAAGTTGGTCTCAAACTCCTGACCTCAAATGATCTGCCCACCTCTGCCTTCCAAAGTGCTGGGATTAGAGGTGTGAGCCACTGTGCCACTGTATTCAAGATACATTGTAAATTGTGTCTTGAATAATGATTCTAAATATTACTATGATCAAAATAAAATAGTTTTTTAAACAATAACCAGAATGCCTCCTACATTTCTATATGATGATCCAGTAAGGGAAAAATGAAAAGGGCCTTAGAGTGTTAGCTCACCAATACCACCCTCCCAAAACACACATACCTTTTTGAAGGCAATATCGCCATCTATTGGCTTTTCAGAACATTGCTATTGAAAGTAAAAAGCAAAATTTTTTCCAAACTTAAAGGTATTAATGAGAGAGGAAGACCGTATTAGCATATTTTATTCTTTCGTGTTTTATGTGCCCTAAAACATTGAATGAATTAATGGTAAATGCTTGGTTGATTTTGATCTGGGAGAAGGTGGTCCTTATCTGGAGTATCCTCCTGATGTAGATGAGTGCAGGGAGCTTTGGGGATTCCAGGTAATCAAGAGGATCTTCTGAGAATCACTAGACAAGATTGGAACCATGGTAATAATAAATAAAAAAGAACCAATAACAGATGAAATACAATAAATAATATGATTAAACAAGCTTTAGGAAAGGAAAGCTCATTTAGATCACTGACTTTTAAATGTAAGATCAAGATTAAATTGTTCTCCCTTCAGCTTTCATGGAGTAGTCTGCATTTTTGAGCATATAAAGTAGAAATAATTCCCCCCTCCTCCTGTTGGAGGAATCTCACCCTTACTGCTGAATACTTATAAATCTGAATTCCAAGCCTTGATCTTTCTTTTGATCTCCTAACCTTTTTGTTTATTGGAAATCTCTACCCAGGTGATTTGGGTACTCTAAATTAAACCTTGTTACGACATCTATCTGTTACATTCTCCAGAAAAATGTCTACTCCTTTTCCTTTATTTCCTGTTTTAAAGATACCCAGTCACCTTCAGATATAGACCATTATAAATAGAATTTTTTTGGTTTTCCTGCCTTCTGTTTTTTCTCACTTATGTTCTTCTCTCCTGCCATTGCAGTCCCCCAGAGAAAAGCAATGTTGAACTATTTGTAGTTCCTTAAACTTGCTGTGCTCTTGAATGCTTTTGTGAATCCAAGTAAGCTGTTCCTTTTGTATTGATTATACTTCCCACCTGAGTTTGACAAATTTTTTTTTTCTTTCAGTGTGCAATTCAGGCCTTACCTCCTTTGAAATCTGTCCTGAATCCCACAGGCATCATTGGGCACATCTTCTTTTATTTGTTCAGAGTATATTATTCATTCTATGTACTATTTATAGTACATGATTATAATTTATATTACCACCTTTTTTTTTTTTTTTTTTTTTTTTTAAAAGACAGAGTCTCGCTCTGTCACCTAGGCTGGAGTGCAGCGGTGACATCTTGGCTCACTGCAACCTCCACCTCTCAGGTCAAACAATCCTCTCACCTGAGCCTCCTGAAAGTACTACAGGTGTGTGCCACCATGCCTGGCTAATCTTTGTATTTTTAGTAGAGATGGGGTTTCACCATGTTGGCCAGGCTGGTCTCAAACTCCTGACCTCAAGTGATCCACCCGCCTCAGCCTCTCAAAGTGCTGGGATTGCAGATGTAAGCCACTGCACCCAGCCTACCAGCATACTTTAATGCTCTAAACAACTATAAGTGTGGATTTTTGTTTCTTTAACCATCTGGTAGTGCTTAGTTAGCACAAGGCCTAGCTCAGAGTTTCAGTAAATAGTTGTTTATAGAGAAAGGAAAAGGAAGGAACAAATTTAACTAACATTTGTATATATTACTTTATTATACATAGTTTCCTTTCATAAGAATTATTTTAAAAGAAAGCTTTTTGAAATGGATAATGTCGGTATCATTATTCTTATGTACATTTTCAAGATAAAGAAACAGAAGTTTGGAAGACTTAAGTGCATTTGCAAGATCACACAACCAGTAAGTAGTGGAGCTCAGGATCTTTTGACAGAAAGATTATTTTCATTATATGGGAGTGCTTCTCTGGTAAGACTCTGAATGCAGCCTTGATTACCTGGAAGTATCTTCCAGGTGGAGAACTCTAGGGCCTCTCAAGTCTGCTTTAGAGGTACCATTAGGCTGGTGACAATTTTTAGAGTATTTTTGTAGTCAAGGGTCTGTTGAATTTTGCTTTTTGCCTTTTCATCCTCCAAATATAATATTTTATTTTTGACAAATGAGGTATGCGATAGTTTTAAATTTTAAGCAGCTTGAAAGCTCTTGAAATATCTAATGAGAAATCTATAAACAAAAATATATTGATGCAGCAAATATTTTTAAATTACCTGTAATTTTTCACATGAGAGTTGTTTTTTTTTTGGGGGGAGGGGGAGATGCGATCTTGGCTCTGTCACCCAGGCTGGAGTGCAGTGGCATGATCTCAGCTCACTGCAACCTCTGCCTCCCAGGTTCAAGCAATTCTCCTATCTCAGCCTTCTAAGTAGCTGGGACTACCGGCATCCGCCACCATGCCCGGCTAATATTTGTATTTTTAGTAGAGACGAGGTTTCACCATGTTGGTCAGGCTGGTCTCAAACTCCTGACCTCAGGTGATCTGCCCACCTCAGCCTCCCAAAGTGCTAGGATTACAGGTGTGAGCCATTGTGCCCAGCCTGACTTTGAATTTTAGTACTTTGTTAGTCACATAAGGTTTAAGGAAAGACAAAAAGTGTTTGATTTTGTTTTCTAAGGTGTTACTTTCCTGGCAGACAAAGAAATAGTGTTTGCCTTCTTTTCAAAAATATTAATGAGATTTACAAATGAAAGTATTTAGCAGAGGGCCTGGCCTTCGTGGCTCATGCCTGTAATCCTCTCCTAGCACTTTGGGATGCCAAGGTTTGAGGATTCCTTGAGCCCAGGAGTTCGAGTCCAGCCTGGGTCAGCATAGTGACCCAGTGACCACTATTTTTTTTTTAAAAAGTAGAAATTTAAATGCACAATATTTAATGTTGAGGCCATTATTTTTGGTTTAGTTTTTTGCCATCTAATAACAGCTTATTGAAATTAATAATTTTGCTTTTCTAATTTAATGGCAGAAGGACTATGTATGTGTGTTTTCCTGGATTATTGAGTTTATTGCTTGGAATTGATCTTTATGGAAATAAAACTGCACTTTGGGAGGCAGAGGCAGGCAAATCACCTGAGGTCAGGAGTTCGAAACCAGCCTGACCAACACAGAGAAACCCTGTCTCTACTAAAAATATAAAATTGGCTGGGTGTGGTGGCGCGTGCCTGTGATCCCAGCTACATGGGAGGCTGAGGCAGGAGAATCTTTTGAAACTGGGAGGCAGAGGTTATGGTGAGGCAAGATTGTGCCATTGCACTCCAGTCTGGACAACAAGAGTGAAACTCCGTCTCAAAAATCGTTTCATTTTTAGATATTTTTTTTTTTGTGTGTATACATTTATTTGATAACACCTAAGAACTTGACTATACGTTTTTCAGTCCTGTTTCTTTTTCAGTGAGAGTTAGTTTGTTTTTTGTACAAATATGGGTATAGACACACCATAAGAATGTAATTTGTTTTTAATCCATAAAAAAAATAGCCTCTTGTATGTAGTGTCACATCAGTTTGCTGCTGCTTTGTATGATCTAAACAAGATCATCTCTATCATGTTGGCAGTGGGTAGCAAATCTTATAGAGCAAGTTTGAAATATTCATTTTTGAGGATTCTGGTTTTTTTTTTTTTTTGAGACAGAGTCTTGCTCTATTGCCCAGACTGCAGTGCAGTGGTGTGATCTAGGTTCCCTGCAACTTCTGCCACCTGGGTTCAAGCAATTCTTGTGCCTCAGTCTCCTAAGGAGCTAGGATTACAGGCGCGTGCCACCACGCCTGGCTAATTTTGTGTCTTTTTAGTACAGATGAGGTTTCACCATGTTAGCCACAATGGTTTCCATCTCTTGGAATTGAGCTTTATGGAAATAAACTGCATTTCCAACTCCATCTCAGGGTTTCACCATGTTAGCCAGGTGATCCACCCGCCTCAGCCTCCCAAAGTCCTGGGATTACAGGCATGAGCCACCACGCCTGGCTGGATTTTCTTTTATTTTTCTGTCTTTAGATAATGTATTTTCATATTACGATGTGCTTTAATTTTCCTAGGATTTAAATTTCCTGGAGCCAAAACATAGTTCCAGTCTCTGTTACTTTTGTCTTTACATTTGTAAATGGTTAATTAGATTTAATATTAGCATCCTAATCATAATACCGATTTTTTTGATAGTATCCTATATTGTTGAATTGAATGAGAGTAAATCATCATATATTTTTTCTTGTCCTTAGTAACGGTCATTTTCATTTTCTTTTGTCAGTGTTACCTTTTAAAAGCTCTAAAAAATGCTTTATTAAAAATGTTTAAAATACAATTAAAGCACCACTAATTTCTTTAAAGTTTTCTTGCCAGCTCTGTTCTCTTCCTGGGTTTATCCCCTTTCTCTGGAAAATGAACATTTTTTCTCCTCCCTTAGGGAACTGAAGGTTCAGTGTGGTTGGAACAAAACCAAATAATAATAGATTTTATAAGCCTTGTGTAGATATTCTCTGATGGAAGCAGTATGTACTATAGGCATAACATATTCATGTTTTATTTCATACTATCGCTTTGACTGCATTTTGGAAAGTGCTTGGCCTTGGAAGTCTGAAAGCAAGGGCAATCACTTAAAAAAGCTGTTACAGTAAATCCAAATAGGATGATTATAGCTAGAACCAGGGAACAGGCACAGGTATTGGAAAGACAGATTAATTATATCATAAGGATGTAGAATTGTAAGAACTTGATGGTTGAATGTGTTGTGAGATACATCCCTGCCTCTACCCCCTGCTGTAAGCTTTCTGCTTAATCAACTGGATGAATGATTTGTTGGTTAGGATAGTCTAAACTTTTGTAACAGAACCACAAAAGTTAGTGGTTTAAAGAATGAGAAGCTTATATCTGTATTTCTCACTTAATAATCTTGAGTGCATGGTGGCTCACACCTGTAATCCCAGCACTTTGGGAGGCTAAGGCGGGGACAGGTCACCTGAGGTCAGAAGTCCAAGACCAGCCTGGCCAACATGGTGAAACCTCATCTTTACTAAAAATACAAAAATTGGCTGGGTGTGGTGGCATGCACCTGTAATCCCAGCTACTTGGGAGGCTGAGGCAGGAGAATTGCTTGAATCCAGGAGCTAGAGATTGCAGTGAGCTGAGATTGCACCACTGCATTCCATCCTAGATGACAAGAGCAAAACTCGTTGTCTCAAAAAAAAATAAATAAAAGAAAATTTTAGAGTGGTTGCTGCTTACTTCAGTGCACAATTAAGAATATTTAACCATATCATCAGGTCAGATGGTGACTGCTTCATACAGTTATTCAGAGAAGCAAATTGGAAGATCTGCCATCTTCTATACATGCCTTCCAAGGCTGATGCCAGAAGTGAGAAAAGAGGAGGGAGGAGAGTAATGAGCCAGGCCTAGGAATGGCACTTATCACACGTGCCCATGTTCCATTGGAGAGCACTTGGTCATGTGACCACACCTAACTGCAATGAGGATGGGAAATGTAGTGGAGCTGGACAGCTGCCATAGAAGGGAGGAAGAACAGATTTTTAGAGGACAGCTATGAATCTCTGCCACAGATAGTGAGGCTGTTTGCTGAGACAGTAAAGAAGAACAGAGATGCAGTTTGTAGCAAAAGGTAATAATGTAGGTACTTATAGGACTTCTACATTTGCTTGTGTAGTAAGTATGGGCAAGTAAGACAGTTGATCTTACTAAGATGACAGCATCAGTTAGGAAAAAGAAAAAATTGGATTTGTTTTTCTATAGCACTGTGATGATAGAAGAATTTTAAAATTATTTTTCTTGGAAGATACCTAAAGGAGGAAAACAGTTCAAATAGAAAGGCAGGGGGAAAGAGCATGAGAGAAAAGATTGTGTTTATTGTTATGTAGTTATTAATAAGTTAGACAATGCACATGTAGGGTAAGGAATTTAAAATAACAAAGTGCCACAAAGCAAATAAAGATTATAGTGCCAAAGTAGTGGTGGTAGTGGCTAATTGGGTAATTTTCACTAGAGTAGTTATGATAGACATCTTTTAGGAAGTAAATTGGAGCTAAGACCTGAATGATGAGAAAGGGAGAACTTAATGAAGAACTGGGCCAAGAACATTCCAAGTACAAAGGAGAAGGAACTCAGTACAGCCTGGAAACAGACTTGGGAGGTTTAAGGTCAAAAAGCTGCCCAGTGTAATAGGAGGTAAGTGTATATAACAGCCTCAGTGTACATAACAGCCTTGTCAGCTGAAGTAAAGTCTAAATTTATTTGATTACATTGGGAAATCACTGGGCAGTTTTAAGCAAGTAGGTGATACCTTCTTTTGTGCTTAATAAAAAAACTGAAAAGAAGTTAAGGGTAGCCAGGCATGGTGGCACGTGCATGTAATCCAAGCTACTTGGGAGGCTGAGGCAGGAGAATCGCTTGAATCCGGAAGGCAGAGGTTGCAGTGAGCCAAGATCATACCACTGCATTCTATTCAGGGCAACAGAGCAAGACTCTGCCTCAAAAGAGGTAGAGTGGATTAGAGATGGAGGCAGGGAAACCAGTTAAGATACTGTTGTGGTCATACCAGTGAAAAGAACAATGACTTGGATTAGGTGTTTCGATTGGGGATCTATTTTGGATGTAGAATTGACAGAAGTTGTTTGGAAATTTGAGGGAAAGATGAATCAAGAATGATACCTGGATTTTTGACATCAAAAGCTGGGTAGGTGTTAAAAAATAGATCCCACATTTCTTTTGTAGGTTTGATAGATTTTTCTGCAATGGATTGTGAATGTCATAGAGATGACATGGCATTTTGTGTATATGATGAATTTAGTTAACTGAAGACTCTCTTTGTCTTAAAACACTATAAATTATGGTATAAAAGAAGTGCATGGGAGGCTTGCCTTCAAGCAAGAAGTAGTACAGACTTTATCATATGATGTTGGAAAAATGAAGCATTTTAGAGCGAGTTTAGGTATTTCATTTTATATGATTTTTTCCCCCACTTAGCATGGCCTTTAACAAAGGCACCAACTCTGCTTTATATATTTTAACTGGGATTATCCAGATCCCCCAAATACTTCAAGGATCTAGGATTTTGTTCTCTTTTTCTATACATATCTAGACCAATAGATTGAAACATGTGCCAGAAAAGTTGCATCCTTCTTATCGCAGTGCGTGGTTTGTTATGGATAGAGTGCAGCTTATCAGGCCTTAAGGTAGGGAAGGCCATAACCATATCTCATCTTCCCAGCCCTCCATCTCTGGAATTCCTGGGATTGTTTTTTGTTTGTTTGTTTGTTTTGAGACAGAGTCTGGGCTCACTGTAACCTCTGCCTCGAGGGTTTAAGCAGTTCTCTGCCTCAGCCTCCTGATTAGCTGGGATTGTAGGTTTGTGCCACCACGCTGGGCTCATTTTTTATTTTTAGTAGAGGTGGGGTTTCACTGTCTTGGCCGGGCTGGTCTTGAACTCCTGACCTCGTGATCCACCTACTTGGGCCTCCCAAAGTACTGGGATTACAGGCATGAGCCACCACACTGGCCTTCCTGGGATTGTTTAGAGGCAAAGTATTAGAATCTATCAGTGAACAGATACTCTTTGATCTCTACTCTGTTGATATGTCCTTGAATGTAAAAATAATTTTTAGAGTGTGGTCCTAAAAGTATATATTAGTCTGAATATTTGTTTACTTCATAAATGAAAGAATTTCCATAATTTTGAAATTACATTGGTGTTTTAAAATTCAGCTTCCTAGGTTAAATTTTATAGTTGAATGTTTTCTTTCATTCTTTGCCTCGTTCTTATTTCTTGTCTAAAACAGAAACTAAGCATTTGGAAAGGCCATTAATTAGTATACATTAAATATTTATCTGTACAGTTAGAAGTATATTTCATGTGGTTTTGTGTTTAATCATTTTTGAAAATTTACTATTTTCACTTCTACATTAATTAAAAATTGTAGCAGTTAATAAAAATTATAGTTTTTTTTAAGATTCTATTCTTTTTTCTTTTTTTTTTTTTTTTTTTTAAGTCTGTTTACTATATATTATAGTTTTAACTGCCAAGATGACTGCCGAATATTGCCTAGAATTTGATATACAGTATGTAAAATTATCTTTTATTTAGATATTCCTTTTTAGTCACCTGAATTTGTGTAGTTTCTCTTCAATTCAACATCCTTTTAATTTTTAAGGTGTTTTAAAAATTACAAGACATGGGGAAGGATAACATGGGGAGAAATGCCTGATATAGGTGACAGGGATGGAGGCAGCAAACCACATTGCCGTTTATGTACCTGTGCAATGATCCTACATGATCTGCACATGTACCCCAGAACCTAAAGTGCAATAAAATAATACATTTAAAAAAAATTACAAGGCACTAAAAATATTTTTAAAAATAAAATAAAAGTTAACTATTTGCAGATAGATTTATATAAATTTAAACATTTCCTTGAACCTAGCTATCCAGTTGTGCTCATAGACCCTTGATGTGTTTGAGAAACTATTTGTCATAATTTTTACAAATTGCATTCTCCCACTCAGTTAATCATGTGCCATCTAAAGTTGGAGGCCATATACATTAAGATACCTGACCTATACCCAGTATTGTTCTGGGCTTTGTGTGTGGGCTTCCTAATAAAAAATGTTATAAGGTCCTTTTACTTTCTGGGAAAATACAAAATAGGGAGTTAAAGACAGTGATAAATACAATGTAAATTTAAGAATGTGAAGTTAAATACATTATTAATAGAGATTAGACTTTATGAATATGCATTTTTCACTATGTTGTAAAGGAAGTATAGCACTTGAATGTGAAAACCAGGGAAAGCATTTCATTAAAAGGAGGTAAAGCAGCCAGGTGCAGGTGCGGTGGCTCATGCCTGTAATCCCAGCACTTTAGGAGGCCGAGGTGGGCAGATCACGAGGTCAGGAGTTTGAGACCAGTCTGGCCAAAATGGCAAAACCCCGTCTCTACTAAAAGTACAAAAATTAGCTGGACGTGGTGGTGTGTGCCTGTAATCCCAGCTTCTCAAGAGCCTGAGGCAGGAGAATTGCTTGAACCTGGGAGGCGGAGGCTGCAGTGAGCCGAGATCATACCACTGCACTCCAGCTTCGGTGACTCGAGCGAGACTCTGTCTCAAAAAAGGTTGGGGTGGGGGGGAAAAGGAGGTAAAGCATAAAGAGGTGAGCACAGTTTTTAAGAATAATTAAGTTCAGTTTAGCTAGAGTAGCTAAAATTTAAAAGACTTGCTCATTATGTGAAGATAAGTGATTCCAATAAACAAGCAAAAATCACTGAGAAAAGTACATTAATAACGTTAGAAAAACCTAATCTTAATTTATGATTAAAAATATTCATCTTAGACTATCTTCTTTTTGCAATTTTTACCAAAGTCAAACATTTTTTCTAGCTGTGGAATACTGTTAACTTCAGTCATGTCTATGGTAATGATATAATGCCTGGATTGATAGTTTTGTAATACTAGTGCTTAAATTATTTGAAGAAATTTGGCTGGATGGAACTAGAGAAGGCCAGATCTTATGCTGCCTGGAACTGTAGATCTATAGGTGGCAAGAGGGAATTGCTTTCTAAATTGTATGCTCCTTTTCCTTAACAACACTGGTTCAGGACCAAGCCAAACTTAGGAAAATGGGCTTGGAATACAGCCTTTCTGGGAAATTTGCTATGGCTTTTGAGTCCTTGTGATTTGGAAAACATCTGGATATAAAGAGATGTTTACAGTTGATCTGAATACATATGTTTTCTCCCTGAAGTAAGTAACTACAGATCAGCCAAAGAACCTCCTCTGACTATTTAGGATTCTCTTCATACATGTCAATCAGATAGAACGTGACCATTCTCTGAGGCTGAACACTTTGCTGGAGAATTTGTGCTGTGATAGTCAAACCTGACCCTAATGACTAAATAATCTCTTCCGTGGCAAATAAAGAGGTAGCAGTATGTATATGTCCTCTTTTCAGAATGTGATAAAGGGATTATCTGATAAAGTATCATACTTTGCAGAGTGGACCTCAAGTACTATATAGTCCGCATTTCTTATGCTTTTTTAATTCACATACCACAATAGGTATGTGAATCAGTGAAAAATGGCCAAAAATATGATCAATTGAAAACTTTTGTTAGGCGGTCTCCATTTGAACAAGATCTTGTCATCCGTTAGTAATTTACAAGATTTGGTCAGATCCAGTCAACTCTCTTTAAATCAGTTAATCCCATTAAAGGTTTTTATGGAAAGGAAAACTATTCAACAGTTGAGTTGATACTAAAGCTTTGCTTTGACCAAATTACAGTTAATACCAGCCAACTACTTTTTATTTTTATCTTCATATATTAAGGGAATTATTCAGTTAAACAAGTTGCCCTCACACACATTTTATGATCATATTATAGATGCCTTTGGATGTTTGTATTTTTTAGTAGGCAGATGAAAGTGTTTTTAGTTACAATTTATAAGGATAGCTTTAATAAACAAAATAATATTTCGTAAGAGAATCTCTTATTCCAACAAATACTAACTCTAAAGACTGCTTTCTGTGTTTTTTAGTCGGCCATATACTAACAAGGTAATTACTTTATGGTACCGTCCACCTGAACTGCTACTGGGAGAAGAACGATACACACCAGCTATTGATGTATGGAGCTGTGGGTAAGATACCCTTATTGACTGGTTTATTTTACTTGAAACTTTTGGTAGTGAATTAAAATAGATCATTTGGTAATGATGGTTATTTTTTTCATTAGCTGTATCCTTGGTGAACTCTTCACTAAAAAACCTATATTTCAAGCAAATCAGGAACTTGCACAACTAGAATTAATAAGGTAAGCTGCTGATGATAATATTGGTGGGAGTTGGGAGAGTGTCATAATCCATAGGAAACTTAAACTCTCTCAAGCTTGTCTTTTCAGGAAGAGAATAACATGGTTCTCTGGAGGGCTAATGATTGCTAAATGGAGGACAAACTGAAATGTAGGCACTTTGATACTTGTTCCAGTGAAATTAAGGATCATAAAGCCCCTGGGTGTGTGTGTGTTTGTGTATGTGTACGTGCGTGCGTGCGTGCATGCATGTGTGTGTTTTTTTAAATAAAAGGACTTGAAGCCCAAAAGCTAAGACTGGCAAGGAAGAGTAAATGTAAGGTAGGAGAGAATGAATGATATATATTTATCTTTTAATTATGACAGAAGGAAAAAGTAATGTTTTAGGGCATTGTTAAAAAATACTGTAAACACGTATATTCTTATGTGTATTTATATGTGTCTATATATGTGTGTATACACACTAAAATACATGCATATACCCCCTAGCATATGTCTTTATTATTTGGAGCCTATCATAGGACCTAGTTCATAAGCAATTACTCATATGTTTTAGTCACTTTTCTCTTTATCTTATATTTTATTTTATTTTTTTGAGACAGAGTCTCACTCTGTTGCCCAGGCTGGAGTGCAGTGTCATGATCTTCACTCACTGCAACCTCTGCCTCCCAGGTTCAAGCAATTCTCTTGCCTCAGCCTCACCAGTAGCTGGGATTACAGGCACCCGCCACCATGCCCGGCTAATTTTTGTATTTTTAGTAGAGAGCGGTTTTTACCATGTTGACCAGGCTGGTCTCAAACTTCTGACCGCAGGTAATCCGCCCGCCTCATCCTCCCAAAGTGCGGTGATTACAGGTGTCAGCCACCACACCCAGCCCATCTTATATTAAAATAATTTTAATTTTAAAAATGGGCTTCAGTTTCATATGTAATAATGTCAGTGTACAACTTATAAGATTTCCATGAAAGTATCAAAATATAGATGAAGTTTTTTAGGAAAGATGTTGGTAGGAGGCACAGATTTACAGAATTTTACTTCCCCACTTGAACAAAATGAACATAAAGCAACAAATAGTAACCAGAGAAGGACCTCAACATCATCTCATAAACAAATTTAATCAAACTAAAAATCTTCCTATTGCTCTTTTTGGTGGTTAGGCAAGGTTTTCACTACAGGGTACAGCAGGGAATGATGAGTGCCCCAGTTAGAGCCTGCTTCTTCTCTGGGGAATAACTTGTCGATAATCAGAAGTACCCAAGCCAGAAACTAGCACTGCTTCAACTCCAGAGTAGCTAGTTGCCTCACCTTAAAATGGAAGCATAGAAGTAATTATGTCCAGACTTCACTGAGGGTATCCAAGCACAGAACTTTTAATAAAATTACAGAAAGGAGAACGGAATTGAGGGAGTTCACCTGAAACACAGAAAACTTTTATTGTACCTTTGTTTATCGTTTTTTTTCCTTTTTTTTTTTTTTTTTTTTTTTTTTTTTTTTTTTTTTTTTTTTTTTTTTTTTTTTTTTTTTTTTTTTTTTTTTAGTTTCTTTTTTTTTTTTTTTTTTTTCGAGGCAGGATCTCACTTTGTTGCCTAGGCTGGAATGCAGTGGGGCAGTAGTCATGGCTCACTGTAGCCTTGACCTCCTGGAGCTAAACGATCCTCTTGCCTCAGCCTTCCAAGTAGGTGGGACCACAGACATGTACCACCACGCCAGGTGACTTTTGTTCTTTTTTTTGTAGAGATGGGATCTCCTTGTGTTGCCCAGGCTAGTCTTCAACTCTTGGGCTCAAGCGATCATCTTGTCTCAGCCTCCCAAAATGTGTCTTACCTTTTTAATTGTGTAACAGACAAGTAAAAAGGGTTAGGAAGATCTAATACTCTTGGAAAAAAGAAATATGCCTTTCAATGCTAATTGGGCATTTACAAAAGTTAGTTATATAATTAGTAGAAAAACTCCAAAACATTGAAATAATATAGGCTAGGTTCTCTAAAATAGAATAAAACTAGAAATTAATATAAAAATGGAAACAACACAGTCTCTCAGCTATCTAAAAAATTTACATATGCTAAAAAATCTTGAATTAAAGAGAAATCAAACTTTAAAAGATAAAGCTCTTCAATCTTTTGGGTTCCCTGGACCATATAGGAAGACGTATAGTTGTCTTGGGCCACACATAAAATACAGTAACACTAACGATAGCTGATGGGCTTAAAAAAAAAAAAAAACCTCATAATATTTTAAGAAAATATGAATTTGTGTTGGGCTGCATTCAGAGCCACCCTGGGCTGCATGTTGGACAAGCCTCCTTTAGAACGTCTAGGTTTAAAAAGAATGATAAGTATAAAAATCCATAGACAAACCCTGTGCTTAGGAGAAAATCACAACCTTAATAAGAAAAGGAAAGGAAATGAGTTAAGCATTCTACAGAAAAACTAGACAAAAACAGCAAAATAAATCCAGGGAATAAAAGTGACTTATAATAAGTAAAATGTAAAAATTGTGAAGAAATCTATGATCTGATCTTGGGTTTATTCACACACGTATGCAATATAAATTAATCCACTAGTTTAACTTCATATGAAAAGAGAGTATAAAGAAACTAAATGACTGAGTGTGGTGGCTCATGCCTGTAATCCCAGCATTTTGAGAGGCCGAGGGAAGATCAGTTGAGCCCAGGAGTTTGAGACCAGCCTGAGCTAGTGAGACCTTGTCTCTACAAATTAAAACAAACAAAAACAACAAATCATCTAGTCATAGGATCATGAGTCTGTGGTCTATGCTACTCAGGAGGCTGAGGTGAGAGGATTGCTTGAGCCCGGAAAGTCGAGACTGCATTGAGCTGATGGCACCACTGCGTTCCAGCCTGGGTGACAGAGTGAGACCCTATCTCCAAAACAAAACAAAACAAAAACCAGCCCCAATATTTTCTTTGATAAATTATTGCACATCTTTTAGAAACCAATGATTGTAATGTTCTTTAAACTATTCCAGAACATAAGAATAATGCAGTAGAAGCTTTCTTAGTCTTCTCTTGAACAGTCTTATTAGATTAATTGATGCTCTTCATTCACTTTGTAAAGAAAAACTGGCTTAATAATATGGATGGCAAGCTGAGCTAGTAAGACTGTGTATTTATCCCACCAGTTGAAGAGTGTGCTGAGGTTGTTAGTTTTCAATTTTTATGTTAATTTTTTATTATTATAATTACATAGTTTAAGCATAAATACAGTGCTTTACAAAAACTTTAAGACAGTTCTCTCTAGGGGTGGACAAGTAATTGTGTAACTTAAAAAGTCATAAAAATCTAAGATGTGGCATTAGATTGCTTTGAAAGTATGTTTAATTTCTAGATTTATTGAAAGAAATCAAAACTAAAAATACTGGATGATGTATTATGGGTGTGGTTTGTACAAGATTGCTAATACAGAATTCCATTCGGTGAATCCTGTGTTCAAAGAGAAAGCCTTGGCCTTTGTTAGAAGATTGGGAAACAAATGTAAAATTTGTTAAAATAAAATGTTTAAATTATGTATCTGTGTATCTTTTTTTTTTTTTTTTTAACGATTCCTTCTAACCCATTTTAAAAAAAAATTTAACTAGCCAAGTCTTGGTTCTGATTGTATTGGATACTAGGGCTTCTATTAATGAGAGTTAACATATATTTAGTTTATGTACAATATGAGCTTTATTCTTAAGAGTTTCACTTGAATTATCTCAGTTAAGCTTCATAACAACCCTGTGTTTTCTCTTTGTAGTTAAGGAAAGTAAACCTTAAAGAGATGAATAATTTGTCCAGGGTCGTATAACTAGCAAGTATCAAAACTGAGATTTAAACACTGCTAGGTGATACCTTAGAATCTAAACTTGTAACCATTACTCCAAACTACAGGCCAGGCGCGGTGGCTCAAACCTGTAATCCCAGCACTTTGGGAGGCTGAGACAGGTGGATCACTTGAGCCCAGGAGTTCAAGACCAGACTGGGCAACATAGCAAAACCCCACCTCTACTGAAAACACAAAAATTAGACGGGCATGGTGGGCATACACCTGTAATCCCAGCTACCTGGGAGGCTGAGGCACGAGAATCGCTTGAACCTGGGAGGCAGAGGTTGCAGTGAGCTAACATCGCACCACTGTACTCCAGCCTGGGTGACAGAGCAAGACTTGGTCTCAAAAAAAAAAAAAAAAAAAAAAAAAAAAAAAAAAAAAAAAAAAAAAAAAAAAAAAAAAAAAAAAAAAAAACACCAAAATAATAAATAAATAAATAAATAAATTGCATAGGAAGGAAACTCTGGAATCTTTTCTTTTACAAAGTCAATATGACACAAATATCAGTACTTGACAAAAAAGCATGAAAAGTTTTATAAGATATTAGGCTGGGTGTGGTGGCTAATGCCTACCATCCCAGCACTTTGGGAGGCCAAGGTGGGAGGATCACTTGAGGGTAGGAGCTCGAGAACAAGCTGGGCCAACATGGTGATACCCCCCTGTCTCTACTAAAAATACAAAAATTAGGCTGGGCATGGTGGCTCACTCCTGTAATCTCAGCACTTTGGGAGACCAAGAGGGGAGGATCACTTGAGGCAGGGAGTTCAAGACCAGTCTGGCCAACATGGTGAAACCCTGTCTCTACTAAAAATACCAAACTAGCCAGGTGTGGTGATATGTGCCTGTAGTCCCAGCTCCTCAGGAGGCCGAGGCACGAAAATTGCTTGAACCCAGGAGGCAGAGGTTACAGTGAGCTGAGATTACTTCACTGCACTCCAGCCTGGGTGAAAGAGTGAGACTCCATCTCAGAAAAAAAAAAAAAAAAATTTATAAGATATTAATCCAAGAATTCTAAGGGAGGTATTAGCAAATAGTATCCAGCTTTTTATCAAAAAGTTAACTTGCAGAAAATGATGGGAGGTAAGACGATATAGAGGGTCAAGGAAGGTATCTCCCATAAGTGGCATTTGAGCAGAGATCTGAATGATGTGAAGAAATGGCAAAGTAATAAAGACACTGAGTGTATTTGGTTTAATTTAGGAATATGTTTTCAGTGAACCATATGGGGGGAAAGCTTGGTTTATCCATTTTATAGCATACTGTACAGTTGACAAAAAGGTAATAGTTGGTCAGGCTCAGTGGCTTATGCCACTGAGGAAAAAGTAAATGCTTGATTTGTAAAGAAATGGAAAAGCAATATGAAAACAGTTACAGAAGGCTATATTGAGATTGATCCCATTTAGGTAAAACAAAAGACTCAAATTGTTCATTAGAATATGGACTTTCTCGAGAAGACTAGGGAGGAGAAATTTTTATTTTCTGGTTTATTTCAGCATTTTTGTTGTTGTTAAGGTATTTATAATTTTATAAAGAGATTCACCGGGCATAGTGGCTTACACCTCTAATCTCAGTACTTTGGGAGGCCAAGGCTGTGGATCACTAGAGCCCAGGAGTTCAAGATCAGCCTGGGCAACGTGGCCAAACGTTGTCTCTACAAAAACTACAAAAGTCAGCTGGGTGTGGTAGCACAAAACTATAGTCCGAGCTACTTGGGAGGCTGCGGTATGAGGATCATCAGAACCCAGACAGGTTGAGGTTGCAGTGAGCTATGATCGCACCAGTGCGCTTTAGTCTGGGCAACTGAGCAAGACCTTGTCTCAAAAAAAAAACCCAGAAAACAAAAATAAGATGCTTCAATTTTGATTTCATAGCATTAATTCCTTTTTAAACATGAAGAGAATGAAAGAAAGTTTCTGATAAACAAGTCAGTATAATGAGGCAACAGAGTATACTGAAAGGTGTGTGGGCTTTAGAATCTTACAGACTTGGGTTCTAATGCCAGCTCAGCTACTCTGCTCTTATGATTTAGGGTAAATCCCATGTGCTCCAAGTATATTTCTTCAAAAGTAAAAGGGTACTAATAACATGCTTAGGGTTGTAAGAATTAAATGTGAATAAGTTTTCAGTACATATTTCTTCCCTCACCTTATTTGCATTAATGCTAGGTTGTTTCTCTAATCTATAGGCTCAGGAACGATGAGATCTACTGTCAGTACTGTACAAATACATGTAAAACTGATCAAGAGTGGTAACACTAATCAGAATTTGCTTTAAATGGCTTTACACCATAGTGATTGAGTTACTTTATTTATAATTTGCTTTGTTCCAGAAAGTATTTTAGGCAGATTACAAACATTTCATAATAGAAGTGGCATAGGTCAAAAAGTGATGGAGGAGCTGGGCCTGGTGGCTCACGCCTGTAATCCCAGCAGTTTGGGAGGCTGAGGCGGGCAGATTACTTGAAGTTAGGAGTTCAAGACCAGCCTGGCCAACATGGTGAAACACCACCTCCCCCCCACATCTCTACAAAAATACAAAATTAGCCTGGCATGGTAGCTGGCACCTGTAATCCCAGTTGCTCGGGAGGCTGAGGCAGGAGAATCTGTTGAACCCAGAAGGTGGAGGTTGCAGTGAGCCAAGATTGCATCACTGCACTTGAGCCTGGGTAACAGCGTGAGACCGTCTCAAACAAAACAAAAAGTGATGGAGGAAGACAATGGAAAACACATGGGAACAAAATGGGATGAATGAAGGCAGAAATCTCTGTGTAGCCATATATACATATATATATATATTTTAAAACATGAGGGTTACGTTTTTAACTCTGCTTTCTTAGCTAAAGAGTCTTTATATCACAGTGTACATTGCTTATGAGATAAGAAGGATTATAATCAGTGAAGAAAGTAGATTAGAATTAAATGAATCCTCCTTTTCTCTGACCCTCTGCCACCCCATCCAGTACACACAAAGCCTCAGGCCTAGGTGGTTTACACAGGTGAAGTTTTTTAAACTTTAAATGAATAGATTTTGGTTGTTCCAGAAGACAGGAAAAGAAGGAAACTTCCTTTTGAAAAAAATAAAGCATGTATACCTTCATAAACCAATAGCATAAAATTCTGTAGAGTTGTGCTTCTCAAACTTTTTGGTATCAGAACTTCTTTATGCTCAAATTATTGAAGATTCCAGGAGTTTTTGTTTATTTTGATTGTATCTATTGAGCTTTACCACATTAGAAATTAAAGATATTTATGAATTCACTTTAATATGTTAACATGTTTTAAAGTCTATTAAGTATAGTTTCTAAAATAAAAGTTGTTGGAATGAGTGGCATTGTTTTGCATTTTTACAGATCTTTTAATGACTGGTTTAGTAGACATGATACTTGTATCCTCATATCTGTGATGTGCTGCTTTCAGTAGCCTTTTTTGGGTAATGGTGCATATTATTCTTAGAAACCACAAAAATTAGATGATTGGTAGTTTTTAACAGGTTAGTTGTAATGTGTAATCTGAAACGATATGAAGGAATATTTTATACTGTACTATATTGAAATCCGTTGTTCTGTCTTGCACTTTGAATGGATCTTTTATCTGTGATAATTTTGTGACATTATGCATTAGTCATTTGAAAAATGCTGGTACACTGAATTGAACAGATCTTCCAAACGTCACCTTTTATTATATAATTCGTACTACCACTGATCTCATCAGAAAAGCTTTTCAGTATTGTGAAGCTTTAAGCGCACGGTGGAGGATATAAGTTTTCCAATATTCTAATTTCTCTAGAAAGTTCAAATTTTATAACTGATAATGAATACTGTTGTTTTCCTTCAAATGACAAGCTGACTTTGTTCCTATTTGAGAAAATGTCTGGAAAATACCCACGTTTGAATGACTATTGTTTGTTAGTTGTCTTTCCTGGTAAAAATAGTGGTCCATGAAAAAAGCAGCTATGTCAGCTTGCAAGTCGAATCATTGCACAGGCACATCTCCTGAAGATAACTACCATGTTTTGTTGTACAGTAGAAGTGCTGATGAGTATTTCCCATTTCATCACAGAGAATATTAAAGAGATCCATACTCAAATGTCAGAATTAAATGCCATTAATAATTTGTACTGCTTCAACAAGTACATTCTTTTTTTGAGACAGAGTTTTGCTTTGTCACCCAGGCTAGAGTGTGGTGGTATGAT
Source organism: Cebus imitator (assembly GCF_001604975.1). Classification (NCBI taxonomy): domain Eukaryota; kingdom Metazoa; phylum Chordata; class Mammalia; order Primates; family Cebidae; genus Cebus; species Cebus imitator. The sequence continues at coordinate 1,105,461 of NW_016107664.1, forward strand.
CTCAGCTCACTGCAGCCTCCACCTCTGGGGTTCAAGCAATTCTCTTGCCTTAGTCTCCTGAGTAGCTGGGACTACAGGTGCACGCCACCACACCTGGCTAATTTTTGTGGTTTTAGTAGAGACAGAGTTTTGCCATGTTGGCCAGGTTTGTCTGGAACTCCTGACCTCAGGTGATCTGCCCTCCTTGGGCTCCCAAGTGCTGGAATTACAGGCATGAGCCACTGCGTCATGCCTTAACAAGTGCATTCTTAAGTGAAACTAGCTTTTCCTCCCAGCCTGAAATTTGCATGATAATGAAGAGTACATCCTGCTAATGTAGTTTGTTGCCACTAAGTTGAATCATTTTAAGGTGCTGGTAGTTTGGTTTTGTACGATTTAGTGCAAATCAACACATTGAGAAAGGCAAATAATGGCTTAGTAATAACTTTGACTTGCCAGACCTTGAGGTGTGGACACTCAGTGGTCTTTGGACCCCATTTGCTGTATATCAGTCTCACATATACTTGCTGTATATCAGTCTCACGTACGAATACTGATGTACAACATCTAACTTAACAAGTAGAAAATACAGCATTACATTGAAATTATAGTACTTTTATTGGGCTCAGCTGCTATTCTTCCTTTGAATACAGTGATGAATATGTATTAGGAAATCTGTTAATCTAATTTATATTAGTAGCCCGAGGAGAAAATGCAGATGATGATTATCATTGAAGTTCTAAAAAATAAAACTGATAAAGTACTTTTAGAATGTAAAAGCCACAGAAATTAAAACCCATAGTAGAGATGAATAAATGAATGCTTCCTTAACAGGAAGTATATGTGAATTTGTAGGTATGTATGTGGGTATATTTCTCTTATATGTTTCTCAGACCAGAAGGCATCGTTCTCCCCAGAACTAAACAATGAATGTGCTCCCATTAAAGTCAGAAAATAAAGTTACCCAATGTTGTGTACTGTCATTCTCATTTTAACGTTGTTTAGGAGTTGCCACATAATATACCATAAAGATAAATTTGAAAAAATACAGATGAATTCTAACATGGGTTTTCTGATTTATATATCTGAAATGCCTCAAAGAAACAACTACTAAAACTGGTAGGAACCCTATGATCTTAGATGGCTACCTATTATTAAAGTTTTGTATGTGGCCAGGAATGATGACTCACACCTGTAATCCTAGCACTTGGGGAGGCTAAGACAGGAGGATTGCTGGAGCCCAGGAGGTTAAGGTTGCAGTGAGCCTTGTTTGCACCCCTGCATTCCAGCCTGGGCAACAGAGTGAGATCTTACCTTAAAAAAAAAAAAAAAAAGGATTTAAAATTTCAAAACTTCCCTGTAATAAAGCTTTCTTTTCTTTTTCTTTTTTTTTTTGACCAAGTCTTGCTCTCTGTCACCTAGGCTGGAGTGTAGTGGTGCGCTGTTGGCTCGCTGCAACCTCTGCCTCCCAGGTTCAAGCTATTCTCTGGCCTCAGCCTCCCAAGTAGCTGAGATTACAGGTGTTCGACACCATGCCTGGCTAATTTTGTGTTTTTAGTAGAGATGGGGTTTCCTCATCTTACTGAGGCTAGTCTCGAACTCCTGGGCTCAAGCGATTCACCCACCTCAGCCTTCCAAAGTGCTGGGATTAGAGGCTCACTATGCCTGGCCAAGCTTTTCTAATTAATTGCTTAGGAAATATAATGGGCTAAAAACATGTTTAAGGTTGGGCTCAGTGGCTTACACCTGTAGTCCCAATACATTGATAGACTGAGGCAGGAGGATCACTTCAAGCTAGGAGTTTTGGAACAGCCTGGGTCTCAAATTGGATGGATGTAGTGACATATGCCTATAGTCTCAGCTGTTTGGTAAGCTGAGGCAGGAAGATCATTTGAGGCCAGGAGGTTGAGGCTACCAGAAGCTATGATCGCACCACTGAACTCCAGCCTGGACAACAGCGGGACCCTGTGTCTATTTAAAAAAAAATTTTTTTAAAAGCAAAAAATAAAACCCATAAATGAAATATACAAAATCTCACTGAAAAAAATTATATAACATGGAAAGAAATAGAATTGACTATTTCTAAGACAAATATTAAGCATTGTAAATGCAGCAGTCCTAAGTTAATCTATAAATTCAAAGTGGCGGCTGAATCCTAGCAGGGTTCTCTTTTGGAGTGTTACAATATTGATTATAATTCTTGTACAATAAGATTTTTAGGAGAGTAAGTGAAGAGAAGAGGTGGATAGAAGGAGGTATGTGCTATCATACTTTCAAAAAATATTAATAGCACAATATGGTATTGACACGGGAGTAGAGTGATCCGATCACAGTAGATTACCAAAGTAGACCTCAGATAATTGGGGATTTATCATATGCTAATACCTTAGCATATGATGCATCTCAGTAATAAATGGTATTGGAGTAGCTGACTGGCCACCAGGCACAGATTTTGATAAATTCAGTTATCAGCTGTTATGTCTACCTCTCTAGTTTCTAGGAACTTTCCCTGCTTCGGTATGTCTATTCCATCTTGTATGCTGCTTTCAGTTAGGTGACTTCTGTACTCAGTTATCTTTCAATATCACATATAATAATTGAAATTCTTTAGCTAAGTATAATGAAACTGATATTTATTAAAAGACTATTAATGGGCTAGAGGCTTGCTCATTTAATTTCATAGCTTCAAAATAAAATCTTAAATTTCCAAAAGAGGAGCAAATTCCTAAGCAAGGTAATTTGACCAACGTTAGATAGGATTCAAATCTAAAGCTTGCTTCTAAAGTCTGCATTATAATTAGGCAAAGTACCTTCTTAGAACCGTATTGTGGTTTAGGTGCAATGGCCCATGCCTCTAATCCCAACACTTTAGGAGGCTGAGTTGGGAGGATCACTTGAAGCCAGGAGTTCAAGACCAGCCTGGGCAATATAGCAAAACCCTGTCTATGGAGAGACAAACCCACCCAGTGTTATGTAGACCCCAGTTATGCTTCCAGCTAAGCCCCCCTGAGCCCCGTATTCTACCTACACTGGTTTACAGTGTTCCTCCCAAATGTCTATACTTTGCTACTTGTGTGCCTTTGCTTGTGTTCTCTCTTCTGGTAACATATTTATCTTATTCCATTTTCCACCTGTCTATGGTTTATTTATGCTTGGAATTATAACCAAAATTCTTCACCTGTTCCCTAACTTGAGTACGTTTTCTTGCATTTCTGCAAATTTCCAAGTATCTCTGACTTCCTGTATTCCAGTATGCTTTATACTTCTACTATAATGCCCATCAATCTTCCTGGGGTTGATTGATTATGTTCACATGGTTACTGGGAAAAGTATACAAAAACAAGGAATAGTTTCTGAACCTACAATGTAGGAAAAGAGATGTAAACAACCAAAATAGAAAGCAGGATGAAAAAAATGTCAAACCAGTAGCATGCAAAGAGTAATTCTGAGTGGTAATGGGGAATGCAGAAGACTTGTTAATTAGATTACTTTTGATCTGAATCTTGAGAAGCGAAAAGAATTCAGCTATATAGAATTTAGAGAGAAGCATCAGGAGCATAGACATGAAGGAGTGGCCTGTCGGGAGAAATGCATTGGGAAATGAGACTAGAAAGCAGATTGGGACCAGATCTAGAGAGCTACAGGAGTTGGGCCTTCTGTCCAAGGGAATACAGTTGAGGAGGTTGTAAAAATTGGACTGTAAGGCAAAAGAGAGTAAAACTGTACAAAGAATAAGATCTTAATATCTTTAAAGCTTCAGTTTATAAAAATGTTAAATATATTGAGACAAAAAGTATATTTCAGTGATAGATGGCTTTAAAAACATGAAAGGTCTCATATAAATACGTGTTTCTGAGGTATAATTCTGAAGCTCAGCTAAAAGAATGGCAACTTTAGCCATTACTTATATACATTTATACATGCATTTATATTTACGTATGTATGGAATATTTTTACTTTGAATCAGTGATACAGCAACATTTTCTTTTTACAATATGCAGTCCAGCTGACAATTTTATATATAATATACAGCTATCCTTGAAATTTGGCGTACTAAACATAAGTAGGTTTGTTTTTTGAGACATAGTTTTGCTCTTTGTTGCCCAGGCTGGAGTGCAGTGGGCATGATCTTGGCGCACTGCAACCTCTGCCTCCCAGGTTCAAGCAACAAGCGCCCACCACCACGCCTGGCTAATTTTCTTTTATTTTTAATAGAGACAGGATTTCATTATGTTGGCCAGGCTGGTCTCAAACTCCTGACCTCAGGTGATCCACCTGCCTCGGCCTCCTAAAAGCTGGGATTACAGGTATGAGCCACTGCACCCAGCCAATAAGTAGATTTAATCAAATTTTCATCTACATATTACTAAGTCAGTTTTTAAATGTTTATTAGCTGGAGTTCCCTATTTGTTTATAGCATTTCTTCTACAAATTACCATAACAAGATTTACTAGTTAATACCAAAATAATTAGGGTTTTTCAAGATACAGATAAGCCAGATTAAAGCAGTTAGAATTTCTTTGTAACTTAAGATCAGCAGCAGTACTTAAATGGAAGAACTTCAATGTTTCAAGAGTGTTATGTTTAGGGTGCTTCCATTGATGGCAGTTAACAGTAGTCTTTACAGTTACCTTCCTGAGGTCATGTGAGAATCTGTTTCTGCTGCTATTGTAGCCTGCCTTATATTCATGGGAAGGAGGAGTGACAGGTACCAAAAAACCAGAGAGGGACATATACTAAACTCTATTTCTTTATTTGCATAAATTTTTATATTGGTTTTAAAGTATAGGTCACATATTTTGAGCGTCATCATATTTTAAGATTTTATTTTGCAAATATGAAAATCCTCCCTAAGAATTGGAATGCTTGGATTGTTAGAAGTACCCTCTGAAAATAAATTAATTTCTCAATTAATTAAATTGGGATGACTAAAATATTTAACGGGAGCCAGAGTGACTCATGCCTGTAATCCCAGCACTTTGGGAGGCCTAGGTAGGTAGATCACTTGAGGCCAGGAGTTCGAGACCAGCTTGGCCTACGTGGGGAAATCCTGTCTCTACTGAAAATACAAAAACTAGCTGGGCTGTGGTGGCACATGCCTATAATCCCAGCTACTCAGGAGGCTGAGGCAGGAGAATCACTTGAACCCAGGAGGCAGAGGTTGCAGTGAGCTGAGATTGCACCATTACACTCCAGCCTGGGTGACAGAGTGAGACTCTGTCTCAAAAAAATATATAACAAAACTTTTTATAGACGAAGGCTTCAATTTTTGTGTATTTAAAAAATGAGCTGATACTTTGTATAACAGTTATATGTATTCTTTAGGTAGTTTATAATGATGTACTACTTTTTATGTGTTGCTTAGCCGAATATGTGGGAGTCCATGTCCTGCAGTGTGGCCTGATGTAATCAAACTACCATATTTCAACACCATGAAACCAAAGAAGCAATATCGTCGAAAGTTAAGAGAAGAATTTGTTTTGTAAGAAGGGGATGTGTAAACATCCATATTGCATGAATGTTTTACTTATAATTCCAGTGAATTATAAATGTTAGCCAATTCTCTAGTGTTCTGAGGTAAACCTGTAATTCTTCTAGGGCATTTAATTTTGAGTTCTGTTTGCTACATGCAGATTACCATTTTACCATTATTATGGAATCAGTGATTTCAGGTTGTGTGTTTGATTTGGTGCTTACATGAAAGAACTTTAGTAAGACCATTTAAATATTACTGGAACAGTGTCAGGTTACTTGAGCTCAAGTTTTCATTTTGCTTTAGAAAAAACCAACTGTGCAGTTCTTAATTTGCGTAATAACAGCAAATTTCCCATGTAGTAATAATATATAGTATTGCTTGCTGAATGGTTACAAAAATTATTTATAAATAATGAAATATTTATTCAAAAGAAAAATTGAGATTTATTGGAATAAAGTATTACACACATATTATAAAATGTTAACTAAAATTATTTTTAAATTTCCTTAGTTTTAGTTTTAAAATTTAATTAAAAATAATTTAAGCTCCTAAAGAAACATAAACTTGTGTCTAAAGAACATACCTGACTTTTATAATCCTCTCATGCTAGTATTCCTGCAGCTGCATTAGACTTATTCGATTACATGCTTGCCTTGGATCCTAGTAAGCGCTGCACTGCTGAACAGGCTCTTCAGTGCGAGTTCCTCCGAGATGTGGAACCCTCAAAAATGCCTCCACCAGAGTAAGTGACTTTTTATTATATTAGCTTCCACATACACAGTTTTAATAACATATATAATGATATTTCATGCCTGGTTATGAGAAAAGAAATATAATCAAAAGAAAGATAAAACAGCAGTAATACACATAATTTGCACATCTGGGTTACAGGTGCTTGCTTAATGTTTACCCACAGGACTAGCAAAACAGCTGGCTTCTAGCTAATTTTAAGCTTGATTGACCTCAAGATTTAATAATATATTTCAACTCTAATAAAATATTACTGCTGTTGCTATTCTAATACTAATTCTACTGAATACACTACTAGTAGTAGTGCATAGCTAAAATTTTGAGTGCTATGCTAAGCATTTTTTCATGTATTACATTAATCTTTATAATCTTGAAAGGTAGGTATTAGTATTATTATCATCACCATTTTACAGAGGAGGAAGCAGGCTCAGAGAGGTTAAGAAACTTGCCCAGGAATACAAATCTAGTAAAGGGTACGGGCAGCTCTCAAATTCACATTAGTCCAATAAGAAAGAGAGGTTTCGAAAATACTTTATTTACAGCATACTATACAATATATATTTCTTATCATTGAATGAAAGACTATTAGTATCAGAAGCCTGTATGAAAGGAAATATTGTCTGATGGGGGAATTATACAGAGTTTGGGAGTCAAAATAGCTGGCTTCTCTTGAACCTTTACCTCCACATGGCTCCTGTTACTGCTCTAGGATTGACTTGAAGAAGGGGTAAAGGAAAAACAGTCCATTTGCATCTCCTTGACAGGATCTAGAAACCTTGTAGGTATTTTCTTAGTAATTTTTTTTTTTTTTTTTTTGCGACAAAGTCTTGCTCTGCCACCCAAACTGGAGTGCAGTGGCAATATCTTGGCTCACTGCAGCCTCTGCCTGTCTGGTTCAAGTGATTCTCCTGTCTCAGTTTCCTGAGTAGCTGGGATTACTGGCGTGCACCACCACAAATGGCATATTCTTATATTTTTAGTAGAGACGGGGTTTCATCATATTGGTCAGGCTGGTCTTGAACTCCTGACCTCAGGTGATCATCTGCCTTGGCCTCCCAAAGGGCTGGGATTACAGGTGTGAGTCACCATGCCCGGCCTTTTCTTAGTAATGTTTAAAATGATAAGGAGCATCATTAAAAGCAAGCATATTATCTATAATAATAAAATATTTTCATGTAATAAAATTAGCATATTTTAAATGAACAGACCTGGGCTCTGGAGTTCAAATCCTGGTTCTTCTACTTATCAGTTAGATAGTGCTTATTGTATTTCTGTGAGGCCTTCATATTCAGCTTCATTAAGCTTTTATTGAGCTGTACATAGTTGTCCTTTATGGGATGATTTGAAAGCCAAAATGGATCTATTATCTGACATCATGAAGGACCTGAATCTTTCACTGTTGAATTAATTGTTTTATGTTTGCTTTTTTCTTAGTGTGTATCAGTAATCTTAAAACTTAGGCTCAGTACCCCTTCAAATAACATTTTTTTTAAACTTCTGACTTGGAAAAATTTCAGTTCTACAGAAAAATAGAATAGTACAATGAGTATTCATGTATGTCCTTTACCTAGATTAAACAATTATTAATAGTTGGACACATCTGCTTTATCACTCTATACTTTTTTCCTCAACTAGTTGGATATCCTTTGTGGAGGTGACACTTATAAATATGTAACCCTATCTGTAAGAACTAGGACTTTATTCTTTATGCATACCATACCATTATAAAGCATATGAAATTTAGCATGAGAATATTTAATGGTCAGTCTATATTCAGATTTCCCCAGTTGACCCAATAATTTCCTTTATAGGCTTTTTTTCAATAAAGAATTTTTCAGAGTTCAACATTCTATTTATTTGTTATGTCTTTTTTCATCTTTAATTACTCGCTGGGGAAGAGATCTGATGGCATTTAACATTTCTAAAGATTCCAAGCTAGCTGTTTGGTAAAATACTTCGCAATTGGGATTCAATTGTGTTTTTAAAATCAGAATTAGATTAACAGTTTGTGGGCAAGAATATAACCTAGATGGTGATCCTGCTCTATGATCATTATGTTCAGGAGAACATAATGTTATTTTGTACCATTATTCTTGGTAATGGTAGCTTTGATCAAGAGATGTAACCACTCTACTTTAAAATGTCAACATAGTAAATGCTGACATTTTTAAGTAGAACAGTTACATAACTCTTGTAAATGTCTCAAGTGGAAGGCAACTATCACAGCATTTTGATATCCACCAATAATTACTTAGAAAATGTTGAGCAGTGTACACTGTCCTATTTTCATCTTGAACTTAGGTTACTCCTATAGGCTTTTATTCTAATGTAACATATATTTATGCTTGAAAGTATTTTATTAATTACTATATTATATATTTTAAAAAACCAGTACATGTATATAAATGGAAATTAAATTTCATAACATTTCCTGTGATTATAACGCTCTCCTTGATTGAATTGTCCTTGCAAATACCAGTAGTGAATATTTACATTTTAAATAAAGAAAAAATTACTAATTTTGTTAGAAGTACAACCTAATGAAAAAGATAGGGCTGAGATTTTTTTCCCAAGTAGTTTGCATATCTGTTGATTAATACTGCTTATTCTAGAATGAGACATATTTCCACATTAATTGCAATTTTGTTTTTTATTTTTATAAGTATGCTTGTAAATAAGTATTTGAGAATGTAAGGAGTTTTGTCATAGTTACCATCACTGAGTTATTGGAGCTCCTTTGACATGTGTGAAAAGTCTTTCATCAAAAATGATTTTAGGCCAGGCTCAGTGGCTCATGTCTGTAATTCTAGCACTTGGAAAGGCCAAGGCAGGTGGATTACGAGGTCAAGAGTTAAGACCACCTGACCAATATAGTGAAACCCCCGTTTCTTCTAAAAATACAAAAATTAGCTGGGCGTGGTGGCGGGTGCCGGTAATCCCAGCTACTCGAGAGGCTGAGGCAGAGAATTGCTTGACCCCAGGAGGTGGAGGTTGCAGTGAGCCAAGATCGCACCACTGCACTCTGGCCTAGGCCACAGAGCAAGACTCCATCTCAAAAAAAAAAAAAAAAAGATTTTAAGGCTGGGCGCGATGGCTCATGCCTGTAATCCCAGCACTTCGAGAGGCTGAGGTGGGAAGATCACTTGAGGCCAGGAGTTAGAGATCAACCTGGTCGACATGGCAAAACCCTGGCTCTACTAAAAATAAAAAAAATAGCTGGGCATGGTGGCCTGTGCCTGTAATCCCAGCAACTGGGAAGGCTGAGGTAGGAGAATCACTTGAGCCTGGGAGGCAGAGATTGCAATGAGCCAAGATCACACCACTGCACTCCAGTTTGGGTGACAGAGTAAGACTCTGTCTCAAAAAGAAAGTGATTTTAGGCCGGGTGCAGTGGCTGATGCCTGTAATCCCAGCATTTTGAGAGGCCAAGGCGGGTGAATCCCTTAAGTACACAAGTTCGAGACCACCCTGGACAACATAGTGAAACCCCGTCTGTACTAAAAATGCAAAAAAAAAAA
>NW_016107664.1:1115658-1121921 GCF_001604975.1 Cebus imitator
CTGGGCGTGGTGGTGCTTGCCTATAGTCCCAGCTCCTCGGGAGGCTGAGGCAGGAGAATCACTTGAACCCAGGAGGCAAAGATTGCAGTAAACCGAGATCCCACCACTCCACTCCAGCCTGGCAACAGAATGAGACTCCATTTTAAAATTAAAAAATAAAAAAAAAGCGTGGTGGTACACAGCTATGTTCGCAACTACCAAGTCAGTTGAGAAACGAGAATTTCCGGGCTCAGGTGGAGGTTGCGATGAGCTGAGATAGTGTCACCACTCCAGCCTGGGCAACAAATGAGACCCTGTCTCAGAAAAAAGTCTGGGTGCAGTGGCTCATGCCTGTAATCCCAGCACTTTGGGAGGCCGAGGTGGGTGGATCACCTAAGGTCAGGAGTTTGAGACCAACCAGACCAACATGGTGAAACCCTGTCTCCACTAAAAATACCAAATTAACTGGGTATGGTAGCACATGCCTGTAATCCCAAGTACTTGGGAGGCTGAGGCACAAGAATCATTTGAACCTGGGAGGCAGAGATTGCAGTGGGCTGAGATCACACAATTGCACTCCACCCTGGGTGGCAAGAGTGAAACTCTGTCTCAAAAACAAACAAAATCAGAAATAACTCCATTAATTGCATTAGATGCCCTTTCAAACCTAAAGTAAATATAACTAGAAAGTGAATTAGACTAGCAGCCAGCTCGTAAGCTTTCTTTAACAGCAAGTAAAAAGCATTAAGCCATTTATAAGACAAAATATCAGTTGCCACTAGAATAAATATTTCATGATGTGATTTGATGGAATAGTTGTAAACTACCTAATTGAATTATGACCAATGATATCAAACATGAATTAATATTTTGCCTACTTTGTAAGAGGCACTGCCCAAGAGCTTACAAATGTTAACATACAGTACCTCTTCCCCATGAAGTAGATAATATTGTTAATCCCATTTTTAAAGATAAGGAAAATGAGGCATAGAGGTCAAGTTGCATGCCTAAGACACACCAAGTAAGAGACTGAGCTGGCATTTGAACCTTTAAGAAAGCAAATAAAAGTTTGGTTATCTGGAAAACATTCCTGATTCATCTGAAAGTGTCGGCATTAGTAACCTGTACTATTTTAGCTGTTTGTTGGATGAAGTTTACCTTTCCTAAAGATGAATGTTAAGATCATCCATAAAGAATCTGTTACTTTTAAGAGGGCTAAGCACAGTGGCTCATGCCTGTAATCCCAGCACTTTGGGAGGCCGAGGCAGGCAGATCACTTGAGGTCAGGAGTTCGAGACCAGCCTGGCCAACATGAGGAAACCCTGTCTCTACTAAAAATACAAAAATTAGCCAGGTATGGTGGTGTGCCCCTGAAATCCCTGCTACTGGGGAGGCCAAGGCAGGAGAATTGCTTGCACCTGGGAGGCGGAAGTTGCAGTGAGCCGAGGTCGTGCCATTGCACTCCAGCCTGGGCAACAGAGCAAGACTCTATCTCAAAAAAAAAAAAAAGGAAAAAAAAAGAAAAGAATCTCTTACTTATAAATTGTGGGAGGGAACAAAAGCTCTTTTTAATGGATTGCTTTGCTTTCATGGGGCTCTCCTTCAAGAGCAAGCTTCAGGATGGAAGGGTGGAATCACTTCAGTACCGTACTCTGCAGTACTACAGTATATCTGAATTTAAGGTATCCCAACAGAGGCTAAGGCCCGTATCTCCTCATACACATACTTAGAAAGGAAAGTCTTTGGCGGGTTTATGATGCCTGAAAGCTTCCCAATATCGATATTTCAAATTGTCCCTTTGTTTGTTACTCCAGGAGGTTTTTACACGCTGAGGCAATGCATCATAGTAAGATGGCTGAGAGGTATGCCTTTGTTTTGTTTTTGGACCTCAGGTGCATAGACTTGGTTTAATCATAATCTTTGTGTCACTCATCATTGGTCCATGCATGGCTCTCTTTTATTTATTTTAGTTATTTAGTTTTTTAAAATAAAGTTAATAAGCAGCCATGAACCTACCAGACAAAAGCTAGAACCTTGAAAATAACATACTTTAATCATATTACCCCTATCCCCTCCAGCGTATCCCCTTGCCTTCTTTCACCTGAGGTAACCATCATCCCTGTTTTCTTTTGTATATATTTTTTGTTGCCATCTGTATGTACTCATAAAAGGTTATATTTTAAAATTTTAGTTAATTTTATAAAAGTGTCATGCTGTTTGTAATATTTTGGGAATGACTTTTTAAACTAATACTGCTAAGATTCAACCATATTGTTGCATCTGCCTTTATTTTATAACATGAGTAATTGTGAAAGAGGAGATATGATAGAAGAACTTGCTTGAACAGGCAGGCCATCATCAAAGCTTAAGCATAGGAAAGTGGACATATGGATATGGAAATTCCTTTAAAAAATGCCAGGTGTATCCCCCTTCAAGAATCTTCATGTACCTCCTAGAGGTAAACAGATCTGGGTTGAGGACTATAGGTATATATCACCAGGTGAGGTTGCTTAAGGGAATTTGTAGATATTCTGGGCAAGTTTATTCACCTTTCTAAGCCTCAAGTTTCTCATCTTTAAAACAGATACAATAGTAACGTTCCATTAAACAATTAGGGTAAGAAGAAAGCATTTATAAGTCAAATATTTGTATCTTTAAGCAAAAGTTATTTTCTAGTGTTACCAGTTGTATGAAGTTACTTTAAGATAGAATTGACAAAGAATTGTGGGCAATTTTGGTAGTTGTTCTTCACAACTCTGTAGCCACTCTATCCTTGGATTACCCATTTTGAAACTCATCTATAGCATCAGTTTAATTCTAGAGCATTTGGATAGATAAGCAAATAAGTTAGTAAAAAGTAAAAAGTTTTTACTATAAAGTTCTTCACAAATATTATGTTCTAGCCGTACTCATTTTTTTTTTTTTTTCTTCTGAGACAGGATCTGGCTTTGTCACCCACGCCAGAGTACAGTGGCATGATCTTGGCTCTCTGCAGCCTCTGCCTCCTGGACTCAAGCCATCCTCCCACCTCAGCCTCCTGAGTAGCTGGGACTACAGACATATGTCACCACGCATGGCTAATTTTTTCGTAGAGACAGGGTTTCGCCATGTTGTGTAGGCTGGTGAACTCCTGAGCTCAAGTGATCAGCCCACCTCAGTCTCCCAAAGTGCTGGGATTACAGGTGTGAGCAGCTGCACGTGGCCCTTTACTACTTGTTTTTTTTTTTTTTTTTAAATCCCATATCTAGTTTCTACAAGTGGCATATTTTTCTTTTTTGTGTGACAGAGTCTGGCTCTGTTGTCTAGGCTGGAGTGTAGTTGCATGCTCTCAGCTCACTGCAACTTCCACCACCCAGGCTCAAGCTGTCCTCCCAGCTCAGCCTCCCAGGTAGCTGGGACTGCAGGTGCACACCACCATGCATAGTTTTTGTGTTTTTGGCAAAAACAGCGTTTCACCATGTTGCTCAGGTTGGTCTTGAACTCCTGGGCTCAAACAGTCCTCCCACGTTGGCCTCCCTAAATGCCGACATTACAGGCGTGAGCCACTGTGCCTGGCTGGAAATGGGCATATTTTTCTGCCTTCTTTTTCATTTTGTTTTTCAAGGTATGATGCACTATCATAAGAATTGACTTTGAAAGGTTGCAACAATAGTAATAGTAGCCTTTTTTTTTTTTTTTCGAGACACAGTTTCACTCTTGTTGCCCAGGCTGGAGTGCAGTCACACAATCTCTGCTCACTGCAACCTCCACCTCCTGGGTTCAAGGGGTTCTCCTTCCTCAGACTCCTGAGTAGCTGGGATTACAGGTGCCTGTCACCACAGCCGGCTAATTTTTGTATTTTTAGTAGAAATAGGTTTTTGCCATATTGGCCAGGCTGGTCTTGAACTCCTGACTTCAGATGATCCACCTGCCTTGGCCTCTCAAAGTGCTGGAATTACAGGCATGCGCCACCATACCCAGCCATAGTAGCCTATTTTCATGAATATATATTTTTCATTCATAATTTTGATAAATGATTTTTCATTGATTATTCAGAAGCCAAAGAAAAATAGTTTTATCTGTAAAGACAAAGCAAGCCCTGAAGGAAGTGGGGCAATAAGGATGGTTTTTATTGGAGGAGTTTTACAGAGCCATTTTATGATGTCTTCAACAACTATTTGGGGTGGGAGCATGGCTTGGCGCTACATAGTAACTTAAGCATTTTTTGTTAAGAAATGCCATTTACAATATAGTTCCTTTTTTTTTTTTTTTCTCAGCCTTCCTTTATGGCAAGATTGTCATGAGTTATGGAGTAAAAAGCGAAGACGACAGAAACAGATGGGCATGACTGATGATGTTTCCACAATTAAAGCCCCCAGAAAGGACTTGTCTCTGGGCTTGGATGACAGCAGAACCAACACACCCCAGGGTGTGCTGCCATCTTCACAACTGAAATCTCAGGGCAACTCAAATGTGGCACCTGGTCAGTAATGCTTCCATGGGTTGGTTTCCTTCACACTGTTTTGTGGTTAATGCTGATCATATTGCTCCAGTGTTGAAGCATCTTGTGGCTAATGATAAAAATTAATGTTTATTCACTGAACTAGAGATTTCTTTGTACCAGTACAGAAGTTTCATTGCTGTTGACGCCACAATTTTAAGTAACCTTAAAGTAATTTATAAAGAAGCATCAAATTACCTGATTGGCAAGTCCTCAGATTTCTGTATTTCCTTTTTGCTCTTAGTGCAGGAGTCAGGTCTTTTACAAACACTACTCTCATCGAGGCCCAGCATTCAATGTCTACAGATGCTTAAGGAGTAGGAAGAAAGTTGTAAGAAGACAGCCAAAAACCATAATGGGAGCTCTTTCATACCATTTATAATGTCCTGATGTCACTCCTAATGTTTTAATTTCTCCGATTATAGTAAAGAATCTAAAAGATTGGAATCCGGCATTTGCGCCCAAAATAACTTACAATATGAGAAGGGAAGGTCAGGCATGGTGGCTTACACGCCTGTAATCCCAGCTCTTTGGGAGGACAAGTTGGGCAGACCACTTGCACTCATGAGTTTGAGACCAGCCCGGACAACATCGTGAAACTCNTACACGCCTGTAATCCCAGCTCTTTGGGAGGACAAGTTGGGCAGACCACTTGCACTCATGAGTTTGAGACCAGCCCGGACAACATCGTGAAACTCCTCTACCAAAAATACAAAAATTAGCCAGGCATGGTGGCATGCACCTGTAATCCCAGCTACTTGGGAAGCTCAGGCACAAGAATTGCTTGAACTCAGGAGGCAGAGGTTGCAGTGAGCCAAGATTATGACACTACACTCCAGCCTGGGTGACAGAGCGAGACTGTCTCAAAACAAACCAACAAAGGATGGTATCTTGTATCTAGTTATTTTAGGAAAACTTAAATTTCATCCTCTGACTCAATCTGTCATAGAGTAAGCTTTTTGATACAGTCTGCCTCTTTAATGTTGTCAAGAGTGTTAAAATCATTTAATTCATTTAACAACTTTTTTAAAAGGACATCCACTTCCTCATTTTGCCTAAAGCATCCAGAAACATTCATCTTTAAGTTCTAACAGAGATTGATATAAAATAATGAGACAGAGAGAGAGAGAGAGAGAGAGAGAGAGAGAGAAAGAATGTGTGGTGGCTTATTAAACTTGAAAAAATAGACTAGCAGTTCTTAAGAGATGAGTAAATGTTGATTGATCAGTTAGTTGATTAAAACAGATATGTGGATCAGACTGAACTTTTGGTGGTTAAAGATAAACAGGTTAACTGAGAAAGCTTTAAAAAGATTACCATTAATGCTTGCCCATGTAGTCTACAAGCTACTACTTGACTTTGGTTTGACTGCATACTTCAAGTACTCATTCTGTAAATGCCAAAAGCGATTGTTATTTGTTGTCCAAAAGTATTCTTTCTTGAAATAGTGAGTTCCCCTTATACATGAAAATTTTTGTCCTGCTAACAAAAGGATGTGAGATGGCAGTAACAGAAATTTTGGATGGTGGTTCGTTTTCCCAGCCAATGGTTGTCATATTTAGCAAGACTCTCAGGTCTTTATTTCTTGTTCACTTCATGGAACTGATGTCTTAAACCCTGCTAAACCTGGTACAACAAAAGGGTTGTTTGTTTACTCATTTTAGCTGGTAAAAAATGAATTGCCCTTTCTGGGCTCATTTTGTTGTTAATTTGCTCTAACTTACTTTACAACCCTATTTTAATGGTGGAGAGTTTTCCTTTTTTTAAAATTTAATTTAATTTAATTTTTTTTTTTTTTTTTTTT
>NW_016107664.1:1123501-1133554 GCF_001604975.1 Cebus imitator
AAAAAAAAAAAAAAAAAGGAGAGAGAAAAGAGAAAAATCAATATTATCATGAGTGAGAAGTGAGAATTGCAGACTGGGCATGGTGGCTTATGCCTGTAATCCCAGCACTGTGGGAGGCTAAGGTGGGTGGATCACCTGAGGTCAGGAGTTTGAGACCAGCCTAGCAAACATGGCAAAACCAGTCTCTATTAAAAATACAATTAGGTATGGTGGTTTGCACCTGTAATCCCAGCTACTAGCAGGGGCTGAGGCAGGAGAATTCCTTAAACCTGGGAGGTGAAGGTTACAGTGAGCTGATAGCGTACCACTGTACTCCAGCCGGGGCAACAGAGCAAGACTTTGTCTCAAAAAAAAAAGAGAGAGAATTTTTTTTTTTTTTAAAAGGATGAATCCTTCTCCATCATCAGTTAAGTGTGCTGAAATAAGAAAACACCCCTTCAGCAAAAGAGGCACCTCAATTAAAGAACACATCCCTGAATTCACATGGATAGACTACCTGTGCTAACAGGGAAATGAAAATAAGGAAAAATGACTTTTGATGTGTAGCAAACCAGCATAGTTTCTTAATAATGTTCACAGGTCATCAGAAGAACTTGCAGAAGTATCTCAAAATATATAAAGAGAATATAAAAGCATTAAACATCAGTTTTTTGTTGTTTAGAGTTCTTCCATCAGTCTGTCATCTGTGATTATGAATTGCTTATCACTGCAGTCTTATAGTTATCATATGTGGTATTATATGCATTTGAGCCTTGTTGTTATATGTGATTCAGATAAGCTTGCGTGAGGACCTGTGTAAATCATCCCAAGTCTACACTGAAAATTGGCAAACAACTGAATCCATGTTACTGGTGATGAGTTAATACTATCGTATGCATGTATTAATAATAAGCATGTTTCTGTAGGCAGTCCTAACTTACCCAGAGTTACTTAAAAGGTAATTTGAATAAAAACACAGGCATTTTATCAGAATCTGCAAAATGTCATAACTTCAATATAGTGCAAAGATAACCTTAGATTTTACATAATAAACTTTATTTTAGAGAAAGTACGGTATAGTTAAGAGCTCAGATTCTGGAATCAGAATATCTGGATTCAGATCTCACCTCTGCCACTTACAGAATATTTAACCTTGGGCAAGTTGCTAGGTCTCTTTGGGTGTCAGTTTCTTCTTCTCAGTAAAAGGAAGCTAATAATAGAGCCTGCCTTATAAGGTTGTTGTAAGGAATAATGGATATTAAATGCTTAGAAAGTGTGTGACACTCTTAGCTGTCATCATTGTCATTATTCATTTCCCATTCACAATATGCTGTTTCCTGGTAAAATCCGTAACATGAGTTTCTAGTAGTGATCTTGATTTTCCTTTTGAAGTATTTACCCCCAAAGATAAGTTACTCAAAATTGACCACAGTTCTTTTTATGTACATCTTAAATGTACATGATATTTAACTAGACTTGAGGTGTTTTTTTTTTTTACAGTATTTCTTAAACACTCTTCCCCCAAATGTACATTTTCATACATTAATACAGAACCATTTTGGTGTGGGGGTGGGAGGAGATGTGAATTATGGCAGTTCTAATTAATACAATTTTGTCTTTAGTAAAAACAGGCCCTGGACAGCACTTAAACCACAGTGAATTGGCAATTCTACTAAACCTACTACAGTCTAAAACAAGTGTTAATATGGCTGATTTTGTCCAAGTGTTGAACATTAAGGTAAACTCTGAGATTCAACAGCAGCTAAATAAAATAAACCTTCCTGCTGGAATTTTGGCAACAGGTGAAAAACAGACAGATCCATCAACACCACAACAGGAGTCTTCGAAACCGTTGGGAGGAATTCAGCCTTCTTCTCAGACCATCCAGCCTAAAGTGGAGACTGATGCTGCCCAGGCGGCTGTGCAGAGTGCATTTGCAGTTCTGTTGACTCAGTTAATAAAGGCTCAGCAGTCAAAGCAGAAAGATGTGCTACTAGAAGAGAGGGAAAATGGATCGGGACATGAAGCGTCATTACAACTCAGGCCACCTCCAGAACCTAGCACTCCGGTGTCGGGTAAGTGTGTAGATACCAGACCACTAACACGGCTGCATTTCCACTGTCAGCTCAGCATTGGTGACTATATAGTTCAGTGACATTGCTAAAAGATGTCCTGAAAAATCTCAGGTTACTGGCAATAGGTTGGTCTTCTAGTCTGTTTACTTCCAGGAATGGATTCTTTAACAAAGTATCCATGTGAGTTAGAACTCATTATGAATGGTAAAGATATTTCTAAGGTAAGCCTATGGTTAAGGAATAATATTTAACTCCAAATACAAAAGGATGCTTGACCAAGGCATAATTTATATATACAGTAGCCTTTGTTCCTCAGGCAATACAGTATACGTGAAGTACCTTTGAAACGCAAATTATGGCTGAGTGCGGTAGCTCACACAGCACTTTGAGAGGCTGAATTGGGAAGACTGCCTGAACCCAGGAATTCATTAGCTATCTGGACAACATAGTGAGACCCCATCTCTAAAAAATTTTTTTTTCGTTAATGGGGCACGGTACATGCCTGTGGTTCCAGCTACTTGGAAGGCTGAGGTGGGTGAATCACTTGAGTCCAGGAGGTCAAGGCTGCAGTGAGTTGTGATGACTCCACTGCACTCCAGTCTGGGTGACATAGTGAGACTGTTTTAAAGAGAAGCCAAATACAGTAAAATTTTCCAGTTACCATAGTATTTGTAAACTTTGTTTTTTTCATTTAACATTTTGCTAGAGATGGAGCTTCTAATCATCTTCAGGGTTACCTACAGGAAACACTGAGTATTTTGAATATCAGTTTTCCATGCTAACTTTTGACCTTGTTTTTGCTGTTTCACTTAGGACAAGATGACCTCATCCAGCATCAAGATATGAGGATCTTGGAGCTAACACCAGAACCAGACCGGCCTCGAATTCTGCCTCCTGACCAACGACCTCCTGAGCCTCCTGAACCACCACCAGTCACTGAGGAAGATCTGGATTATCGGACAGAAAACCAGCATGTACCCACCACTAGTTCTTCATTAACTGACCCGCATGCTGGAGTGAAGGCAGCCCTGTTACAGCTGCTTGCTCAGCATCAGCCCCAGGATGACCCCAAAAGAGAAGGTGGGATTGATTATCAAGCAGGAGACACTTACGTGTCCACTTCAGACTACAAGGACAACTTTGGATCCTCTTCTTTCTCTTCTGCTCCTTACGTTAGCAATGATGGTCTAGGAAGCAGTTCTGCTCCACCATTAGAACGACGTAGTTTCATTGGAAACTCAGATATTCAGTCTTTGGATAACTATAGTACTGCTTCATCTCATTCTGGTGGTCCACCTCAGCCTTCTGCCTTTTCTGAGTCATTTCCCAGTTCAGTAGCTGGATATGGAGACATTTACCTCAATGCTGGTCCCATGTTGTTTAGTGGAGACAAAGACCATAGATTTGAATATAGCCATGGTCCTATTGCAGTCCTGGCAAACAGCAGTGACCCTTCCACGGGGCCAGAGAGTACTCATCCTTTGCCAGCAAAGATGCATAACTATAACTATGGTGGTAACTTACAGGAAAACCCAAGTGGTCCAGGCCTCATGCATGGACAGACCTGGACTTCTCCTGCCCATGGACCTGGATATTCACAAGGATACAGGGGACATATTAGCACATCAACTGGCAGAGGTAGAGGCAGAGGGTTACCATACTGAGTATCTGTTTTTCCTCAGGCACATCATTTTTATCTGGAAAGACTTTTCTAGCTGCAATTTAAGGCAGCAATCCAAGAGACTTGAATAATATTAATTCAACAACAGCTTTATTTTTATGTGGAGAAGGGTCTTGCATACAATAGTTTAAAAAAGACAGAAAAAAAAAACAACCTTTGCTTAAATTCATGCTGTTCTGAAAACTAGATCTATCGATTGTACATCTTCACAAATTCTAGTTAACAATTTTATTTTGTATTCTTGCAGTTTTAAGTGGATGCTAATTTTAGGGACATAGCCTTTTATGGCCCTCTTGCAGATCTTCTGAACTATGCACATTTGTGCTTTTTTTGTAAGTTTGGACCAACTTTTATGTAACAAACAGCCCCTCCCCACCTCCAGTTTTACAACAATCAGAAAGGGCACTGATTTATTTGGTATTTTTCTTTTTACAAAGCTACCTTTAGTCAAAGGTCACTGTCAGTCTTTGCACCTGCTTTCAGTGTTATTGTGAAAGGTGTACTTTGTGCTCATTTCAGAAAATAAAACACAACCTTTCTCTTGATGCAACAGTTTTATAAAAAAAATGGTAAATGTTATTTTTGCTTTGTTTTGCAGATTATCATAGCTTAGCAAAATGCATTCAAATGAAATAGTGAGTTTTATATGAAAACTATGGGTGGGGTGGGGAGGGAAAGTAAGTGCCTTAACAGGTAAGGTCTGAAAAAAAGAGTTAACTTTTTATCCCCATTTGTCTTTTCAAGGGAATCAATGCATTGAAAAGGCAGGAAGCTCTCAAGTTTTCAGGGGCTGCCTGTTCAGTTCCTGTTAGGTCCATTCCCTCTGCCTGTCACACTTTCTCCTTTTCTGCCTGTCTTTGGGCTGTGTTACCTTTCACTACCACCTTCTCTTGATAGGGGAGTGAGAGCAAAGAAGGGGAAAGAGCTGCAATCAGTACTTTTTGTTACTTCTGAGAAGTTCTAAAAAGTTTTGTCATTTAAATGGTTGAAAGTAATAGCTCAACGAGAATTTTAGAGTGCCATTTTCTTTCAGGCTGGCATATTGTCCCTGTTTCCATTTGCCGTGGATAATTGGAGGCCATAGTATAGAAGCAAGAGTTAATAACAGAACTTACATAAATGTGTTAAAGTTCATGGGGGAGGGGTGGCAAATACCATATTTTAAGTTACGTAATTGCCATTTTAAGAAAGTCAGTTCTATTCACTTGTTAACTAGAAACATTGCCTACATTGAATTTATTGAAGCAAAAAGAAAAGGCAATGAGAACTTTTATATTCCTTCCTGTCACCTTCTATAAAGTTGATCATGACTTCTGCCAGACACAGAGCAACAATTTTAGTTCATTTTAACTTTTTTTTTTTTTTTATAAAGAGCATCAAAGAATGGAGTAATCCTTATTTAAACTAATGGTGTGGAGTCTCACTGCGTGCACACTCACTCTCACACATACACACACAATTATAATAATTCTAGAAAGGAACCAAAGGTAAATAACCAGCGTTTCCATTATTACTAAATGGAAAAATTGACTGGTAGTTAAAGAGTTGTGCCAATTAATCATTTTGTTCATTAACTGTTCTGGTAACTTATTTTTTTTTTTATTGGAATCTTAAATTGGAACAACTGTTACAGAATATATATTGCTCCACTTCTAAAGTCAGTTAACCCTGTGCCCTCTAACTTATGAACTTTCATTTCAAAACAATGTGGGAAGCATTGTAGTTTGATGACAGTAAGACTATTTTAAAGAGGATAATTTACCATTTTACTACTGTAAAATAAGTTGGTATCAGTTGACCATTTTATTTTTTGATGGAATCTTTTTGTCATTGGGGAGAAAGAAATGAATGGAAGAAAAAAATATTTTGCTTTTATTTGAATATTGATTACTAACAACTTATAAACTACATTGCAGGAAGTGAAGAAATATTTTGAAATTAGCAAAATAGCAACAGTATTCAAGTATCTGAAATTTTAATATGGTGAGTCTTAGAGCTTTAGGCTTTCCTATAAGTGACAGTATCTAAGTTATTCTTAATAGTCACACTTGATAATTCTGCTGACCATAAGCAGCTAACCTACAATTGAAGATATTTATGTGACATGAATAGCCTGTGTTTCAAAAATTAAATATTTTATATAAAATTGAACTGTGTTTGGATAGTTTTTCTAATCAAACATTTCAGTGACATGTTGGGAGAGTGGCTGGGAGGACAGGGAAATTGTTGCTTTGAAATTGAAAATTTGAACTAGAACTTCTAATATTATCCTAAGACATCATTGCATGTGAGACATACCAGTCTTTTATGTATCCCTTAGGAAAAAGATGTTGCCAATTAAGCTACAATACAGTGCTAAGATGTCATCAATTGTAAGCTACATCCCAGATTCAGACATGTTATATGAAAATATTTGTCTTATAATTGATGAAATATGATAGTCAAAACTCTTAATGCTTCCTTCCATAGTATTTAATACTTTAATTCAGTGAATTTGGATTGATAGGACAAAGTTGGGAAATCACTAGTACTATAGGTTGTAATAACAGCAGTCATTACTGAAAATTTGAGTGAAATCTAAGGAACACGTAATATTGCTTAAGTTTTTTTGAAAAAAGCAGGTAAGTCAGATTGCAAGTTAAGATAAAAATAGAAAAGATTTGACCTGCCAAAAGAAGAAAGTATCTTCTCCCATGTGAAATTATCTTTTGTACTTACTTACACAGCAGGTTTTTCTGCATGCAACTCAGTATGTCCCATGTCTTCATTATTTGTTGGGAGAGTTGCAGGTCACTTGTGAAACCTTAAAATACTGATTTTTAAGGAGTTTATTGATTAAAATCATTTGTGGAATGTGAATTAAAGTAATAATTCTAGTTGTGATTCACAGCTTTATTCTGTCAGCAAATCATAGTGCCTACAACATACCAAGTACTAGTCTAGTCCTTGGGGTACATCAATAATCATCAACAGTGTTAAATCATACTTCTAGTGTGCTGACAGTGAGCAAGATTTTTTAAATGTCTAGAGAAGCTAGTGGTATTTGCTTTCCTCAGCTATATCTAAATTGAACTCAAGTGAATGTAAGGCATGAAAATTTGAGTGTCTTTTTGAAATTTTAAATTGAAATTTGGATAGGGATGGTTCTGGAGAGAAATCAAACAACTGGAAATTCAGTGATAAAATTTTAAGTTGAATCTGGCCAGTTTGCAATGGCCTATTTGTAAGAAATACCAAGACTTCTTGAGGAAAATGAAAAGTGAATAGGTAAATGTTTACAGTCGAATCGGACTGGTACTTCTGAGTTAAGGTTTTGCTGTTTGCTTTGAGCTTAATCCAATTTAGGATGATTTTTCACCCTAGGGCTTTTTGTTTTCTTTATTTTTTGGGGAGGAGGGGGCTTGTTTTATTTTCCAAAAAGTAGAATCCTTCCTGTACAAGATAGCTAAAACAAACAAACAAACAAAAGCTGAAATACATGTTTTGAATATAGATCAACTAATTCCCTGGGATATAATATCCTTTCAATTTTTTTTTTTTTTTTTTTTTTTTGTCTTTTTCTTGTTACCCATTTTTTTTTTTTTTTTTTTTTTTTTGGCCCAGTCTGCCAGTACCTTTTGATGTTTTATTTTTTTAATTTTTGTGAGACAGTCTTGCTCTGTCTCCCAGGCTGGAGTTGCAGCGGTGCCGTCTCAGCTCACTACAACCTCCACCTCCCAGGTTCAAATGATTCTCCTGCCTCAGCCTCCTGAGTAGCTGGGATTAAAAGCGTGTGCCAGCACACCTGGCTAATTTTTGTATTTTTGGTAGAGACGGGGTTTCAGCCATGTTGGTCAGGCTGGTCTTGAACTCCAGACATCGTGATCTGCCTGCCTCTGCCTCCCAAAGTACTGGGATTGCAGGTGTGAGCCACCACACCCAGCCTCCTTTTGATATTTTAAAAGCCTTGAACAAGATGTCCCAATAACCTAAAATGATCCGGTCAGCTTTCTTACTTGACAACTAAGAAAGATAAGGCTTAAAGAGGGATTGCCAGAAATTTTGGCAACTGGATTGCCTGTGCTTGTTCTGCTAAGCCATATTTAAATTCTGTAGTGCATACTTAACTTTTTAATAGGGAAATTGCCTCAAAATAATGACCAGTGGTACAGTAAAATAATTAAATTTAGACTATGGGACTAATGGTTTTACACAACTGGCTTTAAAAAGTCTGCTTAAAAAACAATATTTAGAAAAAAATAGAAAAAAACTTTTTGAAATCTAGGAGCCTAAAAGGGCTGTTTGTTTCATATATGGAGAATCTTTGAAAAGGAGAGTCCTGTCTATTTTTTCATTTTTTCGAAGAAGATTGGTTATCAGTAGGCTTGCAAACATAATTTGCTTTAGGTTCTTTCAAGGTTTTATGCAATAAACGACCTATTGATTTGGAATTTTTTCTTAAAAAAATTTATTAAAAATACTTTTAGGGTTTCATAATTTCAGGTGGATTTTTAAGAGGAGCGATAGTTTGCCATTTACCGAAGGTTTCTCCAGATAATTTCTTAAATATTTCTACTTAAAAGCTATTAATAATAAGCTGTCATGGGATCCAGTTGAAGATAAGGAAAATAGAAAACTTTCATGAGAATGGGAAGAACTTATCCTTTGAATTTTGTAGACTAACAGAGTCTGTGGGTCTTAACTCATTTCAGCCTATCAAATGTCCCATTAAAAATGAATTCTCTAATTGTATTCAAATGAGGCTCTATGTTGAATACAGAATTACTCTTTTAAGTTTTTTCCCCAGTTAATTTGTTGTAAAAGTGTTATACCCTTTTGCAAGAACGTTAAGTCTTGTAACTTGTTAAAATCTAATGTATTAAATACAAACCATTTGTTTTTTACCTTTTTTTTTTTTTAAGGCTGTATTCAATAGTCTGTAAATAAATTGCCGTAACACTCCCAGGCCATTTTCCAGCCTTGTTTGCTTTTTGCTTCTATCCAGAAAAGACTTTTTGACGTAATCTTATCTGATAAGGATAACTACTTGTAATCCAATATGCCATATATATATTTTTTTGACAAAGGTTAAGATGTGGAATCCTTTTATAATCTTTTTATAATTAGTACATATTCGGAAGTAGGAACACAGAGAACACCCCCAGATAACCACTTAATATTTTACCTTCGATGGATGTCTTTCAATGCATATCAGTTTTTTTCTAAAACAATGGGATCATACTGCCCACAGCTTTGTAATTTGAATTTTTTCATTTAATAATATGTTGTGAACATCTCTTGGTATCAAGCAATTAAATTCTACCCTCTTATTTTAAAAAATTTTTTTTAGAGACAAGGTCTCACTCTGTCCCTGAGTCTGGAGTGCAGTGTTGAGATCATGGCTCACTGCAGCCTCAAACTCCTAGGCTCGAGTGATCCTCCTGCCTCAGCCTTCCAACTAGCTGGGACTACAGGTGTGCACCACCATGCCCAGCTGATTTTTTAATTTTTTGTAGAGATGGAGTCTCCCTGAGTTGCCCACGCTGGTCTCGAACTCCGGACCTCAAGCAATCTTCCTACCTTGGCTTCCCAAAATGCTGGGATTACAGACATGATGAGCCACTGTGCCCAGCCCTCTCCTCTTTTTAATGGTTGTAAATTATTGCTTTATAGAGGAACCATAATTTCACAATTTCTCACCGCTGGACACATTTTGAACTTTTCTGTTACAAATAATGCGATGAAAATCCACAAAAATACATACACACAAACATAAATTAATTTCCTTGGAGTTGCTGGTATAAAGAATGCAGTTTAAAAATGTTTGCTAGGTCCAAATTGCTTTAAGGAAAAGTTTACCAGTTTCACATTACTCTTCCTTAACCTTTTCATTTAGCTATGTTGGATACTTAAAAGTTTGAGATCTCTGTTGGTGAGACAGATGATAAATCATCTTGTTTTAATTCATATTTCTTGGATTACTAGTGAAGTTCAGCACTTCATATGTTAGCCAGGTCTTTCATTAACTATTCATAGTTTAATTATTAGGTTCTACATCTATTGCTTTGAAGAACTTGTTTCATTAGGAAGGTAGCCCTTTGTTAAATATATATATATATATATATAAAATACATATATAAAATATATATATATATAAAGTATTATCTATAATGTTTTGTTGTAGGAGAATTTTAAAATTTTATGTAAAGTTTGTTAAGCTTTTCCTTGTTTCTCTTTAGAAAAGCTGTCCTACTCCAAGGTTATTTAAATATTTTCACAGATTTGAGTGTTCATTTAATTCTAAACCATTCTATAATTTATAGATGTTTGCTGTAAGAT
>NW_016107664.1:1133909-1176019 GCF_001604975.1 Cebus imitator
ACAGAGTCTCTGTCACCCAGGCTGGAATGCAGTAGCGTAATCTCAGCTCGCTGCAGCCTCTGCCTACCAGGTTCAAGTGATTCTCCTGCCTCAGCCTCCCAAGTAGCTGGGATTACAGGCCCTGCCACCACCCCCTGCTAATTTTTGTATTTCTAGTAGAAACCACACCCCGCTAATTTTTGTATTTCTAGTAGAAACAAGGCTGGGTGCGGTGGCTCATGCCTGTAATCCCAGCACTTGGGGAGGGTAAGGCAGGTGGATCACTTGAGGTCAGGAGTTCAAGACCAGCCTGGCCAACATGGTGAAACACTGTCTGTACTAAAAATACAGAACTAGCCAGGCGTGGTGGCAGGCATCTGTAATCACAGCTACTCAGCAGGCAGAGGCAGAAGAATCGCTTGAACCCAGGAGTCCAGTGGAGGTTGCAGTGAGCCGAGATTATGCTGTTGCACTCCAGCCTGGGAGACAGAGTGAGACTCTGTCTCAAAAAATTAAATAAATAATATATAGTAGAAATGGGCTTTTACCATCTTGGCCAGGCTAGTAAAAGTTCCAAAATTTTCTTTATGTTCTTTTTTTTAAGTTTCCAAAAGTATTTTTGTTGCTTTTAGATATGGATTTCTCATAAGTATTGTAATATTTCTAACTAGTCACCGCTTATATTGGAAAGCTGATTGTTTATTATTGTTGTTAAAACTGGTTATATAACTTTTATTACCATTTTTAATAGTTTTCAATGAATATAATGGCATTCTTGTTTGATTTTACTGATGTCTAATTTTTAGTGTTTCACTCAAGTAATTTATAGGTTAGAAATTGAATATTATGTTTAAGAAAAATTTTTTCACGAAGCCTGTTTATTAGGATCAGCTGTTTTTTTTCAAATGACATTATATGCATTTGCTCTTTTGACCTTTTGATGACAGACACCAATTTTATTAATAGAATATAATAAGAAACCATTAATTTAAAAGGCTGTTATCTTCAAATTCCTAACCATGTATTTAGGATTTTGTATCTATGTTAATTTTGATTAACAGATTATGGCAGGTTGGCAGAATAAGCTGGAAAACTAATGTTTTATTTAGAATATAGATCCTGTGGGGTGCAGTGGCTCAGGCCTGTAATCCCAACACTTGGGAGGCTGAGGCAGGTGGATCGCTTGAGCTCAGGAGTTCAAGACCAGCCTGGGCAACATGACAAAACACTGTTTCCACCAAAAATACAAAAAAAATTAGCCAGGCATGGTGGTACACACCTGTAATCCCAGCTATTTGGGAGGCACAGGCAAGAGAATTACTTGAACTCTGGAGGCAGAGGTTGCAGTAAGCCGAGATCAAGCCAGTGTCCAGCCTGGGGGACAAAGTGAGATCCTGTCTAAAAAAAAAAAAAAAAAAAAAAAGACTATAGATCCTGAGAATTACCTGTTTTTTGAAGTTGGAGCAATTTATAATCGGATGTACTTGGCTCTTGAAAGTAATTCTTTCACAATGTTTCTATTTCCTTATGTTTGGTCTGTTGAGACCAACAAGAAATCTTGGTAATTTCCCTTTTTCTGGAAATTCATCATTCTACCTTTTATTTAAAATGTTTTAAGCACATAATTGGACATAATAATCTAAATATTTTAAATACACATTTATAATTACATATACTTTTTGTGTCTTTTCTCTTTCTTGATTAAACTAGCTAAGGTTTGCCCAGGCTACCTCCATTCTCTCTCTCACTACCCAGGAATGAGAAACTATCATTTATTTTCTAATTTATTTCAGTAATTTGGCTTTGATTCCTTCCTTCTACTTTCCTTATTCCTATTTCTTCAGTTAAATAATTGGTCCATTTATTTTTCTTTGAATTCTCAAAGGAACCATTTTAATGTTATGAATCTCCTCTGGTTATTTATTTGGTTCCATCCTATAGGTTAAAAATGTTTTCATCCAGGCACGGTGGTTCATGCCTGTAATTCCAGCCCTTTGTGAGATCAAAACATGAGGATCACTTGAGCCCAGGAGTTTGAGACCAGTCTGGCCAACACAGGGAAACACTGTCTCTCCTAAAAATAAAATTAGCAAGGTGCGGTGGTGTGAGCCTGTAATCCCAGCTACTTGAACTTGGGAGGTGGAGGTTGCAGTGATCTGAGATCACCACGCCACTGCATTCCAGCCTAGGTGACAGAGAGAGGCTCGGTTTCCAAAATAAAAGGGTGTTTTCATTACTGTTTTCTAAATATTTAGTGGCTAAAAGCTGACTGCTTGATCTGAGTAGCTGAGGATAGTATGTTTCTATTTCCATGTGGTTGGATATATTTAATTTTTCAGTTTTTGTTAACAGTTGGTAGTTCTAATACATAGTATATGTAGTCTGCTTCTGGAAAGTTTTTGAGGATTTCTTTTTAGCCTGTTAAGTAGACATTTTGTAAATATTTCCTAGGTTCTAGGAAGGGTTGTTCTTCAGTGCACTTTGTTATCTATCCATTTAATCAATATTAATAATTAAACACTGGTGGGTTCTCTATGCTTATTTATCTCTCAAGTAGTGAGAAATGTAAAATAAAGTCTATACTGCTGTTACGTATTTTTTCCCTTTTCAGTGCTTTGTATATTTGAATCCCTTTTGCTTTTTATATTCAGTGCTATACTCATCACATAAAGGCTCACAACTACTTAATTTGTCCCATTTATTTACATTTTTTAATGTTATGAATTCTATTACATTCAGTTTTAGCATTACCACAATTACATGGTCTTCTTTTAATTTTATGCTCTCTGCTGTGTTTTTTTCTTCTTAGTGCTAATTGTTTGGTTTTTAATATTTTTTTTTTGTTTTTGCTATGAGCAAAATGGTTTTTAATCTTTTCTGAAAAGAATTTGTTTGTTTGAGACAGGGTCTAACTCATCACCTGGGCTGGACTGCAGTGGTGTGATCTTGGCTCCCTGACGTCTTGACTTCCTGGGCTTAGGTGATCCTCCCACCTCAGCCTCCCAAGTAGCTGGGACTACAGGTACATGCCACCGTGCTCAGCTAATTTTTTTTTCATATTTTTAGTCGAGATGGAGTTTTACCATGTTTCCCAGGCTAGTCTCAAACTCCTGGGATCAAGCAATTCACCCACCTCAGCGTCCAAAAAATGTTAGGATTACAGGCGTTTCCCAACGCACCCAGCCAAGAATTTTGAGTAACTTCAGGAATAGAAGAGTAGCCAGAGACTGCCTCCTAAATAAAATGAAATTTGCACATTTTTACTTTAATCTGCTATTTCCTCCCCTTTTATTTTAAGGGTCATGATTTTATTTTAAGAGTCTGATTTTAGACTCATTTTAAAAATGATGTTTTAGGCAGGGCATGGTGGCTCACCCTGTAATCCTAGCACCTTGGGAGGCCGAAGCTGGGAGATCACTTGAGGTCAGGAGTTCGAGACCAGCCTGGCCAACAGGTTGAAACCCCATCTCTATAAAAAGTACAAAAAAATTAGTTGGGCATGGTGGTAGTGCCTGTAGTCTACACAGGTACTATGGAGACTGAGGCAGGAGAATAGCTTGAACCTGGGAGGCGGAGGTGCAGTGAGCTGAGATCACGCTACTGCACTCCAGCCCAGGTGACAGAGCGAGACTCCATCTCAAAAAAAGGCGATATTTTAGTTCTCTTCTTTAACTATTATGATTATTTCAAAAACATAATCCAGCAAACATACTTGGGGTAGAATGTTAGACACGTTCATTTTAAGACGAGGAATAGACAAGGATGTTCAATCCATTGTTAGTTACTGTTCAGTTAGTCAGCATTTTTGAGGAATGGAGGAAGGTAGAGAAGGGTTTGAAAAGGAATAATTTCATTTATTTATTTATTTATTTGAGACAGGGTCTTGCTCTGTCACCCAGGCTGGAGAGTAGTGGTGCGATCATTGTCCACTGCAGCCTTGAAATCCTGGGCTCATGTCATCCTATGGCCTCAGCCTCCCAAACAGCTGGGACTTATGACTTACAGGCACATGTCACTATGCTCGGTTATTTATTTATTTATTTATTTGTATTTTTAGTAGAGACAGAGTTTCACTGTGTTGGCCAGGTTGGTCTCGAACTCCTGACCTTGTGATCTACCCGCCTTGGCCTTCCAAAGTGCTGGGATTACAAGCATGAGCCACCACGCCGGGCCAATTTTTTATTTTTAGAGACAGAGTCTTGCTATATTGCCCAGGCTGGTCTCAAACTCCTGGCTTCAAGTGATCCTCCTGCTCTGGCCTCCCAAAGTGTGAGGATTACAGGTGTGAGCAGCTGTACCTGGCTAGAAAAAATTATTAATGGCAGACTTATATGACTGTCTATGTAAAGCATACAAGATAAACTATTAGCATTGCCAGATTTGTGTGAACTGCTAGAAACATTTACAGTAGTTTCGCCTTATCTGTGGGTATATGATCCAAGACTCACCACTCAGTGCCTGCAACTGCAGATAGCACTGACCCCTGTATAATACTGTTTTTTTAAACCTGATAACTGAGACAGCTACAAGGGAGTAATGGGCAGGTAGCCTCTACAGCAGGTAGAGCCAGAATGGTGTGAGATTTCATTATGCTACTCAGAACTGCTCACAAATTGTTTCTGGAATTTTCCATTTAATGTTTTCAGACTTGCAGTAGATCTCTGATAACTGGGGTAAGCAAAACTATGGATAAAGGGGAACTACTGTGTGAAGAGGCCATGAATAACTAAGGTAATTTCGAACAACAAGATTTTGAATTTGTTCTATCAGATATAAAGATTCCTGGGACAAATTATTATCTACAAGAAGAAATAGGAAGAGGCAAATTTTGAAAAGAGAATACACATTTTCATAGATCTGAATGGCAAAACTTTAAAATACTGAGGAAGAACAAATACACTTTCACCTAGCAACTCCACTTCTGGACATAGATATATGTAGCTTATTTCTGTCTGTATTTTATATATAAACTTGTTTGAACTGTGCCCCACTAGTGATTCTTTAACAAGCTGCTTCAAAATTTTTTTTTTTTTAGATGGAGTCACCCACCTCAGCCTCCCAAAGTGCTGAGATTACAGGTGTACGCCAATACGCCCGGTTAATTTTTTTTTTGTAACTTTACTAGAGACGGGGTTTCACCATGTTGGCTAGGCTGGTCTCAAACTGCTGACCTCGCAATCCACCAACCTTGGCCTCCCAAAGTGCTGGGATTATAGGCGTGAGCGACCGTGCCTTGTCTAATTTACGTCCTTCTTGCATGCTGACATAAGTAACCAGATATCATGAGAACTCACTACCATGAGGACATACCAAAGGGAATGATGCTAAAGCATTAATGAGAAATCCTCCACTGTGAAACCTCACTCAAAGTTTCAACTTGGATTGTAGGCTACAGCTAGAAAGCACTGCTGCTTTCAGACAGGCCATTTTCAGCTAGATGCATCTGTTTCTTGCAGTTTACAAGAAATAGCCAATACATTCCAACATCTGAATTTTCCCTACCATTTTCCTTAATACTACATTCTGTAGTTAAATGGTTAGTATCCCAATGTATAAGGTAACAATTTAACCAAATACAAGGGTCATCTGAACCTGGAATAGTGGGAGTCATGTTGCCCAATTCTCTACCTTGCCATTTCCACATTTTTAAATTTGTTACTTGAACACTCCACTTCCTTTAACCCATTTCTGTAACAGGCTAGCATGTTTTGGCTGCAAATAACAGAAAATCCAGCTCAAAAGTTGCATTAGCAAGAGGGAAATGTGTTTTCTCATTTAAATTCAGAGGAGTTTTGCTTATACCCATTACTGGAGATAGTAAAGCCAAAAAAAAAAAAAAAAAAGAAAAAAGAAAAATAAATAAATTCAGAGGAGGTTAGGCTTTCAGACATGGTACATCAGGATTCCAGGACTACTTCTTAATAGTTCTCTTGGTCCTATTTTCCTCTAAGTGTTGGCTTCATCTTCAGCATAGCAGCAAGATTGCTATGTCAGTTCTACATATCACATTCAAACAAAACTCTCTAGAGCAAAAAGAATAGCCTCTACAACAGATGCTGGAGAGGATGTGGAGAAATAGGAACAATTTTACACTGTTGGTGGGAGTGTAAATTAGTTCAACTATTGTGGAAGATACTGTGGTGATTCCTCAAGAACCTAGAAATAGAAATTCCACTTGACCCAGCAATCCCATTACTGGGTATATATTCAGGGGATTATAAATTGTTCTATTATAAAGACACATGCACACGTATGTTCATTGTGGCACTGTTTACAATAGCAAAGATGTGGAATCAACCCAAATGCCCATTGATGATAGACTGGACAAGGAAAATGTGGCACATATACACCATGGACTACTATGCAGCCATAAAAAATGATGAGCTCATGTTCTTTGTAGGGACATGGATGAATCTGGAAACCATCATTCTCAGCAAACTGACACAAGAACAGAAAATCAAACACCACAAGTTCTCACTCAGAGGTGGATGTTGAACAATGAGAACACATCGACACAGAGAAGGGAGCATCACACACTGGGGTCTGTTGGAGGGACTAGGGGAGGGACATTGGGGGGTGGGAAGTTGGGGAGGGATAACATGGGGAGAAATGGCAGATATAGGTGACAGGGGGATGGAGGCAGCAAACCACATTGCCATGTATGTACCTATGCACATGTATACAAAACCTAAAGTGCAATAAAATATATTAAAAAAAAGAGAAGCATATCTCAGTAGCCAGAATTGAGCTACATACATATTGCCAAACGAATCACTGAAAAGAGAAATGGAATTACCATAACTGACTTAGATCAGGGTTAAAGGAATTTTGGAAAGTCACCTATAATTACTATTACAGCATTCCTTCTTAAAAAAAAAAAAAAAAATGGTCAGGCACAGGCGGCTCACGCCGATAATCCCAGCACTTTGAGAGGCTGAGGTGGGTGGATCACTTGAGGTTGGGAGTTTGAGACAGCCTGACCAACATGGAGAAACCCCATTTCTACTAAAAATACAAAATTAGCTGGGTGTGGTGGCACATGCCTGTAATCCCAGCTACCCAGGAGGTTGAGGCTGGCTTGAACCTGGGAGGTAGAGGTTGTGATGGGCCAAGATTGTGCCACTGCACTCCAGTCTGGGCAACAGAGCAAGACTCCATCTAAAAAAAAAAAAAAAAAAAAAAAAAAAAAAAAAAAAAAAAAAAAAAAAAAAAGGCTGATAAAAGAAAGAAAGTTTTTGGATGTTAAAATATGACTACGAAGAAAAGGATAGATGGGCTGAAAAACAGAATATCCATAAGTAAAGAGCAAATCAGTGGCTGGGTGTGGTGGTTCACGCCTGTAATTCAGCACTTTAGGAGGCCAAGGTAACCAGATCACCTGAGGTCAGGAGTTCAAGACCAGCCTGGCCAACAGGATGAAACCCCATCTCTACTAAAAATACAAAAAATTAGCCAGGCATGGTAGTGTGTGCCTGTAATCCCAACCACTCGGGAGGCTGAAGCAGGAGAAGCACTTGATCCTGGGAGGCAGAGATTGCAGTGAGCCAAGATCATGCCACTGCACTCCAGCCTGGGCAACAGAGTGAGACTCTGTCTCAAAAAAGAGCAAATTAGTGAACCTAGCTATCAAGTTGAGAGAGATGCTAGGGATGATCCTCCCTAAAATTAACCACTAAAATTTTTTAAAAAGTATAAAGGCAAACTGAGAAATGAAGAATAGATCCAGATATCCCATTATCCATCCTATAGGGGTTCCAAAAGGAGAAACCACAGAGAATGGGGAAGAAGAAACAAACAAATAACAGAAGAAAAATTCCCAGAGTTAAAGGAGAGATGAGTATTCTAACTGAAGAAGCCCATGGAATACCAGGCAAGATACATGACAAAGGATTCAAACTTGGAATATATCAAAGCAAAATTTCAGAATTTTCGATTTTATTGGAACTTTAGATTTATTTATATTGAGAAAATAATAATACCAGATTGTCTACAAAAGAAAGGATCAGCCTAGCATCCAACTCCTCACCAATTAACATTAGATGCAAAAAAGATTCTTCAATGTCTAAGAGAAAATAATTTTGGCTGGGCACAGTGGCTCACATCTATCATCCCAGCACTATGGGAGGCTGAGATGGGAGGATCACTTGAGGTCAGGTCTCTACTAAAAATACAAAAATTAGCCAGGCATGGTGCGGACAACTGTAATCCCAGCCACTCTGGAGGCTGAGGCAGGAGAATTGCTTGAAGCCAAGAGGTGGAGGCTGCAGTGAGCTGAAATGGTGCCACCGCACTCCAGCCTGAGCAACAGAGTGAGACTCCGTCTCTAATAATAATTTTGACCTTAGCTTACCATACTAAGTGTGTTAAAGTATGGTTTTGTTTGGAGAAATACAGACACCTTTTCTCTAAATGTTCCCTTGGCCTTCTTGGACTGAAACCTGGCTCTTCCCTGAGGACACTGATTGCCCTGTAGCCTTCTCCAGTGATGGCTGTTTTCTCTCCCTTGTACCACTGGGTTTGGAATCTAGCTGAAGGTTATTTCATAGATATATAAATAAATAGGAGAGATATATCGGTTGGCATCTGAGAGGTTTTCTCGCTCTAGGGAGATTCTTTAAGCAATCACTAGATTGATAAGACACAGATGTTTCATTTTCTTTGTAAGATGAAGATCAGGGATCTAAATTTAATTGAAAAGCTAAAGAGGCACCATTCGCCTCCCCTGGAATAGCAGATTTTGTAGCAATTGTTGCATATGGATTATACAAATTGAAGAGCAGGGTAAATATTAAAATGTCTCATTATCTGATCCACATGCGTATGGCAGCCCAAGGCTTTGTTGTAGGAGCAATGGCCATTGTTGGTACGGGCTATTCCATGTATCAGGAATTCTGGGCAAAACCTAAGCCATAGCAGAAGACATATTGTCTTGGTCTTGCTGGAGGAGCTTGCTTTAGTTAGACATCTCATATATTAATGTTGAAAATAAACTATTTGAGTAGGTTCAGAGGGTAACACGGAATTTTGAATACTGGCTTCCTTTCTTGCAGGCTTGATTTGCCTGGTAACTGAATTACTAGTGACTAGTTTACTAACTAGGTCATTAAAGGAAGTAAAATTAACATAAAAGAAACATGTCACCTAAATACACTTGATGGTGCTGAAATGTCTACCTTCTTAAACTGTTAAGATGAAATTCGTTCTAAAGAAAATAGTATTCCAACCCTAAAGTCCCCCCAGTTTGCTGCAGAATCTCACGTTTTGGATGTTATATGAGTCCTATTTGCCCAGTTAATTTAACTTTTTTTCTGCCTGTCTTGTGGACTGGCTGGCTCTTTTAGAACTCTGTCCAAAAAGTGCATGGAATATAACTTGTAAAGCCTCCCATAACTGACATTATCTATGTGTGTGTGTGTTTAAACCCAATCTCAGAAGCTTATAATAGAGCTGGATGGTAGTAGCATTTATTAAAGAATCACAACTGTAAACAGAATAACTGTTGGATTCCAGTTTAGTTCTTTTGTAATTGCAGAATTGTATTTTTGCTGCTGTTTAAATGTCATTTTGAAATAGAAATATGTACTTTGGGCACAGTTGCAAGAGTCTGAAATCCTAGCACTTTGGGAGGCCGAGGCAGGTGGATTGCCTGAGCTCAGGAGTTCGAGACCACCCTGGGCAACATAGTGAAACCCTGTCTCTACTAAAATAGAAGTATTAGGCATAGTGGCAAGCACCTGTAGTTCCAGCTACTTAGGAGGCTGAGGCATGAGAATCGCTTGATCCTGAAAAGTGGAGGTTGCAGTGAGTCGAGACTGTGCCACTGCACTCCAGCCTGAGTGACAGAGTGAGACTCTGTCTCCAAAAATAAATAAATATGTATTTTAAGCACTCATGCAAAAATAAATGAACTTTAAAAATGTGTATGTTGCTTATTTTCTCCGTAAAAGCTGTACACATTAAATAAACCACCTATAATGGAATTGACTAATGACTTATGAGCAAACTGGTTTAGCCAGAAAATATACACAAACTTTTTTTTTTTTTTTTTTTTTTTTTTTTTAGTTTCACTCTGTCTCCCAGGCTGGAGTGCAGTGGTGCAATCGCGGCTCACTGCAACCTCCACCTCCAGGGTTCAAGTGATTCTCCTGCCTGAGCCTCCCCATTAGCTGGGATCAGAAGTGGCAGCCACCATGCCCGGCTAATTTTTCTATTTTTAGTAGAGATGGGGTTTCGCCATGTTGGCCAGGCTGGTCTCAAACTTCTGACCTCAGGTGATCCACCCGCCTCAGCCTCCCAAAGTGCTGGGATTACAGGCGTGAGCCACAAATGCCCAGCACACAAATTTTTACATACTACAGAATGCTATTATACTTGTGAAATTATCCTGTCTAGCCTGAATTTACATTCCATGGTGATAACATAGTATATGCATTTTTATGAAAGTGACCATGTTGATGAATACAAAGGTGAACTCCCATAACTCCTACTACATCACTTCTACCTCTTGCAACCATTTCCATTTCACTAACTTCTGTTCTGCTGCTATGGAAATATTATCTGGACTACTAGAAAATCTCTGCCTGCCAAACAAAGAACATATCAGCTCACCACTGTCTCCTGCATCATCATTTTCCCCCCCATATAATAAGCTCCATGAGGACCATAGTTTTTTTGTTTTTTTTCTAGTCCTAGCATCAAGTAGTGTGCCTGGGACACTATACAAGCTTAGTCTTTAATGAACAAATAATAATCAAATCTGTATATGGGCCGAGTATGGTGACTCATGCCTGTAACTACAGTGCTTTGAGAAGCCAAGGTGGGCGGATCACTTGAGGCCAGGAGTTCAAGACCAGCCTGGCCAACGTGGTGAAACCCCATCTCAAAAAAAGGCCAGGTGTGGTGGCTCACGCCTGTAATCCCAACATATTGGGAGGCTGCGGCGAGTGGATCACCTGAGGTCAGGAGCTCGAGACCAGCCTGGCCAACATGGTGAAACTCAGTCTCTACTAAGAATACAAAAAAAATTAGCTGGCATGGCAGTCAGCGCCTGTAATCCCAGCTACTCAGGTGGCCCAACCACCATATTTTCTGTCGACGATTGCATGTTGGAGTCAGTTAAGTGTGATTTAGCAATCATTTGCCATGAGAAATTATATTATATGTAAACCTGAAAAGAAATAC
Source organism: Cebus imitator (assembly GCF_001604975.1). Classification (NCBI taxonomy): domain Eukaryota; kingdom Metazoa; phylum Chordata; class Mammalia; order Primates; family Cebidae; genus Cebus; species Cebus imitator. The sequence continues at coordinate 1,145,070 of NW_016107664.1, forward strand.
AAATCATCCATGGGTTTTTGACCTTCAATACGAATGAATAATGAGACTTTCAGTCCCTGAGGTGGTGTGTTTTGTCATATAAGTTAGACTGTTTCATTAGCTTGGGTGTGACTATTTTTTTTTTCTTTGTCCAGTCATTTTAGAGCATTTATTTTTTTGGGTGTGACTATTTTTTAAGAAAGTATATGGATGCTATATGCAGTGTGGAATCCTGGATTTGATCTTGGAATAGAAAAAGACTGGAAAAACTGATGAAAGCCACATGAAGTCTATAGTTTGTTTAGTCTTCTTAGTTTTAACACGTTTTATGGTTATGTAAGATGTTAGCACTAGGGTCTTTAACTTCTGGGCACAAGTAATCTGCCCACCTTGGCCTCTCAAGGTGCTGGGATTACAAGTGTGCACCACTGGGCCACTGCACCCAGCTTTTTTTTTTTTTTTTTTGAGACAGGGTCTTACTCTGTCACCCAGGCTGGAGTGTAGTGGTATGATTGTGGCTCACTCAAAAAGCTCCAACCTCCTGGGCTCAAATAATCCTCCTGCCTCAGCCTCCCAAGTAGCTGGGACCAAAGCGTACACCACCACACCTGGCTAATTTTTGTAGAGATGAGGTCTCACTTTGTTGCCTGGGTTGGTCTTGAACTCCTGGGCTCAAGCAATCTGCCCGTCTCAACCTCCGGAAGTGCTGGAATTACAGGCGTGAGCCACCATGCCTGATCTACAAGCTCTCACTTTAAGTGTAAGCTAAATTATGGGTACATGTGGACATACAGTGTGGAATAATAGACCCTGGAGAGTCGGAAGGGTGAGAGGTTGCTGAGGAATAAGAAATTACTTAGTGGATATGATGTACATTATTCAAGAGATGCTTATGCTAAAAGCCTAGACTTCACCACTATGTAATATATCCATGTAATAAAATTGCTCTTGTGGCCCTTAAATTTATACAAAAAAATTTTTTAGAAAGTCATAGCCAAACCCAAGTTCACACAGATTTTTTCCTGTTATCTTCTTTTATAGCTTTGTGTTTTACATTTAGGTCTGTGATTCATTTGATGGTTTCTGTAAAAGGTGTACTATCTGTGTCTTGATTCACTTTTTGCATGTGGATGGTCAGTAGTTCCAGTACTATTTGTTGAAAAGACTATCCTTTCTCCATTGAATTGCCTTTGCTCCTTGATCAAACATCAACTGATCTTTGATTAAGATCAATTTGTATTTGTGTGTGTCACACAACTGTATTTGGGACTCTATTTCTGGTCTCTTTATTCTGTTCTACTGATCTAGTTGTCTACTCTTTTGCCAACACCACATTGTCTAGGTTACCGTAGCTTTATAAGTAAATACCAAAGTTTGGTACTGTCGGTCCTCCAGCTCAATTAATACTGTATTGCCTATTCTGAGTCCTTTACCTTTACTATTAAACTTCAGAATCAATTTGTCTATACCCACAAAGTAACTTGCTGGGATTCTGACTGGGACTGAGTTGAATTTACAAATCCAGTTTTGAAGAACTGACATCTTGACAATATTGAATCTTCCTACCCATGTGCATGGAATACATTTTCTTTCACCATTTCTGCAGTTTTCCTTACATTAAGTCTTGTACATATTTTGTTAGATTTATACTTAAGCATTTATTTTTTGGTGCTAAGGTAAATGGTACTAGGTTAATTTCAAATTCCAATTGTTTATTACCGATATGTAGGAAAGCAATTTACTTTTGTGTTATTAGCCTTGTATCCTGCAACCTTGCTGTAATCGCTCATTAGTTCTAGAAGTTTTTTCTGTTTTTGATTTTCTGCAATCATGTCATTTTTGAGGAAGTTTTATTTCTTCCTTCCCAAATTCTATACTTTTATTTTCTTGTCTTATTGCATTAGTGAGCATCTCAGTACCATATCGATAAGAGTGGTGAGAGGACATCCTGACCTTTTCCCTGATCTTAGCGGGAAGAATCTAATTTCTTACCATTAAGTATGATGTCAGTTGTAGAATTTTGTAAAGTAAAAAAAAAAAAAATCCAGTTGAGAAAGTTCCCTCCTGTTCCTAGCTTGCTGAGAGTTTTTGTCATGAATGGGTATTGAATTTTGTTAAGTGCTTTTTTGTGGTTGGGCACCGTGGCTCACAACTGTAACACCGGGAAGTTGAGGTGGGTGGATCACTTGAGTCCAAGAGTTCTAGATAAGCCTGGGCAACATGGCCAAGCTCCATCTCTACAAAAAATACTAAAATTACCCAGGCGTGGTGATGTGCAACTGCAGTCTCAGCTACTCCAGGGGTTGAGATGGGAGGAGTGCTTTGGGCCCTGGAGGTGGAGATTGCAGTGAGCCAAAATCATGTCACCGCACTCCAGCCTTGGCAACAGAGTAAGACTCTGTCTCAAATAAAAAAAAAAAAAAGCTTTTAATTATTTATGGATGTTGAGTAAGGCTTACATATCTAGAATAAATACCACTTGGTCATAGTATATAATTTTATCTGATTTTGAGTCAGAGTCTTGCTCTGTCCCCAGGGTGGAGTGTGGTGGTATGAACACTGCTCACTGCAGCTTTGACCTCCTGGGCTCAAGCTACCCTTCTGCCTCAGCCTCTCATGTGTTCCTATGCAACTGGGACCCTAGGCGTGGACCACCATTTGTACAGATAAGGTCTTACTTTGTTGCCAAGGCTGGTCTCCATCTCCTGGGCTCAAGTGATTCTCCCAGCCGGGCTTCCCAAAGGGCTGAGATTATAGGTGTAACCCACCATACCTGGCCAATATAATTCTTTTTATTTATTGTTGGATTCTATTTGGTAATATTTTATTGAGAACTTCTCCATCTATGGTCATGAGATATTGGTATGTATTTTCCTTTCTTGTAATGTTTTTGTCTGACTTTGGTATTAAGGTGATGCTGGCATCATAGTATGAGTTAGGAGGTCAGAGTAAATTTATTATAAAATATTTCAAAGAACAGAAAATAAATATATGTATATTCCATGGCCAGGTTTAATAAATTTTAACATTTTCCAAATTTGGTTGACTTGAAACACATACCCATTCACACATTCAAGTTCATTTGAAGCTTGTATCTCCCCAAACCCGCCCCAAAATAATTACTTTATCTGAAGTATTTGTTACTTTTATTTGTATTTATACTATCACCTTACATTTACCACCCATAGAGAGTACAGCATATTGTTTTGCAGACTTTTAAATTTTACGTAAAGAATATCACATAACTTTTGCTTTGGCCTTTGTTTGTTTGTACATGATTTTAGGTTTATTCATGTTGTATCAAGTGGCTCTAATTCAATCAACTATCTTATCACACTGCGCAAATACACAACTTATAATTTCTCCTACTGATGGTCATTTAGATTGTTGCCAATCTTTTAATTGCAAAACTTTTTTTTTGAGACAGGATCTTACTCTGTGGCCCTGGCTAGAGTGCAATGGCATGATCTCAGCTCACTGCAACCTCCACTTCCTGAGTTAAGTGATTCTCCTGTCTCAGCCTCCTCTGTAGCTGGGATTACAGGCACATACCACCATGGCTGGCTAATTTTTGTATTTTTAGTAGAGACAGGGTTTAACCATGTTGGCCAGGCTGGTCTTGAACTCCTGACCTCATGATCTGCCTGCCTCGGCCTCCCAAAGTGCTGGGATCGCAGAGTGAGCCACTGCGCCTGGCTACAATTATGCTTTTTAGTGAATTTGAACAAACATAAATATCTGAGAATAGTTTAATTAAATAAAGTCAATTTTCTAGTCAAATGTACTGTCCCACACTACTTTTTCAGGGCGTCTACTCCTATATACCTACCTATATGTAAGTGTATGTTCTGCTTTTAAGAGTATTGTAGGCCGGGCCTGGTGGCTCATGCCTGTAATCCCAGAAATTTGAGAGGCAGATCAGGAGGTCAGGAGTTCGAGACTAGCCTGGCCAACATGGTGAAACCCCGTTTCTACTAAAAATATAAAAAATTAGCCAGGCATGGTGGTGCGTACCTGTTGTTCCAGTTACTCGGGAGGCTGAGGCAGGAGAATTGCTTGAACCCAGGAGGTGGAGGTTGCAGTGAGCTGACATCGTGCCACTGCACTCCAGCCTGGGTAACAGAGTGAGATTCTGTCTGGGAAAAAAAAAAAAAAAAAAAAAAAAGAGTATTGTATAAGAGCTGGGTGTAGTGCCACACACCTGTAATCCCAGTTACCCAAGAGGCTGAGGCAAGAGTTGGAGACCAGCCTAGACAACATAGCAGGACCAGTCTCAAAAAAAAAAAAAAAAAGTATTGTATGGTATCTTATCAAACTAAGACATATATTTAACATCTCTGAAATTGAGATGTACCTTATAATCAATGACATATCATAATCTAACTGGCAATATTTTTGCTAAGTGGCATATAAAATAATAGTGAATCTTAAAGCAACTTAAATTAGATGATAAATTATGGAAATTATGAGCAAAATAAAAGAGATAATTGAGGCTGGGCATGATGGCTCACTCCTGTAATCCCAGCACTTTGGGAGTCCAAGGCTGGTAGATCACCTGAGGTCAGGAGTTTGAAACCAACCTGGCAAAACCCCTTTTCTACTAAAAATGTAAAAATTAGCCAGGTGATGTGGTGTGCACCTGTAGTCCCATCTACTCAGGAGGCTGAGTCAGAACTGCTTGAACCCAGGTGGAGGTTGCAGTGAGCTGATAGTGTACTACTCCATCTCAAAATAAATAAATAAATAGATAATTGAGTCATTAGGAAGTTCAGCTTATATAAGATGTCCTGATGGCTACTATTTTTTTTTTTTTCCAGACTGAAGTGCAGCATTGAGAAGGGGTGGGGAAGAATAGAACAAGCAGTTTGATCTGTAACTGACTGTGAACAATCAATTGATATAACTCACTAAATTCAGGCCAGCCTCACAAAGTGCTGGGATTACAGGCATGAGCCACTAGGCCTGGCCTACAACACTTTTTAATTCTTTATCATTATTAAGAATATTAGAAATACAGAGCTTGCTTCACAAGAGATTTACCAAAACTAATCATGCTTTTACACTAATCTTGAATATTTTAATTCTTAGATAGATGAGGCAAAGAGCATTACCATTTGCTTTTTGCCTAAAAACAAGGTATTTTTTCCTTCATTTTAATTAGTGCGCTGCCATGCCCAGCTAATTTTTGTATTTTTAGTAGAGACGAGGTTTTACTGTATTGACCAGGATGGTCTTGTGTCTTATTTACAGTAAAAACCACAACATATTTCTGTTAACTGAAACCTAAGTATATGGTAGGAATGAATGAAACAGAGAAATCGTTGAGTGACAATAGCAGTAGATTTTGGCCTAGGTAAAACAATTAATATGGATTTATAGAACCTAATAGTAAAGGTACAGGCAAGGGTCAATGAAAATGTTCCTCTTAAGAATCTGAAAATGTTTCAGAAAATATCAACTTACTTCTAAAATATGTTTTTAACTCGAAGATATAATGTTAGTATGTCAGAAGTAAACATGAAACTTTTAACTTCTTCCTCCTTGAAATCATGCAAATTATGCTACTGAAACAGGAATTGAGAAATCTTCACCAGGCTCTTTATCATTATCAAGAACAGTGGAAACAGAGCTTGCTTCACAGGAGATTCACCAACACTAATCATGCTTTTACACTAATCTTGAATATTTTAATTCTTAGATAGATGAGGCAAAGAGCATTACCATTTGCTTTTTGCCTAAAAATAAGGTATCTTTTCCTTCATGTTAAATTCATGCTTTTTGCTTTCCTTTCACACAATACACCCACAGAAGAAACAATTTTTTTAAATAGTCCAGAAACAAAAAGGCAAGGTCATTGAACACTGTCATCATTATTTCCCAACTTGATAATACATCTGAATCTGAACATCTCCACATGGGCCAATATAATGATTTGTTATTTTTGAGATGGGAGTCTGTCACCCAAGTTGAAGTGCAATGACGCTATCTCGGCTCACTGCAACATCTGCCTCCCGGTTTCAAGTGATGCTTCTGCCTCAGCCTCCCAGTAGCTTGAATTACAGGTGCATACCACCATGCCCAGCTCATTTTTGTATTCTTAGTAGAGACGGGATTTCACCATATTGGCCAGGCTGGTCTCTAACTCCCGACCTCAAGTGATCTGCCTGCCTGGGTTCCCAACGTTCTGGGATTACAGGTGTGAGCCAGGCACCCCATAACTCATTCTTAACACCACAATTTACCCACAGTGCATAATTATGGAGGTCAGAAGTTGGCTAAGAGGCTGAAGGTGGTGGCTCACACCTGTAATTCCAGCACTTTGGGAGGCTGAGGATGGAAGATCCCTTAAGCCTAAGAATTAAGAGACCAGCCTGGGTAACATAGGGAGACCTATAGGGAGATCCCCTATCTCTTAAAAAAAGAAGTCTGTTAACATTCAAAGGGAAGGAACATAAATCCACATCTTGATGGGGTAGCGGCAAGGTTCTAGAGGGTATGAGACTTTAAATATTCTTGGAGTCATTTTTGAAAAACACAAACTTGCCATAGATTTCTTTTGTGAAATGGGAGAATAGTGATTACCTAAAGTAGAAGGGAAAAAGAACTGGCATGATCCCTTGATCACGGACATGTTTTTAAGTAGGTCAATTTTAATAAAGAGTTTATATGGGCATTGGGATTTGAATTTGCATTCCCTTAAAGCTATTTATGCCTGCATACCCCTTAGAAAGTTTAATATTCCCAGGAGTATACAGACCCTTGTTTGAAGATTCTACTATAGACTACACTCCTATCCTTCAATCATCTGAATTTTTTAAGACATATACTTACTTGTAAGTTTTTCTAAAAAGTTATTTGGCACTTCTATGAAGGTAAAAATGTGTATTCTAGAACACTAAAATACAATTCCTTTCATTTTAAAGAAAGATCAATTTCTTGATAAATAAGAGAGTAACAGTAGCAAATCAAATGACCAAAGCCGTAAGAATTTTGATAACTGAATACACTACTAATAGTGTATGTACTTTTCCTGAGGAATAAAGTTTTCTCTTAAAACACTCAGAAAGGCCAGATCTCTGGAAGCAGATGTTGGTAAGCTTTAGCAAGAAATTTTACCTTTATGTTACACTTATAGTGAAATAAAATGTACGTAGATCATTAGAAGAGTTACAGTTTGGATGTCCTCCAAATACTATACGAATACACTGGCATAAAATTCTTCCTAATTTCTATTTTCGTCTTTGCCAATAACCCAGTGATCTCTAAGAGGTGCTTCAGTAAATTATTTTCAAGCGTCATTTCCTAAAGACAGTATTTCTTACCTATGAAGTTCAATGAAGTATTTACAAAAGTATTCTCTTTGCTTTAATTTCCATTACACATCATGATCTCAACACATCTGGAAAGACATGATGTTAGGGAATAAAGACTTTTTCTTTATAATACTGGGGAAAATTTACTAAGTTATCTCTTTTATATACAGGGTATAGTTAGAACAATATAATGGTTATAATCAGAATTTCTATATCCATTCATCAACTTATTAAGTACCTACTATTTTGCAGACACTATTCTAAAAACTGAGGAAATAGGGTAAACAGAAAGTAACAGCTACCATTTATTGAGTGCTTACTATGTGCCAGGCCCTTTCTTAAAGCTGCATACCTAAATCCATTTAATCCTCCAACACACCTCTATGACACAGGCACTATTAATTTCCTCATCTTACATATGAGAAAATTGAGGCATAGAGAAGTGAATTTATCCAGCTAGTAACTTGCTGAAACAGAATTTCCAAAATCTTGGCTTTCATGGAAATTTTATTAATCTAAAAGCCTTCCATTCTTATTTTCTAGTCTCTGTGAAATATCTAATGAACAAATAGAACTGGATATGGTTCAAATAGGAGGTGTTGAGCATTTTGTTTTTACATGTTTTTTTCTGGGAATGTTGAAACAAAGTTTTAATAGCTCTATCTTCATATTTTGTGATTTCAAAACATCTAGAGACTGTGCTACATGTTGAAACACTTGATTTCAGGCTGAGTGTGGCGGCTCACACCTGTAATCCCAGCACTTTGGGAGGCCAAGACAGATCACCTGAGGTTGGGAGTTTGAGACCAGCCTGGCCAACACAGTGAAACCCCGTCTCTACTAAAAATACAAAAATAAGCCGGGTGTGTGCCTATACTCCCAGCTACTCTGGAGGTTGAGGTGAGAGAATCACTTGAACCCGGGAGGCGGAGGTTGCAGTGAGCCAAGATTGTGCCACCGCACTCCAGCCTGGGTGACAGAGTGAGAACCTGTCTCAAAAACAAAAAACCCCACATGGTCTCTACTAAACATACAAAAATTAGCCAGGTATGGTGGTGTGCGCCTGTAGTCCCAGCTACTCTGGAGGTTGAGGCGGAAGAATCACTTGAACACGGGAGGCAGAGGCTGCAGTGAGCCAAGCTCACACCACTGCACTCTAGCCTGGGCAACACAGACTCCATCTCAAAAAAAAAAAAAAAAAAAGTTTGAGTTTTAAAAAATAGTTGGGGTCATAATTCTTGCATATTTTTCTCTCTAGTACTATAGGTATATATACATAGCATCTCTTACTTTGGACAACCACTTCTCTACTCCAGGTAGGCCTAGTGGTGCTCAAGGCCACAGGATCTTGTCTCATTATGGTGATGTGTCCATGATTCAAGCTACTTAGTCTCAATTGGTTCAAAAATACAGAAAAATGATCTAAGCATGGCCAATTTGTCTTCTCTTGGATTGATGGAGATGAGAGATGTTCTTTTTGCAATGGAAGTGATTTGAGACTGCTGGTAGCTATCTTCTTTGGCCTCAAGACAAAATTACTCCATAATGCTAAAAGGTAAAGAGTAGAGAAATTCAGATAGAACACTTTGATTTAGCTATATGTGGTCTTTCTTTGCTTTTTCCAGTTCAATGAGTATAAAGTTATGCTTAAGTGGGATTCTGGGGCTTGAAGTTTTAATGCATTTTAACAGTAGCATTAAATAAAATGAGTATGAATAGAACTGTTATTCTCATCCTCATTATTTATGAACAAATACAGAGCTGACTACAGCTCAAAGGATGATTTATCTATTTCATTTTCAAAAATAATTTGCACTTTACCTATGAACTCTAAGTGATTACAAACCATTACTGTAATAAGTCTACATCTTTATCATATCACAAAACCACAATATAGCTAGAAGACAAAATGTTTTATTTTAAAACATTGAAAAAACATTAAAAGACAAATGTCCATTATATAACCAGGAATATTAAATATATGAAAACTGTAAACCTCTAAAATGTGGTAGGCACTTCCAGAGCTAAATGTTGCAGATTATCCTAGTTTTTTCTCTAATATCAACAGTACCCGATATTATGAAAAATAACAAAAAGACCTTACTAATTATCCAATCAAAGTCATCTTTGGGTAAATTTCTATCAACACAAGTTAAGGTTTTGTCCAAGATGTTCCTGACACATGAAGCTTCCAGTTGAATTTCAGAAATGTTAACAAAAGTATCTTCCTTTTTTGCCTGTGAATGTTTGAGTATTGCTGTATTGTTGGCTTATATCCACTACAGATACTGGTTCTAGGCCAGCCCAAGGGTCTTCAAGCATTGAAGGCTTGAAATAATTTTCCAACTCATTAGACATTCTTTTTTCTCTAACACGCCCTGATCCAAATGGTGTAGATGTCCTTGGAGAACCCTTTAGAAAAAAAATCAGTTAAAAAAAACACTTAGTAGAGATAATTGGTGCTTCTTCCTTTAGCTAAAGGTTAGAGGGAATCACATTGCTGCTTAAAGGTTGTGACTTGAACCTAAATACGTTCAATTACAAAGTCCACGCTTTTTTTTTTTTTTTCTTAAAAAAGTACTTAAAGCAATCTGGTATTCTCATTAATAATTCCATGCCCACTGTCATCTCAAATACTTTTGTGTCTAATGTAGTGACTTCGCAGTAACTAAATACAAGTCGTGATGAAATCAAGTTATTCAATTTTCCCTCAAAATGTTCATTTTTTCAGGAGAAAACAAGACTATAGTTTTAAAGTTTCTAGAACCTTTCTAGCTCAAGAATATTTTCTTTACTCCTTGGCTCCAGGCTCAAAAGAGGTAGGGCTGGTGTAGAATGCACCAAGCTGGAAAAACACGTAGGAAAAACACGTAGTTGCAAGTTGTAAATCACAGAAATAAATCCTAGACAGGCTAAAACACTCCGTCTTTTGGATTTACTTTCACTAAAGGAATGGAAAACTTCCACTACCACCGATTTTCTCTCCGGGGAAGTTGGAACAGAAGCCAGTGTAGCTTGAAAAAAAAAAAAAAAAAAAAAAAAAAAAAAAAAAAAAAAAAAAAAAAAAAAAAACAGAAAAAAGAAAAAGAACGATTTACTGAAACAAACTGGCAAGGCCCTTGGCAAAGAGGAGGAAATGGAGAATTAGGAAAATCTGTGTATGGGTGGCAGCGTACTGGTTAAAAGCACAAGAGCTCTAAAACAGAACGGACGACTCTGCCACTCTTTAGGGTAATCTTCCGAAAGTTATTCAACTTCTCTAAGCCTCGGTTCGCTCATCTGCAAAACAGGGCTAACAATAGTACCTCAGAGAGGATTAAACAAAATAATCCACGTAAAGGGAATATTAGTACCGTGCCTGCCATACAGTGAGAGCTCGGCAAACGCTGGCTATTATTATTACCTGGGGGTGGGTCTGCTGTTGCCCTGGGGAGTAGCCGAATTGCTGCTGGGACCCCGCGGGGGACCTGGAGTAGGAGCCAGGGTAGCCGCCAGGGGACGGAGACCCAAACCGGCCCCCCGGGAAGCTGCCGCCGTGTCGCGGAGAGTGGCTGCTCCCGTAGGGCCTAGACCGCGGCCCGTACGGCGGCGTGTGGTGCGGACTCCCGTACCCGTCTCGAGGGGAGGGCGGCCGTGGTCCGCCCCCGCCCGGGGTACCCCGGAAGCTGCTTCCACTACCCCAAACTCCTCCACCCGGACCAGGGTAAGGAGGAGTCGGGGGCCGAAAATTCTGTCGCTGCATCTCAGGAGCCGAAGCCGAAGACCTCGCTGCAGCGTTCTCCCACCGGAACTGTATCGACCGGCCCTCCACAGAGAACTGCTAGTCCTTTACCAAAACAGTCCTCCGACCGCAGCCATCTTACCGCACATCGGTTCCGGCGTCACAAAGGTTCCGCCAGGGACGGCGGTATTACAAAGGTTACTAACTTGGCGAGACACTTCGTGGATTAAGTGAAAAGAGGAAGGAAAAGGCACAGGAACGGACGGAGACCAGACTCCAGCAACAACCTTTCTAGTCTGAGCGCCCTCGGTCTGACTGACAGACGAGAAACTGGCCCGGCCGGAGGCTGGGACTGGAGTGCTCCGCCCCGCCCGGCGGGGGGTGGGGTCTGCGGCGTCAGTCGGCGCCCCCCAGTGGCGCAGGATGGCGCCTCACGGAGTTTGACGCTCGCACCGTGGCTGATGCTGTGTGAGACTCGCACTATGCTGGCGATGCTGGCGACGCTGACAAGGGTGGCAGCTCTGCGCAGAACCGGCCTCTTCTCCGGCTGGGACGGCAGGAGGGGGCTGTGGACTGGCCGCCCGCAGTCAGGTACCCTCCGAGATTTGGTCTGGGCGGCTAAAGGGACCCCCGTCCCAGCTTGCTCCCCGGGGCGCTCTGAGGAGAGCAGTCGCGGTCTGCTGAAGTCTCTGCTGACCCCGCAGCCCATCCGGTGGCTTTGCTCGTCTCCCTGCGTTCCCGCTTCGTGGGCCTCTGGCCGGCCTTCCCCGCTCTGGCCGCCTCGGGGTCGCCCCTGCCCCGCGCGTTGCTGGGACCCAGGACTCGGGCGCGGTGGGGTCCGGCCATGCAAGTCCAGCGACTCGCGCTTGGCGTCTCTTTACTCCTATCCTCTCATCTGCCAAGTTTAAGTAACTTCGAAAATGCACACCCAGCAGTATTTCAGAGACTTGAGCCTGGTGCTTTGAATAACTTGCGGGGGCAAAGGCTGTGCTGACAAAAGCTGGACTCTATCTCCCCTTCTTTGCAGTTCTTGTCAAATGGAAGCGAGTTAGGGAGGAGATTAGGAGGCAGAGAGACTGATTTAAAAAAAAAAAAAAAGCAAAGTGGCCAAAACTCTTAAAATGTGGATTATTTCACGAACTTCTAGTTATAAAGAAGTGTGATAGTTCAAGAATGACACTGTACAATAAAAGACACCTTTGTGCAGTTACCTGTCGCAGAATTTTATTTAGAGGTTGAAATTTAACTTTCCTACAGTTTTATAGGACTTTCTTTACTCCCTCTGAATTTGAGAATGGTAATCCACTATGAATCTTAGAAGCATTCTTTTTTGTTATTGTTGTTTATTTTTTGAGATGGAGTCTCACTCTTTCGCACAGGCTGGAGTGCAATGACACCATCTCGGCCCACTGCAACCTCCGCCTCCTAGGTTCAAGCGATTTTCCTGCCTCAGCCTCCTGAGTAGCTGGGATTACAGGCATGCGCCACCATGCCCGGCTAATTGGCTAATTCTTGTATTTTTAGTAGAGATGGGTTTCGCCACGTTGGCCGGCCTGGTCTCGAATTCCTGAACTCAGGTGATCCACCGGCCTCGGCTTCCCAAAGTGTTGGGATTTCAGGCGTGAGCCATTGCGCCCGGCCAACTATGAATCTTGAAATCAGTTGTAGGATATGGGATTTTTTTTTCTTCTCCGGAGATGGAGTCTCGCTCTGTTGCCCAGGCTGGAGTGCAGTGGCACGATCTTGGCTCACTACAACTGCAGCCTCCTGTGTTCAAGCAATTCTCCTACCTTAGCTTCTCAATTAGCTAAGATTATTGGCATGCACCACATGTCCGGCTAATTTTTTTGTATTTTTGGTAAAGACAGGGTTTCACCATGTTGGCGAAGGTGGTCTGGAATTCCTGGGCTCAAGTGATTTGCCCTCCTCAGCCTCCCACAGTGCTGGGATTTCAGGTGTGAGCCACCAAACCCGGCCTAGGATGCAGAATCTTAAAGAGCTTTAAGACTCATTAAATTATAGCCTAATGGGTAGCCTGGACCTGTGATTTCCATTCACCCTCTTGTAGTTGCAACTCCTTACTGTCTCTTTGACATGTTCTGTGACATCCCAAGCTGATGAGTGTGCTATCTTCTCAGCTTCTGTCCTCCTTGATGAATGGAGACACACACACAGTTTTTTTGTTTATTCTGTGGGAATTCAATTCATTACATTTTGTTTCTTCTGTAGATAAAAGTCGTAGAGTTAATCAAGGTAGAATATTGCCACTAAAGCTTAGTGATACAGTTAAGGCCTGAAGACTGCAGCCTATTCACTTTATTATATAGAGTAGTTGGCCAGGGATTACGCCTGTAATCCCAGCACTTTGGGAGGCTGAGGCGAGTGGATCACCTGAGGTCAGGAGTTTGCGACAGCCTGGCCAACATGGTGAAATCCCATATCTACTAAAAATACAAAAAAATTAGGTGGGCATAGTTGCGAGTACTTGTAATCTATCTCAGCTGCTTGGGAGGCTGAGGCAGGAGAATCAGTTAAACCTGGGAGGTGAAGGTTGCAGTGAGCTGAGATCATACCATTGCACTACAGCCTGGGCAACAAGAAGGAAACTCCGTCTCAAAAAAACTGAACAAAACAAAACAAAACAAAAACCTCTAGTCTTCTGTTCAGCCAGCTCTGTGAGAATTGCTCTTTCTGGATTGCAATTCCCCTGTCTTGATGAATCAGCTGTGTCTAGGCTTTGGGCAAGGTGAACACCTTGGACGGTTACATTCCTAGGCTTTAGCCTGGGAATTACCATGTATATGATGATGAGTTCAGGGGAAAAGAGATAGGGAGAACATTTTATTTTGGATTACCTGGAGGTAGAAAAGTGAAGGCCTGGAGGTGGCTTCCAGTAGTGTGACCTGAGCACAGGAGACCAGTAGAGTGCTGGAGCTGAAAGCTTCTGTGTGGCCGCCTGATATATCCTTTTCACTGACTTCAGTTGCCTTTTTTAGAAGAAGAAAATAGTATTCACAGAAACTATGAGCTCCTTAGGTGCAGAAACTGAATTAGTGTTAAACACTGTTATGTGTGCCTGACATGGCACAAGGACAGTATAGATATTTCCAAGATCTCTCCTCATGGCCATCCTTGGATTCCAGAGCCTGGGACAGTGTTAGGGATCTTGGAAGCACTGCCAACATGTCTGACATTCAAGAAGCCACTAACAGCTCCTAGTTGTAAACCTGCATGAGAACCAGATGTCTGTACAAGTGACAGAAAGTGACCTCAGAAGTGAGTCTCAGCTTCCTCAAGTCACTGTGTAACTGCCCAATGTGTTCATTTTGCCCAGTGGCCCAGATACAGTTTAATTCATGCATAGGCAGCTGAACAAGAGACCAGAGGTTTATTACTCCAGTCAGTCTCCCAGAGAATTTGGAGACTGGAGTTTTTTAAGGATATCTTGGCAGGTTGGGGGCCAGCGAGTGGGAAATGCTGATTGGATGGGTCAGAGGTGAAGTCATAGGGGGTCAAAGTGGGTTTTTCTAGCTGTCTTTTGTTTCTGGGTGGGATCACAGAGCAGGTTGAGCCAGATTATTGGTCTGGGTGGCAGCAGTTGGTGCATCAGAATGCAGGGTATAGGAAATATCTTCAGTACCAATCTTAGGTTTTATAGCAGTGATGTTATTCCTAGGAGCAATTGGGAAGGTTCAGTGTCTTACAGCCTCTGAGTGCATGACTCCTAAACCATAATTTCTAATCTTGTGTCTAATTTGTTAGTTTTACAAAGGTAGTCTGGTCCCCAGGCAAGTAAGGGGTTTGTTTTGGGAAAGGACTTTTATTGGCTTTGTTTCAAAGTTCAACTTTAAGTTCCACCAAAAGTTAATTCAGCCTATGCCCAGAAATAAACAAGCGCAGCCTGGTTAGAATCAAGATGGAGTCGGTTAGGTCAGATCCCTTTCACTGTTGTAACTTTCTCACTGTTTTAGTTTTTGCAAGGGTGATTGCAGCTATTGGAGCCAGCTTTGAGCAAACAGCTGTGGATGAAGTGAGAGACAAATTGGGGTCACTGTGCAATCAGCAGAGACCATGGCAAGATACATTTTGTCATTTCAGTGAAAATTTGGCTCAAGGTTATTGTCCGAGATCAGTTGATAACTTATTTGTGGTTGTTCAGGAGTTTCAAGATTACTAGTTTAGAAAAACAAAGAAATTCTAAAGAATTTTGAAGACTTAGCTGGAAAACTCCCATTGTCAAACACTTTACTTAAGGGAAATTAAGGAAATTAATGTTGATTTTAAGGGGGAAAAAACCCAAAGCTCAAAAAGGTAATTGAGAATTCAGGTAAAGGGAAGGTTGATGATGGACAAGAAGTCTAAATAGATGAGAGAGATGTTAAGAGTTCATTCACTACAATGGTTTTGTTGTTGTTGTTGTTGTTTTGTTTTTTGAGATGGAGCACTGTTACCCAGGCTGGAGTGCAATGGCATGATCTTGGCTCAGTGCAACCTCCGCCTCCCAGGTTCAAGCAATTCTTCTGCCTCAGCCTCCCAAAGAGCCGGAATTACAAGTGCCTGCCACCTGGCTAATTTTTGTATTTTCAGTAGAGACGGGGTTTCACCATGTTGACCAGGCTGATCTTGAACTCCTGACCTCAGGTGATCTGCCTGCCTCGGCCTCCCAAAGTGCTGGGATTACAGGCATGAGCCACTTCGCTCTTGTCTCTCAGACTGTAGTGCAATGGCAGGATCTTGGCTCACTGCAACTTCCGCCTCCTGGGTTTAAACAATTCTCCTGCCTCAGTCTCCTGAGTAGCTGGGATTATAGGCACCCGCCACTACGCCCAGCCAACTTTTGTATTTTTCATACAGACAGGGTTTCATCATGTTGGCCAGGCTGATTTCCAATTCCTGACCTCAGGTGATTCACCTTCCTCGGCCTCCCAAAGTGCTGGGATTACAGGCATGAGCCACTGTGCCCGGCCACTCCAATGTTTTAGATTCACACATCTTAGATTATTGTGAAAATCCAGCCATCAAAGGAGGTAGCAGCATTAGTAGGTAATGATTTGGCATCTTGCAAAGATGAGACTGATGAAAGCAAAAAAGAAGAAACCAAGCTTCAGGTGTAAAGTTTAGAGTCATGTGCAACAGAGTAAGAGAGAAACATTGCTTTACCTCAAATGAGGCTGGAAGAGATTCTGTGGGTGACTTTCAAGACTATTTTAAGTGGAAGGCCAACACAAACAACTTTGATATTGCAATTCCTTTGAATATCTATGATGATGAAATCATTGTGGGCATTGCATTGACGAAAGTAAGTCTCCCCTGAAGACGTATCACACATTTTAGACCTATGAACTCTTTTGTACCTATCAACATTTTGGACCTATCAGCTCTTGCCCCTGGGATACCCAGCTTCTGTGGTCCTCTACCTTAGTTACAATAGTTGATCCAATGTGTGGAACAGGGGCAATACTAATAGAGGGGCTACTGAATGTGTTCATGTTTATCATACTGCTGGTGATAATAAACCCCCAGTTGTGAATAGAGCAGTAAACAACATTGCATCTTTATTGACCAAGAGTCAAATATAAAAAGGCTAACCATCTGGAAGCTTGCCCACAGATGCTGTTCAATGGGATATCTGCAATCTGCCATTGAGAACTGGCTCTGTGGATATTATTGTAGCAGATTAGCCATTTGGAAAAAGGGTGGATCCAAGAAGAGAAACTAGAACCTTCATCCAGCTTGCCTACAGGAGATGAGACGTGTCTGTGTACACCTATAACAGCTCATGCTGTACAGTGTACTCAGGATGTGAAATGCTTTACCAAAGCATTATCTGGCGTGTGCTGTGTATGGTGAAAAGTGGATACAGTTCGGGTGAACATTGGGGACCTTTGTGCTGCAGTTTGTATTTTGAAATGTATATCTCAAGCTTTTGTTCATCCTTTAGAACAAGATGGAGAAAGAGGAACTCTGGTAATGCAAAGATTGAAGATGACAAATATAGTACTTGTACTTCTCAACATGGGAAATATAAGCATGGAGAACTTGCTTTGAGGGCAATAATATTAACAAAAGTGCAGTCTGCACTCTTTAAACCCGTTCAAAGCTCTTCACCCTAGTTGGCAAAAGATGTGAATATAATGTAATGGAATTGAAAAAGTGTTATGAGAAAGCAGAGCTTTTCCTTGACACTGTTTTGCATTTTGGGCAATTAGTATTTTGCTTAAAATGCTTTTAAAGATGCCTAGTGAAAAACCTAGTAAAATGCTCTGAGAGTTGGGTGTAGAACATTTTGTTTTCAGGCTTAAAAATTTAAAAAAAAAATTATAGTTCTTAAAATATTACTGTTTTTAAATATTATGGTTTTTTGGGGGGGGATTATAGGTGTGAGCTATGGCACCTGACCTATTTTCAGGCTTTTTAGCCTGTTTTCCATTGGGCCAAGTGCAAAGATACTCTGGTCTAAAGGAAAGGCAAATAACATAATTACATCTTAGGCCACTTTCATTGCCTACGAATCTTTGCTATTCAGTTGTTCAAATTCTTTAACTCTACCTCAAGAAGTGAAGTATAACATTGTGAACAACGTTTGCCCCGTAAGATGAAATCTCACAAGCCCTCTAGGAAAGTTTACCATCTACCTTAAAAATTAAAATACACATCTATTATTCAGAACTAAAATAGTGGACTAGGATTTATCAAAGGGATTGCAAAAATACTGTTAGTGGTAGCATAGAGCATTACTATTTGTAGATAGCAGAGGCCAGTGCAAAAAATTGGGATTACAAACATGAGCCACTGTGCCTGGACTAGGATACCTAAGACTTTAGTGCCTTGTCTTAAAAAAAACTACACTTGGAAGCCCAATATGCAAGAGCAAATGGGCTGCATTTAAAGGAGGAACTGGAATCCCAGAACCTTGCTCACTGTACTCCTATTTTAACTACCCCTCTACCCACTTACCACCACTAAAGAGGCTTCTGAGGGCACCACTGAGGAATTCCCAAGGCTCTGCAGAAAAGATTTGAAAGCCACTATTTTAGGTAGGTGTCAGGGATTAACAAGTGCTGCAAATAGAAATCTATGGTTAGTTTTACTATGTATTATTATTAAGAAGCAGATATTGGCTGGGCATGGTGACTCACGCCTCTATTCCCAGCACTTTGGGAGGCCAAGGCAGGCAGATCACTTGAGGTCAGGAGTTCGAGACCAGCTTGGCCAACATGGTGACCCCTGTCTCTACTAAAAATACAGAAATTAGCCAGGCATGTTGGTACACACCTGTAATCCCAGCTACTTAGGAGGCTGAGGCAGGAGAATCGCTTGAACTCAGGAGGCAGAGGTTGCAATGAGCCAGGATGGCAGCACTGCACTTCAGCCTGGGCGACAGAGCAAGTCTCTGTCTCAAAAAAAAAAAAAAAAAGAAAGAAAGGAATGGGTAAATATTTTCATTTTCATGTTTCTGCATGGTTAGGGCTTTCTGAGCATAGAAAAGTAGAACCTAGGTTAAAGGACAAGCTTTGGAAGTTAAAAGATGACTTAAGGGATATAAAACCTAGAGCACTGGAAACATTCCAAGATTATAAACCCAGTAATGCTTATCTTACCTTCTCCTGGAGACATTTATGTTCCAAAGGGTAGAAACTCAGGGATCTTCCCCTTTTCTTCCCAAGGAGAGTTTGCTTACCAAAGGTAGATTAGCTTTCTTTCTCTTTCTTAGGCGAAGGTGGCAGCTGGGCAGTTATCCTGTATAAATTTACAGATTCAGAATTTTGGGATTCTTCTCCTGTGGTTCAACCCTTACCAATCAATGGGTTTTTATTGCATTGTTTATAGGGTATTAGGTATGGGGAAATGGTGTTATTTCTTGACTTAAGTAATTATAACTCTGATCTCTGCTCCAGAAACTTTGTGTTTACTTTCAGGTTACCAGAATGAATAAATATAGAGATTAAAAACTTAAATATTTTTAATGTAATAATATGAAACACTTCTTAGGAGATATACTTAGTAATTTCTCTGCACAGAAATGATTGTATGTATACTTCAGGTTTCAGATTTACCTTAGTAGTCCTAAAACTTTTCAGATTATCTCAGTTTTCCTTATAGAGGTGCTTATTGTTAGCTGTTTCATGTTAAAGACTACTAATAGTGGAAAAGTAAATGTTTCTCTAGGATGTGATTAGCTCACTCATTGATAGGGTTAGACCTGCACTGAACACAGTAGATTGCTTAACTCTCACTTAAATAATGATCTCATTGAAAAAGCAAAAATTAAAAGTGGCTTGTTTTCGAGGGTTTCTGGGAGCCAACTTCTGCTGCTTCATTAAATCGTTATATTTTTCAGGCTGGGTGCAGTGGCTCACACCTATAATCCCAGCACTTTGGGAGGCCAAAGCAGGCATATTACGAGGTAAAGAGTTTGAGACCAGCCTGGCCAACATGGTGAAACCCTTTCTCTACTAAAAATACAAAAATTAGCCAGGGATGGTGGCACGTGCCCGTAATCCCAGCTACTTGGGAGGCTGAGGCAGGAGAACAGCTTGAACCTGGGAGGCGGAGGTTGCAGTGAGCTGAAAGTAGGCCACTGCACTCCACCCTGGGTGACAGAGCAAGACTCCATCTCAAAAAAAAAAAAAAAAAAAAAAAGCGGTATTTTCATTTCCAATTATGCATGGTAGTCAAGCACAGGAGAAATGTTTTATACATATTTACTTCTTTGTAGACTAGTATTCCTCACCCAAGTGTAACACAGGTATTAATGCATTAACTTATGCTTATAAAAGTTTTTAATGAAAATAATAAAATTGCTGACAGATTATTTCTATGTGAAGAAAATATAACAGAGTATGAATATTGTTTTTCAGATACAAAGACTAAAAGTTTATTTAAAAATGAGTAAATATGGCTGGGCATGGTGGTTCATGCCTCTATTCCTAGCACTTTGGAAGGCCGAGACAGGTGGATCACCTGAGGTCAGGAGTTTAAGACCAGCCTGGCCAACATGTTGAAACCCATCTCTACTAAAAATATAAAAATTGGCTGGGCATGGTGGTGTTTGCCTGTAGGCCGAACTACTTGGGAGACTGAGAGAGGAGAATTGCTTGAACCTGGTGGGAGGCAGAGGTTGCAGTGAGCCAAGATCATGCCACTGTACTCCAGCCTGGGTGACAGAGTGAGATTCTGTCTCATTAAATAAATAAATAAATAAAAGAGTAGGCCTGGCGTGGTGGCTCATACCTGTAATCCCAGCACTTTGGGAGGCCAAGGCAGGTGGATCACCTGAGGTCGGGAGTTTGAGTCCAGCCTGACCAACATGGGGAAACCCCATCTGTATTAAAAATTCAAAATTAGGCAAATGTGGTGGCACATACCTGTAATCCCAGCTACTCGGGAGGCTGAGGCAGGAGAATTGCTTCAACCTGGGAAGTGGAGGTTGCAGTGAGTCATGATTATGCCATTGCACTCCATACTGGACAATGAGAGCAAAACTGTCTTAAATAAACAAATAAAATGAGTAAATAAAATTTTTAGTTTCTAGCATTTACATATTTGGATTTTTCCAATCGTTCAAATGATGCATATGTTTTGCAGAAAATGTGAAATATTTAGGAAAACAGAAAGCAAGGAAAAATACAGATCTTTTTTTAAAATTTTATTTCTTGAGACAGCATCTGGCTCTGTCTCCTAGGATGCAGTGCAGTGGCATGATCACAGCTCACTGCAGCCTTGACCTCACTGGCCCAAGTGATCCTCCTACCTCAGCCTGCTGAGTAGCTGGGACTAGAGGCATGTGCCACCATGCTTGGCTAATTTTTTTTTCTGTATTTTTTATACAGACAGGGTTTCCTCATATTGCTCAGGCTGGTCTCCAATTTCTGGGCTCAAGTGATCTGCCTGCCTTGGCCTCCCAAAGTGCTGGGATTATAGGTGTGAGCAACCATGCCCAGCCAGATACTTTCTTTATGGCCAGTTTTTACACAGATATGGCAGAGAGACAATTGGCGTAATAATTTTAGGTTTTGTGGCTGGCCTTGGGGAAAAGAGGTCTGGTTTCTATGACTCTTCTTGGGAAAGAGGGATTCTAGTTTTTATAGCTAGCCTCAGAGGAGCATGGGACTGAGTGACAGGAGGGCAGGAGGTCAGAGAAACACTTTGACTTCTGAGGCCGCTGTGATGCCTTCATTTTGGGGTATGGTTTCTGTGTCTAAACGAAGGTAAACACCTATCTTTCTTGTGGGAGAGAGTCTGCAATTTTGGTACATAGTATGCAGAGAGTGCCTATGTAAATAGTCTTCAGTGAAAACCTGGATTTTGAGTCTCTAATAGACTTCCCTGGACAGAAACTTTGTCTTTATATCTATTTTTTTGTTGTTGCTGGAGAAAGAAGCATGCTTGATGTGGCCTTGCATCAGAGCGAAAGAATGTAAGAAGACTCTGCATGGCATGAATATTTTCCATCTCTACCTGTGTTTTTTTTCTCTTGTTGGTCCTGTCATATGTCATTTTGCTGTAGTAAACCTTAGCTCTGAATACAACCAGATGTTAAGTCCTATGGATCCTCCTAGCAAATCACTGAAAATGTGGGTGGTCTTGGGAAACCCTGAAACAATACCAAAGGCAGAAACCATAAAATAAATGATCTTCTTTTCTTTCCTTTCCTTCCTTTCTCTCTCTCTTTCTCTCTTTCTTTCTTTCTTCTTTCCTTTCGAGATAGAGTCCCACTCTGTTGCCCAGGCTAGAGTGCAGTGGTGCAATCTCGGCTCACTGCAAACTTCGCCTCTCGGGTTTAAGTGATTCTTTTGCCCCAGCCTCCTGAGTAGCTGGGATTATAGGCATCAGGTACCATGCCTGGCTAATTTTTGTATTTTTAGTAGAGACTGGGTTTCACCATGTTGGCCAGACCGGTTTTGAACTCCTGACCTCAGGTGATCCGCCTCCCTCAGCCTTCTAAAGTGCTGCGGCCAAAATGATTTTTTTAAAACATGAAATTTTAAAACACCCTTGAAAAATGAAGAGCAGATAGGGAAAAATTGCTTTTACTAAATATGACTTATAAAAGGTTAATATTCTTAGTGTATGTATAATTCATATAAACCTATAAGAGAAAGATAAATATGCATATAGAAATATGGACTAATATCAAGAATAATTTGTAAGAGAAGATATGAAAAGAGCAGATTTAAAAGATGTTTAATTTCAGAAGTCATTAAATAAATACAAATTAAAATGATAGTGACATGCAAATTTTTAACTGTCAAGTTGGCAGCAAACAAACAAAAACCCCATAAACCTAAGAGATTATGTTTAGGGTTATGGAGGATGATGGAGAACATGATTTTTATAGTATACTGATATATATATATGTGTGTGTGTGTGTGTGTGTGTGTGTATACACACACATATATGTAATATTATATATACCCTTTTTGGTAGACAATTTAATAATGTATTAAGAGTTTTAAGGAATTCGTAATGTGAACATGGCTAGGCCACTTTACAGCTTGCCTCTGTCATTGGAAGCAAGTTCTTTGCTTCCCCTTGTCCATCTCCAAAAACTCTGAAAGCATTAAAGACTAGTTTTTACCTTTACTACTTGAAGAGAAGTCTCTGGGAAGATTCCATAGTCCAGGCCACAGAAACTTCAAAACTTCTCTCCAGACATTTCTTTTGCTTTTCAGAGTTGCTTACTGGAAACTGTTAAAAACAAAATCAAATCATAAAACAAGTTATCTCTCACATACATATCTGCCCCCACATTTCTTCCAAGCTGCCTCTTCCTTTCCCTTCTATTCTTCCTAGTTAAATATCTAAAATATTCTGTGGAATAAGGCTTAATATATTTTTGTGTCAAGAGGCTCTTGGCATTCACAGTCTAACACTGCAACACCCCACTGTCTTCACCCACCCCCTGCATATTTTCTTTGCTGTGACAATTATAATTCTCCTCAAGTACCTATGAAGGTGTTTGATCAACCAACCTAGATGGGCACTACTTTGCCAGTTTTCCCCAGGAAGAGATGCATTTTTTAAAATTTATTATTTAAAAAATTTTTAAATTTATTTTTAAAAATTTTGTTTATTATACTTTAAGTTCTGGGGTACTTTTGCAGAACATGCAGGTTTGTTACATAAGTACACATAGGCCATGGTGGTTTGCTGCATCTATTAACCCATCATCTACATTAGGTATTTATCTTAATGATAAGGGATACGTTTTTCTTATTTGCACTACTTCTCTCTAGGAGAATCACATCACCAACACTGAGAAATTCCAGGAATCTTTTGGGCTTGTGAGCATTCTTATATTGAATAGTAATTTGCAGTGGTCATTTTCCCTCAAGTTTCTGGTTCAGTCCCTTCTATCCTCTGGATGGTTAACTTCAGGATGGCCAGTTGAAGAAGGCTGAACGTCTAAGAAATTTTTTCCTTTGGCCTGTTTACTTTGGTTGTGGATTCTACAACTGGAGATTGATTTATAAAATCTATAAATTGGTACCGTTTTGCACCCTTCCACATACCAATTCCTAGTGATTTTCAAATCTTAAAATTGGAAAAGCAATTCTTTGCATATTTGAAGTTGATATTTTAAAGTTATCATCACTTATGTAAATTTTATACTGTAAACTAAGGTGAGAGTAAGAGCTGGGATATGTTAGGAATCTGCTTTCCTTTGCGTAGTAGAAGGCTTATCATGAAGAAAGGCTTATTTATAGGTTGATCAATTGTAGGAAAGAATACCTATGGAAGTTGAAAATCTGGAAATTGATTTATTGAAACAATTCATGTATCCCTTAGGCAAGTATTTTTTCCCTTTTTATTAGACAAGGTCTTACTCTGTTGCCCAGGTTGGAGTCCAGGGGTGCAATCATAGCTCATTGCAGCCTTGACTTGCTGGGCTCAAGTGATCCTCCTGCCTCAGCCTCCTGAGTAGCTGGGACCACAGGTATGCATCATTGTTCCCAGATAACATTTTTATATTTTGTTTTTATTTTGGTAGAGGTGGCATCTTGCCATGTTGCCCAGATTGGTCTCAAACTCCAGGGCCCAAGCGATACACCCACCTTGGCCTTCCAAAGTGTTGGGATTACAGGCGTGAGTCACCTCACCCAGCCTTAGGGAAGTCTGTCCATATTCCAATTTTGAAGATTGCCACTAAAAGGACAGTGAAAACAGTCTACCCTGAAATAGACTTCCTAGTTGTTGATAGTGTGAACTCATTCAAAACTCATGCTGCCTCTGATGCCTGGCATCTTTATTGGGCAGGAGTGGTTGGGTTGTGCTGCAGTACAAATTAGCCCAACCTCAGCAGCTCATTACAATAAAAACATCTTTCTTATCTATGTAGCTATACTATTTAAAATTTGTGGGCTCTAAGGGGAGTAGAGGCCTGGAGGATTCCATGGGGTGTTTTTAAAGGTCAGAGTTGGAACTAGCTTTTATTATTTTTGCCTGTGTTTCATTGGCAATATCCCAGTCATTTGACTCCAACATAATTGCAAGAGAAGCTGGAAAACATAGAAAGAACAGTGAGATTTGGGATTGGCACTGACTTGTACTTTGGTTGTGACATGCTTTACTCATGATTCCAAATCTTTTCTTCTGGCTTTTTTGTACCATACTTTCTGTAAATTTCTCAAGTTTTAATTAAAATAGTAGTGTTAGTTGTGGGTAGTTGCTCACACCTGTAATGCCAGCACTTTGAGAGGCTAAGGTAGGCAGATCATGTGGTCAGGAGATAGAGACCATCCTGTCTAACACGGTGAAACCCCGTCTCTCCTAAAAATACAAAAAATTAACCAGGTATGGTGGCACTTGTCTGTAGCGCCAGCTACTCAGGAGGCTGAGGCGGAGGCGGGAGAATCGCTCCAACCTGGGAGGCGGAGGTTGCAGTGAGCTGAGATTGTGCCACTGCACTCCAGCCTGGGCGACAGAGCAAGATGCCATCTCAAAAAAAAAAAAAACAAAAACAACAGGTTATTATATAATATCTAGCACATTAGAGTTTTTTGAACAAAATAGTGCATCTATCTACCTACCTATGTATGTATGCACCTACCCACTTGTCTATCTCTGAGAGGATTTATATCCAAAACACTACCAATTATTACCTTTAAATGATTACAGAATAAATGATTTCAATTTTGTCAATTTTCTTTAGCTCTATTTTCTTAATTTTTTGTATTGAATTTTTTTTTTTTTTTTTGAGACAGAATCTAGCTCTGTCACCCAGGCTGGAGGGCAGTGGCACGATCTCGTCTCACTGCAACCTCCGCCTCCTGGGTTTGAGCAATTCTTCTGCTTCAGCCTCCCAATAGCTGGGACTACAGGCATGTGCCATCACACCTGGCTAATTTTTGTGTTTTCAGTAGAGGCTGGGTTTCACCATGTTGGCCAGGATGGTCTTGAACTCCTGGCCTCAGGTGATTCTCCCACCTCGGCGCCCTAAAGTGCTGGGATTATGGGCATGAGCCACCACGCCCGGCCCTTGAATTGTTTATGCAAAGAGAAAACATGGAAATTAATTGCAAAAGTTGAGGATTTTTTTTTTCTGTTTTTACTGTGTCTTGTTTGTTTACTTTCTTAATGTAACAGAGGCTTCAGGAAATTAATATTAATTAGTTGAATTGGAAGGTGAATTCTTGTTTTATTTTTTATTTTGCATAAGCATTTGATGCTGAAAATTCATGTCCTCTCTGCCTCCGGAGATTTCAGAGAAAGAAAACTAAAAATTATCATCTTGATGTGATTCTTTTGTGAGTAGTGGTGTTAAAGAGGAATAAAGTGGATGATGATGAGAGAGTAATTAATCTGTAATTATTTCAATACACACTCATGAATTTCCATGATGAATAAAATTGAAGCCTCCTTGAGTCTGTGAAGATCTTTTACTCTCCTTTTCCACAAACCTCATTTCTTATTTCCCATGAACTTGGAAATTGAAAACAATCATTGTCTGGTGACTCCCAAATTATAATTTCCCTGGAATGTCTTCTAGTGAATACTAATTTTCCAGGTGCCTTCCTATCCTAAAATTTCCTGTCAAACTGGATTGTTAGGAACAGAGCTTCTTCTATGACTTCTGACATGCTGGAAAGAAAACATCATGCTAACTATTACAGATAAAGCTTCAGCAGATTAAGAGATAATGCTTTGAAGAGAGGCCCATTTTCTGCCTTCTCACACATAAGTTCTGGTGGTTAAGTTCTCTGTAAGTCATCAAATTTAAAAAATTATTTTGGTGTATATCACAGGTTTCTGTTTCATATTGCTATTTGAGCAGTTTGTTTTGTGACTTGGCCTTTAAAAATTTTTTTTAATCTCAGTAGTTGGCCAGTATGGGTGGGAAGGAATGCCATGATTCCTGTCACAGATGAGCCACTTGTGTGGGCATCTGTCAATTATCCCTGCTCTGGTGTTGCTCAAGTTTATTTGTGTCATGGAAACCCTAGAGCCAAGTACTAGGGGAGTCCTACCAAGCAGATTTGGCAAGCATAGAATTGATGGCAGCTTCGTTATAATTATACTTCTTTGCATGGGTGACCAGCTGTATCATCGTAATAGCTTTCCATACTAGAGGCCAAAAAGACAGAGAGATATACAAGCTGCTCAATATATTTCAACAAATTACATTACAATTTATGCCTTTTCCAAATGTTTTATGCCTTGTAATCATTCCCTACTCCCACCCAGCCCATCAGTTCTTTCACGAATAGGCAAAATACGGCTCTAGATATCCTTTTTAAGTATAGTGCATTAAGAAGTGATTTTTTTCCTGTTCCTTAGAATAATCATATGTTTATCTTTTCTTGTTTTCAAACAAGAAGTTGTTTGCTTTAATAGATCGTGTGACTGTGTGATACATATATGATAATGATGATAATAATAACAATTGCAGGCCAGGTGCGGTGGTTCATGTCTATAATCCCAGCACTTTGGGAGGCTGAAGCTGACAGATCACCTAAGATCAGGAGTTCAAGACCAGCCTGGCCAACATGGTGAAACCCCGTCTCTACAAAAAACATTAAAAAATTAGCTGGGTGTGGTGGCACATGCCTGTAATACCAGCTACTCGGGAGGCTGAGGCAGGAGAATCACTTGAACCTGGGAGGTGGAGGTTGCAGTGAGCCAAGATTGTGCCATTGCAGTGAGCTGAGATTGTGCCTCTGCACTTCAGCCTGGGCAACAGAGCTAGACTCTGTCTCAAAAAAAATTATATATATATATATATATATATATGCGTGTGTATGTGTGTGTATACATATATATATGTATAATAAAAATAATAATTGAAAACATTTAGTGAGCATTTACTTTACGCCAGGGAGTGTACTAAACAACATTTTATTTAAAACTTGCAAACTCTATGAGACAGGTGCTTCGCATGAGGAAAGGGAAGCTTTGACAAGTGGAGTTACCTCACGCAATGTCACTCAGGTTGTACGTGGTAGAGCGGGGAGTTGAGTCCAGGCAGTCTGACTGTTAACGATTTAAAACTCATTCATTGATTTTGACTTAAATATGTTCTAGAAGTCCTTTCTGAGTTTCTTATCAGATAATAAAAGTAAAATTCCATTACCTGATATTAAATGAATTCAGTTTAAAAGATTTTGCTTCATTAAATGGCCAACTATTACATGAAATGATATTCAACACCATTAGTCATCAGTGAGATACAAATTAAAACCACAACAAGAAACCATTATACACCCATTCAAACAGCTAACATTAAAAATGAACAATTCCTATGTTTCAAGGATGTAGACCATATGGAACTCTTATACAATATGATGCAAGCATTTTAGAAATCTGTTTTGGCAGTTTCTTAAAAAAAGCTATACATACACTTACCATATAACGCAGCTATTCCACTAAGTATTTACACAAGAGAAATGAAGACATGTTCTCACAAAGATTTATACACAAATGTTCATAGCATCTTGATTCACTGTAGCCTAAAAACCAACTCAATGTCCATCAACAGCTGAATGTGTATAAACAAATGTGGTATATTCATATAGTAGCATATACTCATAAAAATGCAACAACATGGATGAATCTCAGAACCATTATGCTTAAGGAGAGAAGCCAGACACAAAAGTACATACTGTTTTTCATTTATATAAAACTCTAGTAATGAAAATTAAATTATAGTGACAGAAAGGAGAGCAGTGGATATCTGAAGCTGAAAATTGAGGGAGAGGTAGTTTGCAAAGGGCAGGGGAAAGTTTTAGGTGATGGAAAGTTCTCTTTCTTCATTGTGAAGGTGATTTCACAGGTGTATACATCTGGCAAAATTTACTTAATTGTATAATTCATTGTATTTATAGAAATAATATAGAGTCTATCATATAAATTATACATAATGTATTATATATATTGTTATTTATATAACATAATTTATATAATGTATATACTCTGTGCATGTGTGTGTGTGTATTTTTCTTAGAAACAGGATATTGCTCTGTCACTCAGGCTGGAATGCAGTGATGTGATCATGGCTTACTGTAACCTTGAACTCCTGGGCTCAAGTGATTCTCCCATTTCAGCTTCTCAAGTAGGTAGGGCAACAGGCATGCCACCATGCCTGGATAAGAATATTATAATTTATTATGTATTATTATTATTATATGTAAGTCATTCTTCAATAAAGTTAATTAGGTGCTGGACTCAGTGGCTCATGCATGTAGCCTCAGCTACTCAGGAGGCTCGGGTGAGAGGATTGCTTGATCCCAGAAGGTCAAGGTTACAGTGAACTAACTATGTTCCTGCCACTGCACTCCAGCCTGGGCAACAAAGCCCAGACCTTTTCTCCAAATAAATAAATAAATAAATGAAGCTGATTATAAGACATCTAAAGCACAGCAGAAAATCAAAACAAAATTTCTGCCATGAACACTTTTATACCTGTGTCTTAGCATACTTGTAGAATGTTTCTGTGAATTAAATTCTGCCAACAGGAAAACTTAATTAAAGGCCATTTTCCTGGCAAATAAATTCCCATTTCTATCCAAAAGGCCAATAAAAAGTTTTCAGTGAAATGTAAAAAAAAAAAAAAATTTAAAAATATTATGGAAAGTATCAATTGCTCTCCTAAAAGACTGTTATTGATTGACATTCCACAATATATGAAAGTGCCCATTTCAACCCACTTTTGCCAGTATTGAATAGTCAGTTATCTTTTAAATGTTTGCTAGTCTGGTGAGAATTTTTTTTTTTTTTTTTTGAGACAGAGGCTTGCTCTGTCGCCCAGGCTGGAGTGCAGTGGCTTGGTCTTGGCTCACTGCAACCTCTGCCTCCCGGGTTCACATGATTCTCCTGCCTCAGCCTCCCGAGTAGCTGGGACTACAGTCACATGCTAGCGCATCTAGCTAATTTTTTGTATTTTTAGTAGAGCACTTCGGCCTGGGCGACAGAGCTGCCATTAGTGAGTAGTCAAATTCCTACATACAGAATCTGAGGATCAACTGTAATTCCTCTGTAATGCTGCTGCCATGTGTACAATAAGTCAGTAAAAGCTTCAGAGTGGAAATATTTATCAAAGCATTGCAGGGGGCTATATAGCAGGAGAGACACAGAATGATACTTCACCCTGTTCATGAATGTAATATAATTTATTAATTTCTTAATTTTTAAAATCAAAGTTTTAGGTACACTTAGTTTTAAAATTTCAGAAGTTCTACAATGTTAATTATAAAAAAGAATAACCCCTTGAGCCTTTCTGCCCCTTCCCTTTGCCCAGAAACAACAAATTTCAATTCTTTTGTTGTTTCTTTTGTTTTTTACTGCCAAATTGCTAAATAACCTGATTATAATGTTATCGATTCTTTTGTTTTGTTTTTAGGCACTATAAAGACTAGCTTTCAGTGACTCATGCCTGTAATGCCAGCATTTTGGGAGGCCTAGTCTGGTGGATTACCTGAGGTCAGGAGTTCAAGACCAGCCTGGCCAACATGGTGAAACCCTGTCTCTACTAAAAATACAAAAATTAGCAGGGCATCATGTTGGGCACCTGTAATCTCAGCTACTTGGGAGGCTGAGGCAGGAGAATCCCTTGAACTGGGAGGTGAAGGTTGCAGTGAGCAGAGATCGTACCACTATACTCCAGCCTGGGCTACAGAGTGAGGCTCTGTCTTCATAACAAACAAAAAACTAGCTCTCTTTTGCTACCATTTGAACAAATATTCATGTACTTTACATCCTTCCAAATCTTAATTTTTAAAAAATTTTCCACCCAACTCATGCAGACAAATAATAAATTTTGTTACATCACTAATCAGTATTTATATTATTATACTGTTTCATCAAACTAAAATCTGGACTAAGAAAGCCTCCATACTCACATACTTGAGTTTTTACCTAAAACCCACAACGAAATTTAGCAAGTAAGCAAGCTGAAAATCTAACTTAGGAATATACTTCAATAATAAAGTTGTTGACTCTCAGGCGGGTGTGCTGCCTGTAGTCCCAGCACTTTGGGAGGCCGAGGCAGGCAGATTACCTGAGGTCAGAAGTTCAAGACCAGCCTGGCCAACATGGTGAAACCCTCTCCACAAAAATACAAAGTCAGGCATGATGGCGGGTGCCTGTAATCCCGGCTACTCGGGAGGCTGAGGTAGGAGAATTGTTTGAACCCGGGAGGTGGAGGTTGTAGTGAGCTGAGATCGTGCCACTGCACTCCGGCCTGGCCAACAGAGCAAGACCGCATCTCAAAAATAGTAATAAACAATTGCTGACTCTCAGCCAGTCCTAGCAGCTGGACCTCAAAGGCTTATAGGCCACCAGCTGTTCAGACCTTGTTCTGATAAGGCAAACGTTAAGCTGTAACTCACTCAACTGGCTGTCTTTGTACCTTGCTTCTGCTCCCTGAACATCACTTTCCTTTTTTTTTTTCAGATGGAGTCTTGCTTTGTCACCCAGGCTGGAGTGCAGTGGTGTGATCT
>NW_016107664.1:1179484-1187034 GCF_001604975.1 Cebus imitator
AGACAGGGTCTTGCTATGTTGTTTGGGTTAGTCTTAAACTCCTGTCTCAGCCTTTCAGAGTGCTGGGATTACAGGTGTGACCTACCACTCCTGGCCATACAAGAAACATGTCCCCATTTTATAATTTTAAAGATTTTGGAGGGAGAAACACCTAAGCTTAGATCAATTTTTTGTTTTTATGTTTTTCCTGTGACATCTTTCCTGTTCTTTCTTCCT
The DNA here is from genome assembly GCF_001604975.1 of Cebus imitator. Lineage (NCBI taxonomy): Eukaryota > Metazoa > Chordata > Mammalia > Primates > Cebidae > Cebus > Cebus imitator. Next base: position 1,179,701 of record NW_016107664.1, read on the forward strand.
CCTTTGTTCACCAAATAAATATATTCTGTGTACAAAATTCTCACTTTTATTTGGTATCATCTTAGCATTTTGGTGTTTAGTTCAAGCTGTCACTGAAAAAAGTTGCTTAGAAAAGCATTATTGGTCAGGTGTGGTGGCTTATGCCTGTAGTCCCAACATTTTGGGAGGCCAAGGTGGGCAGATCACCTGAGGTCAGGAGTTCAAGACCAACCTGGCCAACATGGTGAAACCCCATCTCTACTAAAAGTACAAAAATTAGTGGGGCGTGGTGGTGGACACCTATAATCCCAACTACTTGAAAGGCTGAGGCAGGAGAATTGCTTGAACCTGGGAGGCAGAGGTTGCAGTGAGCTGAGACCACATCGTTGTACCCCAGCCTGGGCAACAAGAGCCAAACTCCATCTCAGAAAGGAAAGTGTCATTGTTATGTGCCCTTTCTCTCCAATAAGCACTTAAAGGGCACAGTCCATGTTTTTAAATGTCTGCTACATCATCCTATAAACAGCTTGTTTTATTTTATTTTTCTGAGATGGAGCTCCTGTTATCCAAGCTGGATGCCATCGTGTGATCATGACTTATTGTAGCCATGACCTCCCGGGCTCAAGCAATCTTCCTACCTTAGCTGGGACCATAGTTGTGTGTAACTGTGCCTGGCTAATTTTTTTTTTTTTTTTGAGACATAGTCTCTGTCTGTGAGCCACTGCACCCAGCCTTACTAATTTTTTTTTTTTTTTTTGGGCAAAAATGGAGTTTTTCTATGTTGCACAGGCTAGTCTTGAACTCCTGGGCTCAAATGATCCTTCAACCTCAGCTTCCCAAAGTGCTAATATTACAGGTGTGGGTGAGCCACCACACTTGGCCTATGGAGCTTCTTTTATCCTCTATCCTGTGAATTATGTCTGTCTTGTGTGTGTGTGTTTTAAGTAAATGAGTTGCTTTTGCTTTTTTCCTTTCAAAAGAAAAAAAATCTGTTTTTCTTGTTCAAGTTTAATGGGTAAAGTCTAATGGCTAACAAATTGGTTATGTCATTTAAATGATTTGTGTTTAAAACTTTATCCCACATTCACAATTCTTTCTTTGTGGAGGTCTAGTGATAAATACTTTAACTACCTATGTAGTAATTAGTTTTATCTGTACTCTCTGATAGTTGCTTTTTGTGCAAAGAAAACATTTTTTTCTGTAATTCCGTAGTGTTGTCTTTGAATCAGACATGAATACAGTTCAGAATTACTTGAAGTAGATATCCATCATAAAATACCCCATCTTTTATGGTGTTAGATTTGTAATCCCACATCTGTAATCCCAGCATTTTGGGAGTCTGAAGCGGGTAGATTGCTTGAGGCCAGAAGTTCGAGACCAGCTGGCCAACGTGGTGAAACCCTATCTCTGCTAAAAATACACAAATTAGCCAGGCGTGGTGGTGCACCCCTGTAATCCCTGCTACTGCGGTGGCTGGAGGCAGGAGAATTACCTGAACCCAGGAGGTGGAGTTTGCAGTGAGCAGAGATCACACCTTTGCACTCCAGCCTAGGCAACAGAGCAAGACTCCATCTCAAAAAACCCCCCAAAGACTAATAGCTCATATTATTATTTTCAGGAGCTGGTGATGATACGCGAACTTGGGGGCCACCTTTCGTGGGGACAGAAAGTACATATTATCTCAGTGTTAACCGAAATAAAAAAGTAAGAATATCATTCCCTTTTTTGCTTTTTTTGTGTAATTCTCTTGTAACAGCAAAACTGATGATATCATTGTGGCTTGTTTTTTCTTCCTTTTATTTTTTTTAAAGATGTAACTAATATTTCAAATAAATTAAACTTCCATTCATTTACCATTCACCGAGTAGAAACAATGAGCTTTTTACTACTCTTTCTTATCTACCAAGTAACTTAGAACATTTCATAAGAATTTATAATGGAAATAATTTTATGAAAGAGAAAAATCATTTGATGGCTTACATTTGTTATTCTTTTAGGGAATAATTGTCTAACACTCGGTATTATAATTGAAAAACTTCTCCCATAATCCTTGTTAGCATATATCCTCATGATAAATAGAATCAATAAGATGATTTAAATATTTCCTCATGCATAAAATAAATTTAAGAAGATCTATGATATGAATGGCTTTCTTGTCAGCAATAAGAAGAACTTTTATGACCAGGCTCAGTGGCTCATGTCTGTAATCCTAGCACTTTAGAAGGCTAAGGCAGGCGGATTACCTAAGGTCAGGAGTTTCAGACAAGCCTGGCCAACATGGTGAAACTCCAAAACCCCATCTCTACTAAAAATACAAAAATTAGCGAGGCGTGGTGGTGGGTGCCTGTAATCCCAGCGACTGGGGAGACTGAGGAAGGAGAATCGCTTGAACCCTGAAGGCAGAGGTTGCAGTTAGCCAAGATTGTGCCACTGCACTCCAGCCTGGGTGACAGAGCAAGACTCTGTCTGAAAAACAAAAAAGAAAAGAAAATGTTTTATGGTAGCATTTTAACATACTTATTATTATTATTATTTTTTACTTTTTATGTTAGATTCAGGGAATACATGTGCATGTTTGCCACTGCATAATGGTGGGGCTTGGGCTTCTTGTGTACCGGTCACCAAAATAATAGATATATATTTTAATTTTTAGAGTATTGCTGTTAATATCAAGGATCCGAAAGGGGTGAAAATCATCAAAGAGGTACAGTATGCTATATAGAAGGCATCTCACCACCTAGGTTATAATTAGGGATTGGAACATCAGAGCAAAAGTATTTTAAAGCTTAATTTTATGGATGAGCTGTACATTTGCAATAAATACCTTTTAAGTATTTATCTTGATTTGTATACTTCTTTGTAAGTGTAGTGTGCCTTAAACTTCTTGTATATTGTGTGTAATTATGGTGCTAGCTACCATTGACTGAGTGCCTACTCTGCATCAAATCCTGGGCTTGGACCCTTTGCTTACATTATCTCCTCTAATCCTCAGAATTTGCCTTGTAAATGAAGTATTGAAATCTCATTTACATAAAAGGGAATTGAGTTTCCTTTTTCACGATTACCAGCTAATATGGGGAAAAGCTGACATCTGGATGTGGGTCATATCACTGGAGAGTCCAATCTTTCTATAACTCTTACTTAGATAACCAATATATCCAAACCTATCTCAGCATCTTTCTTTGAGTAGCTAGAAGGCACAGTGGTTAAATTAAGGTTGGATACCTTTACATGTGATTTGAATCTTGCCTTCTGTACTTACTGTACTACTATATGACCTCAGACAAGTTACATAATTTCTTTGTGCTTCAGTTTCTTCATCAGTAAACTGGAGGCAATAATAATACCTACCTTCCTTCTTTTCTTTTCTTCTCTTCTCTTCTATTCTCTTTTTCTTTTTCTTTCTTTTTCTTTTTCTTTTTTCTTTCTTACCGAGTCTCACTCTGTTGCCCAGGCTGGAGTGCAGTGGCACAATCTCAGCTCACTGCAACCTCTGTCTCCCAGGTTCAAGCGATTCTCCTGCTTCAGCCTCCCGAGTAGCTGGGATTAGAGGTGTGTGCTATCATGCCCAGCTAAGTTTTGTATCATTAGTAGAGATAGGGTTTCACCATGTTGGCCAGGCTGGTCTCAAACTTCCAACCTCAGGTGATCCGCCTGCCTCAGCCACCCAAAGTGCTGGGATTACAGGCGTGAGCCACTGTGCCCAGCCATTTTTTTTTTTTTTTTTTTATACAGAGTCTCTCTCTGTTGCCCAGGCTGGAGGGCAATGGCATGATCTTGGCTCAGTGCAACCTCCCCCTCCTGGGTTCAACCAATTTTCTTGCCTCAGCCTCCAGAGTAGCTGGAATTACAGGCATGCACTACCATGCCTGGCTAATTTTTGTATTTTTAGTAGAGATGGGGTTTCATCCTGTTGGCCAGGCTGGTCTTGAACTCCTGACCTCAAGTGATCTGCCTATCTTAGCTTCCCAAAGTGCTAGGATTTACAGGTGTGAGCCACTGCGCCCAGCCTAATAGTTCCTACTAAGGTTGTTGTTAGAATTGAGTTAGTCTCTATAAAATGTATAGATGAGTGCTTGCCACAGTCAGCACTCATTACGTTTTAGCTGTTGTTATTTTCTATGCTCCTGATGTTGGATTCATCATGTGGGATAAAACTTGTTTGCCATACTAGTTAAGGTTTACAGTTGAATCTAATAGATATACAGTATTCTTCCGTATTCAGGGGATTGGTTCTACTAGAACCTCCACGTATACCAAAATCTGTGAATATTCAAGTCCCACAGTCGGCCCTATGGAACCTGCTTACACAAAAAATTGGCTCTCAGTATGCATGGGTTTTGCATCTGGTGAATACTGTATTTTCCATCCACGTTTGGTTGAAAAAAATCTGCCTGGGGTGGACTTGCACAGTTCAAACCCCTGTTGTTCAAGGGCCAATTGTGAACAATTTATGGCTATTTGGTTAGAGAACCAAGTCTCAAACTTTATTTTGTACTTTTTTACTTACGTATGTATGTATGTATTTTGAGACAGAGTCTTGCTCTATTACCCAGGCTGGAGTGCAGTGACAAGATCTTGGCTCACTGCAACCTCTGCCTCCTGGGTTCAAGAAATTCTCCTGTCTCAGCCTCCCGAGTAGCTGGGACTACAGGCACACGCCACCACACCTGGCTGATTTTTGTATGTTTAGTAGAGATGGGGTTTCACCATATTGGTCAGGCTGGTCTTGAACTCCTAATGTCAGGTGATCGCCTGCCTCAGCCTCCCAAACTGCTGGGATTACAGGCATGAGCCACTGCGCCCGGCCTCAAACTTTGCTTTTTACCAAAGCGTCAACTTAGCTTCGATTGCTCTGCTGCTGCTTTCAGTTCTCTATCTTGGTCAATGAAAGATAATCTTTAATTATTAAGAACAGAATCAGGGACCATCCTTTTTTTGGTTCTGCTGGATCAATGCAGCCAATTTAGAATTTTCATTTGCTACATATATTTTGAACCCAAGTCTTGAAAATCATCCTGATTTTACCACCTCGGTTTTCTGTATCTTTCCTGTAGCATAATTTAGGTTTGTTCGTTTTAGTTTTTCTTTTGAAACTGGGTTTGATTTTTCTAAATTGTTCTCTACTATTGTTGACCTCTTCTGTTTTCCTACAGTGACTACCCTCACCTTGGAGCCAACTCTCATTGTCTTTATTTTCAGGCCCCCTTTAAAAAAATCTTCCCCTCATTCGTTATTGTTATTATTATTTTTTAATCTGGGAGCTTGTTCTATCTGTAGTACTTCTCTTTGTGTCTTGTGTTTCTTGGTTCTACCTTCAGTGTTCATAGTCTTGGTTCTTTGTTTCCATTTCACAGCATTCTGGTAATTTATGCTGAGTAGTTGAGGTTTCAGGTTTGATTGAATACTTCACATTTCTTTCTTTCTTTTTTTCTTGAGATGGAGTCACACTCTGTTGCCCAGGCTGGAGTGCAGTGGTGCGATCTTGGCTCACTGCAACCTCCTTGTTTAAAGCCTTGCAGGTTTAAACAATTCTCTGCCTCAGACTCCCTAGTAGCTGGGATTACAGGCTCGTGACACCACGCCCGGCTGATTTTTTGTATTTTTAGTAGAGACGGGTTTCACCATCTTGGCCAAGCTGGTCTTCAATTCCTGACCTCGTGATCTACCCGCCTCAGCCTCCCAAAGTGCTGGGATCACAGGCATGAGCCACCATGCCCGGCCCACTACATTTCTATCAGGGATTCTCAATAGGGCAGTGTTAGTGGGATTCATAACTCTTGCTACTAAGGCATTGGTATACCTATGGATAATTTAGGGCTAGATTTATAATTCTGAGCAAAATAAATGAATCGTTGTTACTTCCTTCCTATTCTGTCCTTTATCAGTTTGTAACAGTTTGAAATTATGTTTCATTCTAGGCTTGACTTCTCTTCAGGTCTGATTTGTAAATATTTTTAACAATTTTAAGTACATTTAAACTCATTAAATATAAATAGGTTGTCTGGGGACATTATTTATATCTATTGCTTTTATTTTTTGTTTTGTTTTATTTTATTTTATTTTATTTTATTTTATTTTTGGATACAGCTTCACTCTGCCACCCAGGCTGGAGTGCAGTGGCACAATCTCAGCTCACTGCAGTCTCTACCTCCTGAGTTCAAGTGATTGTCCTGCCTCAGCCTCCTGAGTAGCTGGGATTGGGTGTGTGCTACTACAGCTGGCTAACTTTTGTATTTTTAGTAGGCAAGGGTTTTACCATATTGGCCAGGCTGGTCTCAAACTCCTGGCCTTAAGCGATCGGCCCGCCTCGGCCACCCAAAATGCTGGGATTACAGGCGTGAACCACCATGGCCATCCAATTGCTTTTAGGTAGTTATACAATTCATAAGTTATGAATCTTACTATCTAAAGGAAAATTATTTTTTCCCTAGTCTTTTGTATTTCTGGTATAGATTTCTCTTCTGACTTTAAGAGTAGCAAAAAACCCCCTCTCTATTTAGGCCTTGGTGGCCATGATTGCTAATATAATGAGTATAGTTTATAGAAACATTTCCAAAGTATTGTACAAGGCAATCAGCTGGATACATGAGAGCTTCAAAAAGTATGACTCCTTTATCAACTAGGCTAACCAAAAACAGGTTGTATGAAAACCAAAACTCTGCTTAGAAAATCTATATGGACTTAGTATTATTGTGGCAATATGATTTGATAACTCTTGATCATGTGTTATCCAATATTTTAGACAATTTTCTATGTTAATTAGTTGACAGTCGCAATATTATTATTATGGGTGCTTGTAATCGTCAGCAGAGCAATGCACGAGTTTCATTTTCCTATAACATTTTCTTATAAAAAATTAAAACATTCAGAAAAGTTGAAAGAATAATGAACTCTCATTTATCCTATGCCTAGATGAAACAATATTAGCATTTTGCTATCTAGCATGCAGTTTCTTTCCCTTAGAGATTGTAGGAGTGTGTGTGTGTGTGTGTGTGTGTGTGTGTGTGTGTGTGTGTGTGTTTTCGTGTGTTTGTTTGTTTTTTTTGAGACACTGTCACTCTGTTGCCCAGCCTGGAGTGCAGTAGCATGAAGTTGGCTCACTGCAGCCTCCACCTTCTGGGCTCAAGCAGTCCTCTTGCTTCAACCTCTTGTGTAGCTAGGACTATAGGCATGTGCCACCATGCTTGACTAACTTTTAAATTTTTGGTAGACACAAGGCCTTGCTATGTTGTCCAGGCTTGTCTCAAACTCCAGACCTCAAGTTATCTGCCCTCCTCAGCCTCCTAAAGTGTTGGGATTACAGGTGGGAGCCACTGTGCCTGGCCAATTATTGTGATTTTTTTTTTTTTTTT
>NW_016107664.1:1188654-1196321 GCF_001604975.1 Cebus imitator
CTGATAGAAATGTAGTGGGCCGGGCATGGTGGCTCACGCCTGTGATCCCAGCACTTTGGGAGGCTGAGGCGGGTAGATCACGAGGTCAGGAATTGAAGACCAGCTTGGCCAAGATGGTGAAACCCGTCTCTACTAAAAATACAAAAAATCAGCCGGGCGTGGTGTCACGAGCCTGTAATCCCAGCTACTAGGGAGTCTGAGGCAGAGAATTGTTTAAACCTGCGAGGCAGAGGTTGCAGTGAGCCAACCCCTGGCTAATTTTTTTGTAGTTTTAGTAGAGACAGGGTTTCACCATATTGGCCAGCCTGTCTTGGACTCCTGACCTCAAGTGATCCACCCACGTTGGCCTCCTAAAGTGCTGGGATTACAGGCATAAGCCACTGTGCCTCACTTTTTTAAAAAAGATTTTTTTCTTCTTCTTTGAGATAGGGTGTCACTCTGTCACCCAGGCTGGAGTGCAGTGGCACCATCTCAGCTCATTGCCACCTCTGCCTCCTGGGTTCAAGTGTTTTTGTGCCTCAGCCTCCCGAGTAGCTGGAATTACAGGCATGTGCCATCACACCTGGCTTATTTTTTTTTGTATTTTTAGTAAAGACAGGGATTCACCATGTTAGCCAGGCTGGTCTTCAACTCCTGACCTCAAATAATCTGCCCACCTCGACCTCCCAGTGTGCTGGGACTACAGGTGTGAGCTACTGTGCCTGGTCCTTTAAAAGCTTATCTTTTTTTAAATGGAGTTTTGCTCTTGTCGCCTAGGCTGGAGTCCAATGGCGCGATCTCGGCTCACTGCAACCTCTGCCTTCCAGGTTCAAGTGATTCTCCTGCCTCAGTCTCCCAAGTAGCTGGGATTACAGGTGCCCGCCACCACAAGAGGCTAATTTTTGTATTTGTAGTAGAAACAGGGTTTCACCATGTTGGCAGGGTGGTCTCGATCTCCTGACCTCAGGTGATCCACCTGCCTTGGCCTCCTAAAGGGCTGGGATTCAGGCGTGAGCCACTGTGCCTGGCCTTAAAAACATTTTTAAAAGTGTGTAGTCACAATTGAAATTTTGGGAAAAAAATTAAAATTAAGGTTTACAATGCTGCATTGTCCTCTAATTCCTATAACAGTGGTCTGGGCATCACAATCTGGATTTTGTTTTGGACAGTTCCTGGTTTCCTGGGCTATAGTTTAGTAGCCTGAAATAAAACAAAGAAACAAACAAACAACGACAACAATGAGAAAAAACTCCATTTAAAACTCTTTGGGAAGAATGCATCTGAAAGGTGTGAAAACCTTTCAGATGTGAAAGGTGTGAAAATCAGAATCCTGTTCACATGTGTTAAGTGCATGTTATAATGAGGAATATTGCATAGTAATAGGGATGCAGAGTAGTAAAGACATTGTATTTAGGTCTTTTTTTAAGACAAGATCTAACAGTCTCCCAGCCTGGAGTGCATTGGTGCCATCACAGCTCACTGCAGCCTCAACTTACCAGCTCAAGTGATCTTTCCACCTGAGCCTCCCAAGTAGCTGGGACCATAGGCGTACACCACTGTGTCTGGTTAAGTTTTGTAGAGGTGGGTTTTTGCCATGTTGCCCAGGCTGGTGTTCAACTCCTGATGTTGTACTCCTGGGCTCAAGCAATCCACCTGCCTTGACCTCCCAAAGTGCTGAGATTAGAGGAGTGAGCAACCATACCTGGCCTATTTAGGTTTTTGTAAAGGTTTTAAAAGATGTTTTTTTATATATTTATTGTACTTACATTCTAATTTTTCTACCTAATTTTTTGAGAATCTATTTGGACAGACCATGTAGTCTAGTCTAGATATTTATTACATTTAAACAATGCAGAATCCATTGAATACCATGTACTTACAAAAACTTTAATAACCATTATTTTACTGACAGTAATACTTTAAGTAGTTGACCAGAGCTTCTATGTTTATCTAATTTACTTCATCTGTCCTTCGATTTTTCTGGGCTGTTACAAAGGGAGAATCAATTGTGTAGAAGTTAAAATTCTATCATGTGGGGATTTGTTCAGTGGAAGTCTGACTCATGTTCACCTCTTCCTTCAGCTTGCAGCTGTTTGTGATGTGTTTGTGGAAAACTATCTCCCTGGCAAACTGTCTGCAATGGGCCTGGGATATGAAGACATAGACAAGATTGCTACTCACAGCATCTATTGTTCCATCACAGGTATTTCAGCCCCACACCCTTGTCAGTTAAAAGGTTTTGTAGTTTTTGTGTTTTCTTATTGCTGTAAGGAAGCTCTTGCTGCCTTTGTTTTTTTGGAAGTTATTCTGGTTTCCTTTCTCACAGGCCATTTAGGCTGCTGAACATTATTCAGAAACATTAACCTAAATGAACGTTTTCGTAAATTTATTGGCTATTCGTATTTCTTCTTTGAATTGTATGCCTATAGTTTTGCTAATTTTTATGTTGATGTTTTACAAATGTTTACAAAGTGCTGTTATTAACTTTTGCAAAGGTGAATTTACAGTTCAAAAAATTGGTTTTTTTTTTTGAGACAGAGTCTCACTCCATTGCCCAGGCTGGAGTGCAGTGGCGCGATCTTCGCTCACTGTAACCTCCGCCTCCTAAGTTCAAAGAATTCTTCTGCCTCAGCCTCCTGAGTAGCTGGGATTACAGGTGCCTGCCACCACGCCTGGCTAATTTTTGTATTTTTAGTGGAGACAGGGTTTCACCATGTTGGTCAGGTTGGCCTCTAAATCCTGACCTCAGGTGATCCACCCACCTCAGCCTCCCAAACTGCTGGGATTACAGGCGTGAGCTATCACTCCCGGACTACAGTTGAAATGTTAATTGGCTTTCCACTGCTCAACGAAATAAGAGAGAACACAAACAGATGGAGAAACATTCCATGCTCATGGTTAGGAAGAATCAATATCGTGAAAGTGGCCATACCGCCCAAAGTAATTTACAGATTCAACACTATCCCCATCAAGCTACCAGTGACCTTTTTCACAGAACTGGAAAAAAATACGTTAAACTTCATATGGAACCAAAAGAGAGCCTACATAGCCAAGTCAATTCTAAGCAAAAAGAACAAAGCTGGAGGCATCACACTACCTGACTTCAAACTATACTACAAGCCTACAGTAATCAAAACAGCATGATACTGGTACCAAAACAGAGAAACAGACCAAAGGAACAGAACAGAGGCCTCAGAGGCAACACCGCACATCTACAACCATCTGATCTTTGACAAACCTGACAACAACAAGCAATGGGGAAAGGATTCCCTGTTTAATAAATGGTGTTGGGAAAACTGACTAGCCATGTGCAGAAAGCAGAAACTGGTTGCCTTCTTGACACCTTACACTAAAATTAACTCGTTGGCAACAAAAGCCAAAATGGACAAATGGTATCTAATTAAACTCCAGAGCTTCTGCATAGCAAAAGAAACAATCATTAGAGTGGACTGGCAACCAACAGAATGGGAAAACATTTTTGCAATCTACCCATCTGACAAAGTACTTATATCCAGAATCCACAAAGAACTAAAACAGATTTACAAGAAAAAAACAAACAAACCCATTCAAAAGTGGGCAAAGGATATGAACAGACACTTTTCAAAAGAAGACATATACAAAGCCAACAAACATGAAAAAATGCTCATCATCACTGGTCATTAGAGAAATGCAAATCAAAACTACATTGAGATACCATCTCACACAAGTTAGAATGGCGATCATTAGAAAATCTGGAGACAACAGATGCTGGAGAGGATGTGGAGAAATAGGAACACTTTTACACTGTTGGTGGGAGTGTAAATTAGTTCAACCATTGTGGAAAACAGTGTGGCGATTCTTCAAGGACCTAGAAATAGAAATTCCATTTGACCCAGCAATCCCATTACTGGGTATATATCCAAAGGACTATAAATAGTTCTATTATAAGGACACATGCACACGAATGTTTATTGCAGCACTGTTTACAATAGCAAAGACTTGGAACCAACCCAAATGCCCATCAATGATACATTGGACAGGGAAAATGTGGCACATATACACCATGGAATACTGTGCAGCCATAAAAAAACGATGAGTTCGTGTCCTTTGTAGGGACATGGATGAACCTGGAAACCATCATTCTCAGCAAACTGACACAAGAACAGAAAATCAAACACTGCATGTTCTCACTCATAGGCAGGTGTTGAACAATGAGAACACATGGACACAGGGAGGGGAGCATCACACACTGGGTTCTGTGGGGGGGGAACTAGGGGAGGAAAAGCAGGGGGTGGGGAGTTGGGGAGGGATAACATGGGGAGAAATGCCAGATATAGGTGATGGAGAGGAAGGCAGCAAACCACATTGCCATGTATGTACCTATGCAACCAGCTTGCATGTTCTTCACATGTACCCCAAAACCTAAAATGCAATAAAATATATGTTTTAAAAAAAGATAATAACACAGGAGCTCAAGGTATCTCTTCAATATATTCAGAGGCACTAAGCCAAGGGATAGAAAAGAGTGGCATAAAGTCTTCGACTGCCAGTGAACCACTTGCATGTATGTGTATGTTTAGGCTATAGGGAAAAAGTCATAGTATTACTTAGTTTTCTATATAAATACTTAACTCCTAATTAGGGATGAAATATAGAAAAGTGACTCATAAAATATTACGTTAATAGTTTACATCAGAAAAATTCATAATATTTTAAGTTTTTACTCATTCATCCACCAAATATTTACTGCAAACCCATGATCTTTCAGGCAGTAGTCTCATAGTCTGGAATACAGGAGTGACAAAAACCCATCTGTGTTCTCTAGAACATTTACACTGTAGGTTAGAATGATAGCTAGTAAACAAATAAGCACTTTTGTTTTGTTTTTGGTAATGGAGTCTGATAATGGGCAAAGGAGTGGGATGAGGATAAGCTATTTTATACTAGTAGGTGAAGGAATGCTCTACCCATATGGTGACATTTGAGTAGAGAGCTGCATGAGGTAAGGGAGTGAACCACATAGCTACTCGTAAAGAGGATTTTAGGCAAGACAACACCAAGTGCACTAACCACCCACACCTGGCTAATTCTTTTGCGTTTATCGTAGTGATGGGGTTTTGCCACGTTGGCTAGGCTGGTCTTGAACTCCTGGACTCATGTGATTGGTCTACCTCGGCTTCTAAAAGTGTTGGGATTACAGGCGTGAGCCACCATGCCTGGCCAGAAGTGTTTATTTTCATAGGCAATTTAAACTTAAAAACATAGTTTAAGCAGAAAGGCATACAGCATATGTAAGTTGGAATTACTTTGGTTTTTTGTTTTTTAAAAGATGAGATTCTCCTGACTCAGCCTCCCGAGTAGCTGGGATTACAGGCACATGCCACCCTGCCTGGGTAACTTTAGTATTTTTAATAGAGATGAGGTTTCACCGTGTTGTTCAGGTTGCTCTACAACTCCTGACCTTGTGGTCTGTCTGCCTTGGCCTCCCAAAGTGCTGGGATTACAGGCATGAGCCACCTGCGCCCAGCTCTGCAATTACTTGCATTTCTTAAACTCACTATGTTCTCTTTCACTTCAAAGCCTTTGCCTATGATGTTCCCATTGCTTGGAATACTGATCTGTCACCACACCTGGTTATGGTGTTTTTATCCTTTAGATATCAGCTTGTATGTTGTTACTTCTGCACATTTGATTCCTGAAGATTCAGTTGGGCATTCTCTATCTCATTATTTATTTTACTTTTATTTTTATTTTTTGAGGTAGACTGTCACTCTAGCCCAGGCTGGAGTGCAGTGGCATGGTCTCGGCTCACTGGAACCTCTGCCTCCTTTTTTCAAGCGATTCTTGTGCCTCAGCCTCCCAAGTAGCTGGGATTACACGCGTGCACCACCTCGCCTAACTAATTTTTGTATTTTCATAAGAGATGGGATTTCACCATGTTGGCCAGGCTGGTTTCTAACTCTTGACCTCAAGTGATACACCTGCCTTGGCCTCCCAAAGTGCTGGGATTACAGGCGTGAGCCACTGCACTCAACTTCTATCTTGTTTTTTTTTTTCACTTCCTTTTTATTTTCCAGTTTCCTCCAGGCTCATGAAGGCTGTTATTCTATTCCCAGTTCTACCTGTAATGCAGAGCACATGATAGGAGCTCAACTGCAGATTTTTTTTTTTTTTTGAGACAGAGTGTCATTCTGTCACTCCAGCTTGAGTGCAGTGGTACAATCTCAGCTCACTGCAACCTCCGCCCCCCAGGTTCAAGCGATTCTCCTGCCTTAGTCTCCCGAGTAGCTAGGATTGTAGGTGCCTGCCACTATTCCCAGCTAATTTTTGTATTTTTAGTAGGGATGGGGTTTCTCCATGTTGGACAGGTTGGTCAACAGCAGTTTTTGAATCAATAAATGAGTAATCAGAACTTGACTAAAGGGTTTAATAGTTGCAATTTTTTCTGCATTCTTTTTTTCAGAGACAGGGATAAGTAGTAAATAGTATGCTTACATTTCCAAAAAAACTTTCAGAGGATAGCCGCAGGTTAGCACATAGTTTGCCTTATCTGTGATTTCTTCTACAGCTTATCCATGGTGCTATATAAGACCATTGCTTTAAGATACCAAAAGGGCCTGTACCATGAAGCAAATATTCAATTATTGTCACAGGTCACTGTGCCTTAAGTCTTTTCCTAAGCTAGGAAAAGGAACTAATGCATTTAAAGAGATTTTAAAAAGGAACTAAGCAAAAGTTTTACTCCTATGGTTCAGTAAGTTTATCTTAAAATAGATATCTGATAATTTTTTTTTACCATAAAAAGCTTCAAAATATTTTTTTTTTCCTTTGAGATAGAGTCTCATTTTGTTACCCAGGCCGGAGTACAGTGGCATGATCATAGCTCACTGCAGCTTCTAACTTGTGGACTCAAGCAGTCATCTTGCCTCTGCCTTCTGAGTAGCTGGGACTAGAGGTGTGCACCCCCACATTTTTTAATTAAAAACTTTTTTTTTTTTTTTTTGTAGAGATGGGATCTTGCTGCATTGCTCAGTCTGGTCTAGAACTCCTGGGCTCAAGTGATCCTCCTGCCTCAGCCTCTCAAAGTTCTGGCATTACAGTTGTGAGCCACCATGCCCGACCTATATATGTTGTTTTAAAAAATATTCATAAAAAATAACTAAAATACTGTTACCATCTTTGTTTTAAACTGTAAACAATGAACTAAGTTCCTCTCAAAGCTAGTTCAGCCTATGCCCAGGAATGAACAAAGACAGCTTGGAGGTTAGAAGCAAGACGCAAGTTAGGGTTGGTTGGGTCAGATCTCTTTCACCATCTCAGTTACAATTTTGCAGTGGCAGTTTTAGTGTCTTCATATAAAGTAAGCTGCAGGCTGGGTGCGGTGGCTCACACCTGTAATCCCAACACTTTGGGAGGCCAAGGCAGGTGGATTACCTGAGGTCAGGAGTTCGAGAGCAGCCTTACCAGTATGATGAAACTCCGTCTCTATTAAAATTACAAAAATTAGCCTGATGTGGTGGCATGCGCCTAGTAGTCCCAGGTACTCAGGAGGTTGAGACAGAAGAATTGCTTCAGACTGGGAGGTGGAGGTTGTAGTGGGCTGAGATCACATCACTGCCCTCCAGTCTGGGCAACAGAGCAAGACCCTGTCTTGAAAAAAAAAATTAAAGATATAAAGTAAGTTGCAATGTTAGGGTGGTTGTCATTTT
>NW_016107664.1:1196366-1202313 GCF_001604975.1 Cebus imitator
GTTCCTCAGATTGCAGTGCAGTGGTGCAATCTCGGCTCACTGCACCCCCCACCTCCTGGGTTCAGCTGACTCTCTTGCCTCAGCTACCCCAGTAGCTGGGATTACAGGCATGCACCACCATGGCCAGGTAATTTTTGTATTGTTAGTTGAGACAGGGTTTCGCCATGTTGGCCATGCTGGTCTTGAACTCCTGACCTCAAGTAATCCACCAACCTCAGCCTCCCAAAGTGTTGGGATTACCAGTGTAAGCCACTGTGTCTGGCCCTGATGATTAACTTCTGTACTGAATGTTAGGTTCTGTACATGGTAGATGATTCTTGGCCACTAGATCTCACTTTTTAAAATGTGCTATTTTATAGATCCATAATCATATTTTCATTTTTCTGTCTAAACAACAATATTTATATGTGTGGCTGAGGGAGGGAGAGATTTTTTTCCATTAGACTCTTGTAATCTAATGGAAATATTGAGGTTTAAAATGTTGATATAGGTAAATTATCTTCTTAATTATATTACCATAAAAATGCTGCATAACCAAAAAATGCAAAATTTTATATGATGTAAGCATTTATTTCTGTTTCCCATGTGTGTGGTTGGCTGGGATTCAGTTGATACAGACTGGTTAGGTTTGGCTCCAAGTTGTGGATTGGGGGCCCTTTATGCTCTGCATGTCTTGGTATCCTCCTTCGACCAGTGGTCACCAAATGCATTTCCCCTCATAAGAAAAGGTGGGGTGCAAGAGAAAAAGCTCATTCCCACCAGTGTGTTTAAAACATCTGTTCCCATTGCATCTGCTAACAAATGGAATATTTGTCAAAGCAAGTCATATGGCCACGTCCAATACCAATGGGTGGTAAAATATATTCTATTTTATAGGGAGGAACTACAAAGTCTTATGGCACAGGGCGTGGGTTTCGAGCAGGATGAAAACTGAGAATAATAATACAATTTGTCTGGGTTTGGTGGCTCAGGCCTGTAATCTCAGCACTTTGGGAGGCCGAAATGGGTGAATCACCTGAGATTGGGAGTTGGAGACCAGCCTGACCAACATGGAGAAATGCCATCTCTACTTAAAATGCAAAATTAGCTAGGTGTGGTGGCACATGCCTGTAATCCCAGCTACTTGGGAGGCTGAGGCAGGAGGATTGCTTCAACCCAGGAGGTGGAGGTTGTGGTGAGCTGAGATCTCACCATCGTATTCCAGCCTGGGCAACGAGTGAAATTCCATCTCAAAAAAAGAAAAAATGCATTTTATCACATCATCAAGTCAAATAAAATGGTAGTCCACTTGGGAAGCCCCACACTTCCCAATTATTCATATTTAAAACTAACTGGTTAGGGTCAAAAGCTCTTTTGGACCTTGACTTAATGATTGGAGAGCCTCTAAGTTTTCTTATAGTTCTCCAATTCTGTATTGACATTTTAGTGTGGCAGATGACATTGGGGATAGATTATATAATTCAGTAGTTCTCAGATAAGGAAGAATAGGTCTCTTATGTGCTTTTCAGTGGTAGAATGGAAGAATGAGAGGCGGATAGGCAGAGGCATGTGTAGTCTGAAAACATACCTCTCATTATTCTATAATCTCCTCATTCTCACCTCCTGACAGTTATTAGAATAACATCTATATACTCTGTTCTCCTTTATTTCCTGATAATGAAACAGATCCAGACCTAAGGTCACACAGCCATTTGATAGCAGATGGGTTTAAAACTCAGGCTTCTTGACTCAGTAGTAAAAGTGCCTCTATGCTTTCCATACTTAGACATAACAATAAGTAGTGATATAGATTTTGTAACTAGGAGACACTGATCAGTGTTACTTGAGAATAATATATTTTTGCCATTTTCTTTCTCTTATTGTTAATCTTATTTGCAATGGTGTATGTCATGAACAAATTTATTAGTCTGGGCATCTAGATTTCAGCAGATTCTTCTAGAAGCCGAAGTTATTCATGTGTCATGAGTTTGCGTGCATGCAAAGCAAGATTCATCTCTTCTTTTGGAAGTTTGATTTTCTTGGCCAGGCACGGTGCCTCCCGCCTGTAATCCCAACACTTTGGGAGGCTGAGGCAGGTGGAACATCAGGAGTTCGAGACCGGCCTGGCCAACATGATGAAACCCCGTCTCTACTATAAATACCAAAATTAGCTGGGTGTGGTGGCAGGTACCTATAATCTCAGTTACTTGGGAGGCTAAGGCAAAAGAATCCAATGAACCTGGGAGGTGGAGGTTGCAGTGAGACGAAATCATGCTATTGTATTCCAGCCTGGGTGACAGAGCGAGACTCCATTTAAAAAAAAAAAAGATACATTTTTAATGATTAATAAAGGCCCTTACAGTGTTTCAGAGTCAATAGCAGAGCATGGTGAGCCCAAACGGCTGAGGCAAATTATTTAGCTGACAGCCTAGGTCAGAGATGTTCTGTAAACAAGTTAAAACATACAATAAATAAGACATGTATTAGCAAACTGTATATTATGAAAGAATGAAGCAGTACTGTGGTGGAGATTTTCTTGGTAATCGTTCTTTTTTAAAATTTTTTAATAAGACTGATTACATCAGTCTAAAGTTGCACATGTTATGATTGGGATCCTAGACTTTCCTGATGTTTCCCAGTGGTATTGCTGTCTTGTCAGTGCTGTCCAAGCCCAGACAGTTTGTTCTCACTCACATGTTGGCCTTATTGCTGATGAGAGTAATCTTAGAATGGCTGGGAGATTACTTTAATGTATTCTGACAGTTGTGTGGTTGAAATTGCCTCAGTCCATGAAATTTGGTCTGTAGGGCAAAAATGCTAGTGATCACAAGGGAGGAAGGACCTGATTATTTTTATTAGCAAGGTCCTCTTATCATTTCAGAGGGAGCTGAGTATGCACATTAGGGGGCAGTGTTTAAACAGCTATTATTCACTAGGAATTATTTTTGTGAAAAATACAGTGTTTCCTGTGTACTCCTGGGTAGGGAGATTCTCTGAGGGACGTATTTATATTTGTAAAGTGACCACTCTATATTGCTCCTTACTTTTAGAAGTACAATGGTATTTCCCCTAACAATTTAATTTTAAGTTGTACCTTTTTTCCCTTATATCTTCTGAGCATGTTATTAATGATAACAATTTAGCAGTAGGAATCCTCTCTACTACATTTTGAAATGTTACTTTTTCTCTTCTTGTTAACTTCATTACTTTTTTTTTCTGGAAGGATAAACATTTCATTATACTGTTGACTAGACTAAGTTTTTAGTGGGAACACTGTATATGTCATTTAATTATGTTTCCCTTATTTTTTTTTTTTTTGAAACAGGGTTTGAAAAGTAACTTTTTGATTTTTTGTGAATTCCTCAGGGGCATTTCCTTAATCTCCATTTATATAGCATTATATAGAGTTAAAATCATGCAAAATATATATGGTAAAAATAAGAAGATATACAAGGTAATGAATAGTACAATATCCAAGAGAATTATTAACCATGGGGAGGGGAAGGGAGGTTATGGGACAGGGAAGAGAGACACACAGAATTTCAATTATACTCGCAAAATAAGCTGACTGGCTGGTACATGAGTATTTGTCATTCTGTATTTTATGATTTAAGTAACAATAAAATATTCAGAAATGTCCAAATAGCTCCTCTACTTATTTCCTTCCTTTCTTCCCTTCCCTACCCACAAACAACTATTTCTTGAGTTTCTGTATATTCCTGGCTATGTTGAGTGTTTGGGGAAAACAATGTAGACATTGTCCCTGCATTTTTAAGGAGTTGATAGCCTAGGTCAGAGACATTCTATAAACAAGTTAAAACATATAATAAATATGACATGTATTAGCAAACTGTACTATTACGAAGGAATGAAACAGTACTGTGGTGGACATTAATAGAGGAGAGTTGCATGCTGTAAATGGGCTGGTAAGGGAAGGCTTTTTTTGGGAGGTAACTTTTAAGAGACCTAAAGGATGAGAAGGAACAAGCCATGTAATGAGCAAGAGGAGAAATGATTCAGGCAGAGAGAATATCATGTGCAAAATCCCCATGGTAGGAAAGATCTAGACACCTTTAAGGACCTAAGAGAAAGCCAAAGCCTTTGGAACACTAAAAACGGTGAGCAGTATTCTTGAGAAGATATTACAGAGGTGTGCAGGGGACGTGGCATGCTAGAAGGGGTTTGAGCAGTGGAGGGGTAGGATCATAATCTTTAAAAGAGGTAGGATTTTTCAATAGAATGCAGATTAAAAAAATGTAGAATTCAATTCCTGTTGGCTGACTTTATTATAGGCATTGGAGATTGAAATGGAGTTCATGTTTCACAGAGTAGGTATAAAGATAATTTTTTAAAGATTTTTTTTTTTTTTGAGATGGAGTTTCACTCTTATTGCCCAGGCTGGAGTGCAATGGTGCGATCTTGGGTCACTGCAACCTCTGCCTCTCGGGTTCAAGCTATTCTCTTGCCTCAGCCTCCTGAGTAGCTGGCATGCACCACTACACCCAGCTAATTTTGTATTTTTTAGTAGAGATGGAGTTTTTCCAGTTTGCCCAGGCTGGTCTTGAAATCCCGACCTCAGTGATCCTGATCAGGTGATCAAGTGATCCCACCTCAGCCTCCCAAAGTTTAAAAATTATTAAAGGCCCTCATAGTGTTTCAGAGTCAGTAGCAGAGAATGGTGAGCCCAAATAGATGAGGCAAATTATTTAGCAACTACATTCTACATTTATATCACGGCAACGGGAATACAAAACAAAACACTGCTGCAGTTGGATTCTTATGGCATGAGTTAGTCTGTGTGTGTGTGTTCTTATTTTTGGCATATTCACCCCATAACCGTAGCTTTTAAAAAAGATAGAATAATTAGAATAGGATCTGCAAATCCATACTGCAAATTTATCATAGACGTTTTGAAAGTAAGAAAAGACATGAAGACTAGAGAGAGGGAAAAGAAGGAAGGAAGGAAGAGGGAATGAAGGAAAAAGGAAGGAGGTAATGAAGAAAGGAAGACAAGAAGGAAGAATAAAATAAGAGAGGCAGAGTGGAGTAAAATGGGATAACAGTGACATTTAAAAACATTTCTAAAGTAGTAGTCTAGATTAGTTCATCTGGCAACATTCACATGGCATTAAGCATCATTTTTAGACTGAGTAAAGTCAATATGGATATAGTTCTTGACACTAAAAGGAACCTTCATAGTCAAAACAATTGAAAACTACTGGTTTAAATTATGAGTGTCTCTGTTGTACCCTCTTATATCAGGACATATTTTTTCACCAGAATTTCAGGATATTGTGGCCATCTGTCCAACTTTATAGTCAGTGATCTTTAATGAAAGTGTGGTTTGACACGTTTACCATTTCATATTAAGCTCATTATTTAAAGAAATAGTGGTTTGACATATTTACCATTTCATATTAAGCTCATTATTTAAAGAAATAATGACACCAAAAGTGTGGTTTGACATATTTACCATTTCATATTAAGCTCATTATTTAAAGAAATAATGACACCATCTCTTCAGGGGAAGAGAAACTTAGCATATAAATTTAGGGTTTCAAAACACAGCCCTTGAAACTAAGGACTGTGATTATGTTTTGTCTGTAGACATGGACTGATTCCAGAAAATGACTATGCCTTCATTTTATTCCCCAATGGCATAACCTTTTATCTTCAAATATTTATTTTTACCCATACACATATAACAGATGTTATATGAGTTGGAATTACTGGAGTACAAGCAGACACTTTCTTCTCTCCCAGCCCACCTCTGCAAACCTGCACTGTCCGGTTATTCTCCTTCCTCATAGATGAAATCCCAAGCAAGTCCTATAGATTTTTTTCCACCCAGTTATTTCCTTTCCTTTCCTCTCCTCTTCTCTCCTTTCCTTTCCCCTATCCCCTCCCTTCTCCTCTCCCCTCCCCTCTCCTCTCGTCTCCCCTCCCCTCCCTTCTCCTCTCCTCTCCC
>NW_016107664.1:1202496-1207719 GCF_001604975.1 Cebus imitator
TCTCCTTTCTTTTTTTGAGGCAGGGTTGGCTCTGTTGCCCAGTCTGGAGTGCAATGGTACAATCTCGGCTCACTGCAACCTCTGCCTCCCAGGCTCAAATCATCCTCCCCTTCAGCCTCCCGAGTAGCTGGGAGTACAGGCGCTTGCAAACACACCCGAATAGTTTTTGTATTTTTGGTAGAGATGGGGTTTTGCCATGTTGCCCAGGCTGGTTTTGAATTCCTGGGCTCAAGTGATCTTCCCGCCTTGGCTCCCAAAGAGTTGGGATTATAGACATCAGCCACCATGCCTGGCAGTTATTTCGTTTAAAGTATTAAAATGTTCAGTTAAATCTAATTAATATCAAAACCTTAGACTCCTGTCCAGTTTGTGACATCTCCTTTTCCCCAACTTCAGGCTACTTTCTTGGGAATGTGAAGAGTATGTGTGTGTGTTTGTATTATAGGTGCACATATGTTGCATGTCTGTGTGCTTGTCTTATGTATGCACATGCATGCATGTGTGTGCATGTCTATGTGTTTTGAAAGAGCCTAGTCAGTTTCTTCATTATCCATCTTTTCCTGTTGCTAGCTTCTATTTGTGGTTTCTTCAGAATCAGGCCCTGCCAGGGAAGGGAAGCCAGTTAAAGGGTACAAAAAGGCTATTACTTGACCTGTGTAGTTGCAACCTGCAGTGGAGTCTAATGTGTTCCTGAAGCTCTGTAGGTGGCTCTCTTTTTATGGGGAGCTTCGTAGTCTCCTCAGAGACCTCAGACTGTAGTTCTCCACCTTCAGACCCTGTTTTTTTGTGGTTGACTATACACAGAGTTTATCTGTTATGATCACCTTGTCCTACAGGCAGACCTCGTGGGTAGAATTCCTTTTCAGACAAACGTCTTCTGCTTTCCTCATGGTGCACTTGGCCCATGGGGTAAAATTCTCCTTCCTCTTTGTCACCATTGGCAGGTGTACAGTTTATTCCCAACTCTTAGTTCTATTGCCTTTAGCTGATGTAGCCATAACCCCATGCCTTTGGTATTCTTTTAGGCACATGCCACAGGTGCTTAGGTAATTCTAAATTCCCAGAATTCCCAAATTCCCTTGGTGTGTGCCAAGGTCTCTGATGCTTTTTTGGAAGTCTCTCTCATGTGGCTTAAATTAAGGGGAAAACAGCTTGCTCCTCTCTTATTACAGTGTGAGATGCCTAGCACAATGACAGCTCTTTTCAAGGAAATTTGGCTGAAGGTTTTATTTAGCTTTCCACCTTTTTTCATATATCCTCAAATGAATGATAAGCTAATGGCAGTGAAATTGGTATCATAAAATTTTAGTGTTATCTGTGCTGGTGTTCTGGCCCTTAGGACATTTTTGGGGGATTTGAAGCCTCAGATAAAACTGAGAGAAGGAGTCTCTTTGGAACATTTTTAAAAGCAAATTTTGCTGAAGAAATATGTTTTCAGGTAGTAAGGAATAATAGTAAGTTGAGTGAACATGAGATAGCTGTCTTCAAAGTTTTTAAGTATGGAAATAGACTATTTATTTAAGCCAGGCGTGGTGGCTCACACCTGTAATCCCAGCACTTTGGGAGGCCGAAGCGGGCAGATCGCTTGAGGGCAGGAGTTCAAGACCAGCCTGGCCAACAGGGTGAAACCCCATGTCTACTAAAAATACAAAAATTAGCTGGGTGCGGTGGTGCACGCCTGTAATTTCAGCTACTCAGGAGGCTGAGGCATGAGAATTGCTTGAACCTGGGAGGCAGAGGGTGCAGTGAACTTACATGGTATCATTGCACTCCAGCCTGGGCATCAGAGTGAGACTCTGTCTCAGAAAAAAAAAAAAAAAAACAACAAACGACTATTCTATAAGGTAAAAATATTTTGGCTAATGTTGTAGATATTTTCAACTATTTAAACCCAAGTGGAAAGTCTAACTTTTTCTTTATATAAATTTTAAAATATATTTTCCCACTATCAAAAATCCATTTAAAGGTAATAACGAATTATTACTGGGTATAAGAAACATTATGGCAGTTTTTCTTGGGGATTTTTTTTTTTTTTGAGACAAAGTCTCACTTTGTCATCCAAGCTGGAGTGCAGTGGTGTGATCATAGCTCACTACAGCTTTGACTTTCCAGGCTCACGTGATCCTCCCACTTCAGCCTCCTGTGTAGCTGGGACCACAGGCATGCACCACCACACCTGGCTAACTTTTTGATTTTTTTTTTGTAGAGATGTGGTCCCACTATGTTGCCCAAGCTAGCTTCAAACTCCTGGCCTCAAGTGATCCTCACGCCATGGCCCCCCGAAGTACTGAGATTACAAGCATGAGCTAGTCACTGTGCCCAGCCTACTTGGGAACTCCTTATGAAACTGTGGGATTAACAAAAACTCTTGGAGTGGGACACATTAACTCATGCCTGTAATCTCAGCACTTTGGGAGGTCAAGACGGGAGGAGCACTTGAGAATCAGGAGTTTGAGACCACTTGGGGCAACATAGTGAGACCTTGTCTCTACAAAAAATTAAAAAAGAAAATTAGCCAGGCATGATGACACAATCCTATAGTGTCAGCTACTTGGGAGGTTGAGGTGGGAGGATCACTTGAGCCCAGGAGTTGGAGGCTGCAGTGAGCTCTGATTGCTGCAGTGACCTCTGACTGTGCCACTGCACTCCAACCTGGGTGGCAGAGTGAGAACTTGTCTCTTAAAAACAGAAGGGCCGAGTGCGGTGGGTCACTCTTGTAATCCCACCACTGTGGGAAGCTGAGGTGGGTGGATCATCTGGCGTCAGGAGTTTGAGACCAGCCTAGTCAACATGACGAAACCCCATCTCTACTAAAAATACAAAAATTAGCCCGGCATGGTGGCACGTGCCTGTACTCCCTGCTACTTGGGGAGGATGAGGCAGGAGAATTCCTTGAACCTGGGAGATGGAGGTTGCATTGAGCCGAGATCGTGCCACTGCACTCCAGCCTGGGCAACAGAGCAAGACTCCATCTCAAAAAACAAAACAAAACAAAAATAAAAAAAGAAAGAAAAAAGGAAAATGTACTGGACTGAAACATGGATAAAGTGATTTCCCATCCTGTTAAAAGTGACAAAATTATCCATATTAGAAGAACTCTGCTGGGTATAATTATGGATATGCAAGTACCCTCTCATGACACAACTTTGCACATAAATGTATGTGGTCTACTTCAATTCCCAGATATTTTTATTTTTCTGATACTATTGATTTAAAAAAGAAAAACCCAGAACTTTAGCAGGAGACTGAACTGTTTTTCTACATGCTCTAAAATTCCAGAAGCAAAGAGATTGCCTGGGCCTAGAAATATGGTATGAATTTAGTATAGATCATTACCCGCCAGAATCAGTTGGTTTCACCTTTGGTCTCTAACTTCTGACGTATGTTTAAAATAGTTTCCAATTTATAGAATCTCTTGGAGACTAGGGACCGTAGAGGGAAAAAGATGACAATACTAGTTAATGTCACAGCAGTAGTTATTTCAAAACTTTCACAGATAGAATGTTTTATAGATCGTGCCAGATAAACATGCCAGGACTTAACCACCATCCAAAAACCCTGTCATCAGAACTGAAATTGTTTCCCCTTATGGTAATAGGCCTGGGAAATAAATCCATAAATTTGAAGAAGCAATGTTAGATAAGAAAAATTTTATACTTAAAAGGATAAAAACATACAAGTCAGATAGTGTTTAGATAGCATTCATCTTGCTAATTATTTTTTCCATTCTTTGGATGTTTCTCCAAGCCAGCATTAGTGCAATACTACAACTTTCAGCCTTTTATTTGAATCTTATCACAAATGTTAAAAGTATGTGGAGTAGGTAATAGTCATGAACCTGGAAAGATCAGGGATTTTGATGGAATACTAGAATGTGGAATCAGTGAAATTTGACTTGTAAAGAATATATTATGCACAAAGGATTTTCAAGTGAAAAATAGCAAAGTTTAAGAAATTTGGGAAACATACAGTTATTTATTTGGCAAACATACAATTAAGTTTATGTGAGGGATTGGTTCCAGGACCTTCTATGGATGTTTGAGTCTCTCATATGATTGGCATAGTGTTTGTATATAACTTAATGCACATCCTCTTGTATTCTTTAAATCATCTCTAGATTACTTGTAATACCTAAAATAAAGTAAATGCTATGTAAACAGTTGTTATACTTACTGTTTAGGGGATAATGACAAGAAAATAAAATGTACATCTTCAGCACAGATACAAGTTTTTTCCTAATATTTTCCATTTGTGATTGGCCGAATCCATGGATGTGGAACCCAGAGATACAGAGGGCAGATTGTATTTGATTATAAGAAAGATTAGTCTGGTCAGGCATGGTGGCTCATGGCTGTAATCCAAGCACTTTTGGAGGCTGAGGCAGGAGGATTACTTGAGGCCAGGGAATAGAGACCAGTCTGGGAAACATAGTGAGACCCTGTGTCTACAAAAAATTAAAAAAATTAGCCAAGTGTGGCGGTGCACACGTGTGGTCTTATCTACTTGGGAGGGTGATATAGGAGGACTGCTTGAGCCTGAGAGGTTGAGACTACAGTGAGCTATGTTGTGCCACTGCACTCCAGCTTGAGTGACAGAGCGAAGACCTGTCTCAAAAAAGAAAAAAGAAAGACTAGTCTAACAAGCCATCAGTTAGGAAATGGGCAAAGGACTTGAATAGACACTGCTTCAAAGAAGACATACAAATGACCAATAAGCACATTAAAAATGTTCAACATTATTAGCCGTTAGGGAGATGCACACCAAAACCACAATGAGATGGAACCTCACCCCCATTAAGATGGATACTATCAAAAAACCAGAAAATAACAAATGTTGGTGAGGTTGTGGAGAAATTGGCACCCTTGTACACTGTTGGTGGGAATGTAAAATGGTTCAGCCACTATGGAAAATGGTATGGACATTCCTCAAAATAATTAAACACAGAAGCTGGGCGTAGTGGCTCACACCTGTAATCCCAGCACTCTGAGAGGCTGAGGCAGGTGGACCACAAGGTCAGGAGTTCAAGAGCAGCCCGGCCAAGATAGTGAAACCTCTTCTCTACTAAAAATACATTAGCTTGGCATGGTGGTGGGTGCCTCTAATCCCAGCTACTCGAGAGGCTGAGGCAAGAGAATTGCTTGACCCAGGAGGCAGAGGTAGCAGTGAGCCAAGATCATAGCATTGCACTCCAGCCTGGGAGACAGAGCAAGACTCCATTTCAAA
>NW_016107664.1:1207909-1213023 GCF_001604975.1 Cebus imitator
TTAGATTCTTACTGCTATTCACTGTATTTTGTCATACCGTTGTAAATTGTCGTTCCTAAAATTGTCTAGGAAATGCTCAGAGGATTGAGTGGTGGGAGTTTAAGTCAGTGCCTTCTGGAGAGAAGAGAGTTCTAGGAGAGTTGCTGATATTACTTCAAAATAAGGATAAAGGGCTGGGTGCAGTGGCTTACACCTGTAATCCCAGCACTTTGGGAGGCTGAGGTGGGTGGATCACCTGAGGTCAGGAATTGGAGACCAGCTTGGCCAAACCCTGTCTCTACTAAAATACAAAAATTAGCCATGCATGGTGGCGCTCTCCTGTAGTCCCAGCTACTTGTGAGGCTGAGGTAGGAAAACCACTTAAACCAGGAGGTGGAGTTTGCAGTGAGCCCAGATCGTGCTATTGCACTCCAGCCTGAGTGGCAGAGTGAGACTACTTCCAAAACAAAACAAAGCAAAGAATAATGATTTTATAATTATTTTTAAAATTTCAATCCAAGAAATGAAGTATTTTGGCCCAAGTTTTTCTAGGAAGGCACATTTCTCCTACATAGTCCATCTAGAAAGTTCCATAATCTTTCTTACAGCTCTCTGAGGAAAGCCAAATGGTAGTGTGGGACAAGTCTTCACCTCAGTTAGATGCATCCAGAATCTGACGTATTCTGTTTATCATCCTCATATCTTGAATTTTTGACTTTTCTTTCTTTATTATACCTTGATTTTTGCCTCCTGTACACCCTCAGTTGTGTTTCAAACCCAGCATATTGATACAATGGTTCTACTAAACTGTATGTGCGCGCGCGCACACACACACACACACACACACACACACACACACACACACATATATATTTTGAGACAGAGTCTCTGTCACCCACGCTGGAGGGCAGTGGCATGATCTTGGCTCACTGCAACCTTCACCTCCTGGATTCAAGCAATTCTTGTACCTGTCTCCAAAGTAGCTGGGATTATAGGCACCCACCACCAGCCCGGCTAATTTTTGTATTTTTGCCCTTTCACCCAGGCTGATCTCAAACTCTTTATTGATTGATTGATTGATTGGTTGAGTCTTGCTCTGTTGCCCAAGCTGGAGTGCAATGACACGACCTTGGCTCACTGCAACCTCCACCTCCTGGGTTCAGATGATTCTCCTGCCACAGCCTCCTGAATAGCTGGGATTACAGGTGCCGACCATCCTGCCTGTCTAATTTTTGTATTTTCAGTAGAGACGGGGTTTCTCAGTGTTGGCCAGGCTGGTCTTGAACTCCTGGTCTCAAGTGATCTCCTGCCTCGGCCTCCAAAGTACTAGATTTACAGGCATGAGCCACCTCGCTGGCGTTGGACTTGAATTATTTATTCCATACATGAGGCATGGGGATTATTGGATATAAACTTTTTGGTCCATCATTATTACCACCTTGAGATCTGCAGTATCTAAGACAACCAAAGCTAATGTGGAAGGCACAGAACACTGGATATGCAGCCCGGACACTTCTCAGGTAAAGATGGTGGAGAAGAAGAGGGACAAGGCCCAGTGGAATCGGAGACTGTGAGTGACATGAGTGGAGCTTATGTTTTCTTTTCATGCCCCTACCTCTCACACCACCACATTCCCAGCATTTCTTTGAATTCTTTGCAGTTCCCAAATTTACTTATCTAGAGCAGGGGCCTGGAAGAATTATTTCCATTCTTGGGAATGTGGGCACAAGACTCACATTCTTGACTTTTACATCATAGTGCATTTTCTATCCTAAGTATCCTCAGGGTCTAGATTTTTGAAGCTCAAAAGGGAACAAATAAGGTACCTTTTTTTTCTCTATATCCTATGGTGTCATCCCTGCCTTTAGGCCATAAATACCAAGTACTCTAGATCTGGGGGTTGCAGACTTTTCCTGTAAAGTGCCAGAGAGTAATTTTTTTTCTGTTGCAGACAGGGTCTCACTCTGTTGCCTAGGCTGGAGTGCAGTGGCATGAACATGGCTTACTGCAGCCTCAACCTTCTGGGCTCAAGTGATCCTTCCACCTCAGTCTTCTGAGTTTGTTGATTCTAAAGAGCCTGGGTAACATAGTGAAACTCCATCTTTAAAAAAAAAAATAGCTGGGAATGGTGGCATGTACCTTTAGTCTTAGTTATTTGGGAAGCCGAGGCAAGAGGATTGCTTGAGCCCAGGTGTTTGAGGCTGCAGTGAGCTATGATCAAGCCACTGCACTCCAGCCTGGGTGACAGAGCAAGACCCTGTCTCAAAAACCAAAAAAATGTTATGTGCCCCAAATAGTATGGCCACATGATACATAAAACAAAACATGATAAAACTATAAGAAGGAACATGTAAATTGATGATTATAGTTCAATATATATATATATATATATATATAATTTTTTTTTTTTTTTTGAGATGGAGTCTCACTCTGTTGCGAAGCTGGAGTGCGGTGGCATGCTCTTGGCTCACTGCAATCTTTGCTTTCTGGATTGAGGTGATTCTTCTGCCTCAGTGTCCCAAATAGCTGAGACTATAGGCGTGTGCCACCATGCCTAGCTAATTTTTGTATTTTTGGTAGAGATGGGGTTTCACCATGTTGGCCAGGATGGTCTTGATCTCTTGACCTTGTGATTCACCTGTTTCAGCCTCCCAAAGCGCTGGGATTACAGGTGTGAACCACTGCACCTGGCCTATAGTTCAAGATTTTAATGCATCTTTCTCAGTGATTGATAAGAGAACAAAAATAGTAACTGTGAGGTGATGGTACATTAATTAACTTGATGATGATAATTCTTTCACAATGTATATGAGAACATCACATTATATGTCTCAAATGTATACAATTTTTGTCAATTATACTTCAACAAAGCCAGAAAAAAATTTAAAACAAAATAAAAATTTTGAAGGTTTTTTTCCATAGGTCAAGATTGTTAATTATATAAGTATTTCATATTTAAATTTTTTTTGTAGTTTGTTGTCTTATCAATTATCAATTATCTTATCAATTACTGAGAAAGATGCATTAAAATCTTTATTATTCAGATTTGACCAACTTTTTCATTTAATGTCCTTTTCTGTCCCAGGATCCAGTGTAGGATGTGGTACCACATTTAATGGTTATACCTCCTTTGAGTTCTCCAGCATGCAACAGTTTCTCAGTCTTTCCTTGTTTTTTTTGACCTTGACAGTTGTCAGAGACTTTCCAGATATTTTGTAGATATCCTTCAAATTGGATTTGTCTGATGTTTTCTTAGGAACTGAGGTGATGGCTTTTGGGAAGAATATTACAGAGGTGAAGTACCCTTCTCTTTGCATCATGGCAGGGACTATCTGATATCATCACGACATCATTGATGATGTTAAATTTGATCTCTTCATTAGGATGGTATCTGCCAGGTTTCTCCTTGGTGAATTGACTATTCTTCCTTTTCCATATGATACTCTTGGGACTCAAATTCAGCTTCCTCTCTGGTGAAGGGGAATGAAGCTTCACCTCCTGAGAAGGGGGAGTATCTCTATTATTTGTAACTATTCTGAAAGCAACATTTGT
This sequence comes from Cebus imitator, assembly GCF_001604975.1. Taxonomy (NCBI): domain Eukaryota; kingdom Metazoa; phylum Chordata; class Mammalia; order Primates; family Cebidae; genus Cebus; species Cebus imitator. Next base: position 1,211,441 of record NW_016107664.1, read on the forward strand.
TCTTTTTTTCCCAGTTGTTTATTCAGTGATTTATGTCAGTATTGACTTATGTATATTTGTTTTATTCTTCAAGTTGTAGTCCAATACTACTGTTTTTGTTTTGTTGCTAAAATGTATCCAGCTTTGGCCAATGGTTACTCTTTCAGGTTGGCTTTTGTGTCTTTCTGACATGCCTCTATCCTTTCAATGTCCTTTTCTCACCTGGGAAAGAAAACTATAAGGAGGAACATGTAAATTGATGATTATAAATCAAGATTTTCTTTTCCTTCTCTCTCCTCTTTCTCTCCTTCCTTCTCCTTGCATCAGCCCTATAACTCAGTGTTTGTTTTGATAAACTCATTGAATCCTCAAGATAGCCTTGCAAGGTAGATAGATATTATTATCTCCATTTTTAGATTTCGAAACTAAGTCACATAGTACTTGGCATAGCCAGACCGTGAACTCAGCAGTTTGAACCTCACTATTGACTACTAAGCTATGTGCTCTCTACTTTTTCTGACAAGTTCACATTCAAAGGGAGAGGTTAGTTGAGGAGGCTCTCACTGATAGAGTTTAAATTTTTCTTATAACTATTGCCCTGCCTTATAGACTCTTCTGTCACTGAGAATTCAGTAATGAGCAAAATAAAAAAATTCCTGTCCTCAGAAAGTCCATATTGTAGTTTGGTAATGATAGCAATTACTGAATACTTATTAAATGTTAGTCACTGTAAATCACTTTAATGTATTACTTGATGTAATATTTACAACAGCCCTGTGGGGTAGCTTCAATTATCACTTTAAAGTGAGATAACTGAGGCACAAAGAGGTTATGTCACTTGTCCAGGATTACTCTGCTACTAAGATATGGTTGTGATTCATACCTCTTTGTGTGTCCGAACTAGGGACTGGGAGCACAGAGTTGTGGTTGTGGTGATGTTCTTTATGAAAGGTATTGTGGATCTAACCTGAGATTCAGTGAAAGTAGAAACTATGGGCTGGGTGCGGTGCCTCATGCCTGTAATCCCAGCACTTTGGGAGGCTGAGGTGGGCAGATCATGAGGTCAGGAGTTTGAGACGAGTCTGGCCATTATGGTGAAATCCCATCTCTACAAAAATACAAAAATTAGCTGGGCATGATGGTGGGTGCTTGTAATCCCAGCTACTCAGGAGGCTGAGGCAGAAGAATCGCTTGAAAGAAAGGAAGGAAGGAAGGAAGGAAGGAAGGAAGGAAGGAAGGAAGGAAGGATAATAGAACATGGCTGGCTAAGCTTGCTTAAAAAGAATGTTGTCCAGATGTGGTAGCTCACGCATGTAATCCCAGCACTTTGGGAGGATTACATGCGTGAGCTACCACATCTGGAGGTAGGAGGATCGCCTGAGGTCAGGAGTTCCAGACCAGCCTGGCCTGCTTGGTGAAACCCCATCTCTACTAAAAATACAAAATTAGCTAGCATGGTGGCACATGCCTGTAATCCCAGCTACTCTCTTGTGGGGCTGAAGCAGGAGAATCGGTTGAACTTGGGAGGGGGAGGTTGCAGTGAGCCGAGATTGCACCATTGCACTCCAGCCTGGGCAACAGGGCAAAACTTCATCTCAAAAAAA
>NW_016107664.1:1213038-1216749 GCF_001604975.1 Cebus imitator
AGGGCAAAATTTCATCTCAAAAAAAAAAAAAAAAAAAAAAGAATGTTCTAATTTGTTATTTATTAGTACCCTTTTCATATCAGAATAAAAATCAGCAGGGTGCAGTGGTTCACGTCTGTAATCCCAGTACTTTGGGAGGCTGAGGTGGGTGGATCATGAGGTCAGGAGTTCAACACCATCCTGGCCAAAATGGTGAAACCCTGTCTCTACTAAAAATACAAAAAGTAGCAGGGTGTGGTGGTGGGCGCCTGTAATCCCAGCTACTCAGGAGGCTGAGGCAGCAAATTGCTTGAACCCAGGAGGCAGAGGTTGCAGTGAGCCGAGATCGTGCCACTGCACTCCAGCCTGGGTGACAGCGCATGACTCCATCTCAAACAAACAAACAAACAAACAGAAAACAATAAAAATCGTTACAGGCAGTCAGGACATTCAGGGCACATATAAGGATTTTCCTTCTGGTATTCTTTTTACTCTGTTCATTTGGATGCTGGCATGTCCCCCATTTCAGTCTTAGATTGAATGGCAAATAGTTTTTAGAGTCTGTAAGAATTTAGCAAAAGTTTGCTGCACTGAGTTTTATAGTCTCTTGTCTTAACTGCCAGATACTGTGATTCAGCTAGGGCCACAGATACCAATTGATGTTTACCCCTCTCCTTTGCCCACCAACCTGTCTTGAATTGATCTAGAATTCTTCTTTTTCTTCTTTTTAAGGCAGGGTCTTACTCTGTCACCCAGGCTGGAGTGTCATGGCACCATCTCAGCTCGCTGTGACCTCCGCCTCTGGGACTCAAGTGATTCTCCCACCTCAGCTTCCCAAGTGGTTGGAACTTCAGGCTCATGCCACTACACCAGGCTAAGTTTTATATTTTTTTGTAGAGAAGAGGTTTTCCCATGTTGCCCGGGCTGGTCTTGATCTCCTGAGCTCAAGCAATCTGCCAGTCTTGGTCTCTCAAAGTGCTGGGATTATAGGCATGAGCCACCATGCCTGGCCAACTTCCAGAATTATTGTTTTCTCCATACCTGCTTAAAGTGCTTTTCCAAAGCATCCCAGCATGCTGTGCCCTTCTACCCACCCTCTGTTTTCTCCTCTGTTGTGTACTGGTAACTTGGAATCTCTGATTGGCTGTAGAAACAGAAAAGTGGATGGGACTGATGGAAGACTCAAATTTGAGTTTCAGAAAGCTGTCTGTTGTTTGACATGCAGTCTAGAATTAAAGACCATACCAAGATACCCTTGGAACATCTTGCATTTGTGGGCAGAAACATTTGGCTACTTGCCACAGGATTATCCTGGAAAAAGATGGGCTTGAAAAACTGTCATTAATGTCACTTGAATTGGTCATCCATGGTTGGTGAGTTCCATTCCAAGAGGATAATTTACACAATCTAAAGGGGGTCAGGTATGGTGGCTCACGCCTGTAATCCCAGCACTTTAGGAGGTTGAGGTGGGCAGATCACCTGAGGTCAGGAGTTCGAGATCAGCCTGGCCAACATGGTGAAACTCTGTCTCTACTAAAAATACAAAAATTAGCTGGTCATGATGGGCACACCTGTAATCCCAGTTTTGGGAAGGTTGAGACGGGAGAATTGTTTGAACCCAGAAGGCGGAGGTTGCAGTGAGCCGAGATGGTGCCACTGTGCTCCAGCCTGGGTGACAGAGCAAGACTCTGTCTCAAAAAATAAAATAAAATAAAATAAAATAAAATAAAATAAAATAAAGAGAATGAAAACAAGAGGTGCTTTTCAAAATTATTATTTTCTCATTGGACAAATGTATACATGCACTACTTTGTAGTAGTAACATTTTTATTAAACAACAGAAGCCTGGCTCCCAGTTCTCCAAATGAAGGGGGGAAAAAGGGTTGTAATTGGATGTCGTGATCAGTTATCTCAGTTAAAAAAGTTAGGTGATGTTGTCTCTTTGGGAGATGGTAACCAGGCCATGTGAATGAAGATTGTCAAAGGATAGGCCTCTTTCCAGCAGGTATGCCAATGATGGTGGTAGGGGTGGTGACTTTTTTGTTTGGATATTAAAATGTGCATTAAACAGACACAATAAAAAAAAAAAAGAAAAAGAAAAAAAAGTAAAAATAAAAAAAGACACAATAAAATACAAATTAAAAAAAAATAAAAAACTTCTTAGCAAAGGGCAGCAAAAACCTGTGCAGATAATGCCTTAAATTAAAATTAGGAAATTAAAAGGGAACTTGTTAGTAAAAAAATCTTTTTGATCCAACTTTTTTCCTTAGAATTCTAAATCTTTTGTTCATTCCCTTATAACAAATGTCAATTAATTAATTAGAAACTGGTTGAAAAAAAGGAAGTTTACCCTAACTGCTGGCTAGTTTTCCTTAGTATTGGAGCATGTGAGGAAATAAAACTTTTTTTCCCAACTCATTTGAAGGCAACTTGTACTGTTTTGATTCAGAATAGGAGACACATGATTTATCATTTAAGAATGTGCTTCTTAATCCTTTGCACCAATGATGCTTTTTGTGGAAATTCTTTACTAAACATGGTATGTGATGTTATCTTCCCTTTAAAGTGTTTTTTCTCCACTTTGGCCAGTTTTGATCTTTATTATATCTCTCTATAAGTATTTTGATGAGATGTTGAGAGGCGTACTGGTATGGCTGTCTGCTGCCATGCTAACCCAGAAATAGGAACTACTTTTGATGCATTCCCTGATATTCCATCTGGCTATAATGATATTCCCAGAGTGTTCCAGATATTTACATGCGTCTAGTGCAAAGTTATTATTAATTAAAAGCATAAACCTGGCTTTGCAACTTGACTATGTCAGGAGGAAAGTTGTTATTGGTTCATGACTTTTTGATAAGTCTGTTACCAAGTATTTTTAAGCCATTAGGCCATCTAGCCAAGTGATAGTCCCTGAGTGACAATGGAGGAAGCACCACTTAATCTAAATTGCATGTGGAGATGACAAAATCTGAAAGCCTTTCATGATTTCATCCACCCCATTTAACTTAGGGCTACAAGGGAAAGTACTCTTTATGCAATAGTTTCTCATATGTGGGAAATTTTCTCTTCTTGGCACAATTCCACAAATACATAGACATATCCATTTTCAAAAAAATAATGCCAGCCTCACCTTATCTTCCTATTTTAGCAATGTAAATTCTAAATTATTTATTTTTGGAGTAGCCACAGAAAAATTTTGAGCCTGAGCTGACTCACCCAATGCAAAATGTTTTGACATCATCTTCCTTTACTATTGTTTGGATTGTTAAAAGAGAATATACATTTATCTTACTATTAGCTTAGCTCAAACAATGAGGAAGGTAACTTAATTGATATAAAGCCGCATTTTCTGTATTGGAGATGCATTAATAAGACAATTTTTGTTTTAACTTTTTAGAGTCAGTGTCTTTATCATCAGTGGAGTTAAAAATATATGAATATGGTTAGATCCCCTCTTGATATTTGTCATGCACTTAGCAAAAACGACCCAAAAAACAAAAGGCAGTTTTCATTTATATTCATACTGAAAATATACTTTTAAATTATTATTATCAGAAATCTAATTATAGCCTGTAATCCCAGCACTTTGGGAGGCCAAGGCAAGCAGATCACCTGAGGTTAGGAGTTCAAGACCAGCCTGTCCAACATAGTGAAACACTGTCTCTACTAAAAATGCAAAAATTACGCCTGTAATACCAGATACTCAGGAGGCTGAGGCACAAGAAATGC
>NW_016107664.1:1216964-1220116 GCF_001604975.1 Cebus imitator
TTTTTTTTGAGGCAGAGTCTTGCTCTGTTACCCGGACTGGAATGCAGTGGCATGACCTTGGCTTAAACTGCAACCTCCACCTCCCAGGTTCAAGCGATTCTTGTGCCTTAACCTCCTGAGTAGCTGGGATTACAGGCGTGCTCCACCACGTCCAGGTAATTTTTGTATTTTTACAAAAATACAAAAATCCCATAATGATGAGGTTTCTCTATGTTGGCCAGGCTGGTCTCAAACTCCTGACCTCGGGTAATCTGCCCGCCTTGGCTTCCCAAAGTGATGGGATTACAGACTTAAGCCACTGTGTTTGACCTCATAATCACTTTTTGTTTTCCTTGAGATGGAATCTTGCTCTGTTGCCCAGGCTGGAGTCAGTGGTGTGATGTCAGCTTACTGCAAACTCTGCCCCCTGGGTTCAAGCAATTCTCCTGCCTCAGCCTCCCAAGTAGCTGGGACTACAGGCATGTGCCACCATATTTTTAGTAGTGACGTGGTTTCATCATGTTGGCTAGGCTGGTCTTGAACTCCTGACCTCGTGATTCACCCACCTTGGCCTCCAAAAGTGCTGGGAATACAGGCGTGAGCCACTGAGCCCAGCCTCTCCCATAATCATTTTTAATTAATAAATTTTAATTGAATGTTCATAGTTTCACAAGAAACAGTTCTACAAAATCTATAAAGGCAAAAGAAAGGGTCTTCACTGGGACCTCTGGGAGATTTTTGTTTCCTGGGCATGGTGGATGAGTGGATTAATATATGATTCACGTCTGAGATATTTAGAGACTTAGAGGATGTCTGGAGGGCTGTGGTTTGGGATGCCACTGCAGTTCTTGAAATATTTCCTGTGGATTGGGATAAGAGAGAGAAAAACACTGTGTGCTGGTTTTAGACCCTGTGCAAGAGGGCAGAAGGAAGCTGGTGGTGTGCTGATGGTGCCTGCGGCTGAGGAGGGACTTACAAGTGATCAGGTGGAAAACAGATAGATTAATCAATATAAAAAATTCTGGTGGTGAGAAATCCCCACTGATGGAGTGGAAGAGATCTTGGAAGAACCTATTACAATGCCCTGTGTTACAATAAGTAGGCTTTAAAACCCTGTGAATCCCAGAGAGCAACAATGCTGGGTCACCACAGTAGTACAATTAAGACCTTCACTACTGCCCATACCTCTTCTCTGTGTTCTCCAGTCCCTCCACCTCATGTCCAATTATGGAGGCATTAGAAGCTAGGCTTTGCACAATGAGGTGCTACATGGATTTGCTTCTGTCACTATTGAACACTGATGCTTTTTCTTAAGTGCTTCTGATTTTTTTGGAAGTAATTTTGCACATGGTAGATATTCAGATATTTGTCAAATCAAAATTAGTGGAATAGACTGGGCATGGTGGCTCATGCCTGTAATCTCAGCACTTTGGGAGGCCAAGATGGGCAGATAATCTGAGGTCAGGAGTTCAAGACCAGCTTGGCCAACATGGTGAAACTCCATCTCTACTAAAAATACAAAAATCAGCCATGTATGGTGTGCGCATCTGTAGTCCCAGCTACTCAGGAGGCTGAGGCAGAATTGCTTGAACCCAGGAGGTGGAGGCTGCAGTAACCCAAAATTTACACCACTGCCCTCTAGCCTGGGCGACAGAGCCAGACTCTGTCTCAAAAAAAAAACACACAAAGAACCAAAATTGGTGGAATAAAATGTTGTGACTAATTTTTTAGAAATGAGATGACTTTGTCCAGTGATGGGTGTTCTTTTCCTTCCTGAGGTTTTGCTTTAAGAGACTGGCTTTGGTGAGCAGCTGTAATTGCTTTGCCGTGACTTCATCATAGCCTTCGTCTTGTGTCTAAGTGGTACTCTCATTGCAGCTTAGGGAGAAGCCCAGAAACTTTGTGACGTAGAATAATGTTACATAGTGTTTTAAGGTTTTGGGCTGTTTCTTCAGATATCTTACACAGAAACTGAAAACAGATAAAGGTGGAACTGCTCAGGTTAAAGCAGGGCTGGGAGAGGAGGGTCATTGTGTCCTATAGACTGGTTAACGTACTGGCTCTACCACTTCTTTAGTATTTATTTATTTACTTATTTGAGACTCTTGCTCTGTCACCCAGGCTGGAGTACACTGGTGTGATTTAAGCTCACTACAACCTCTGCCTTCTGGGTTCAAATGATTCTCGTGCCTCAGCCTCTGGAGTTGCTGGGACTATAGGTGCACACCACTATGCCTGGGTAATTTTTAACATTTTTAGTGGAGATGGGGTTTTGCCATGTTGGCAAGGCTGGTCTTGAAAGACCAGGTGATCTGCCTGCCTCCGCCTCCCAAAGTGCTGGGATTACAGTCATAAGCCACCATGCCCGGCTGGCTCTGTCACTTTTTATGTAACTTTGAGCAAGTTATTTAACCCTTCTAAGTGAAATTTTCTCATTTGCAAATTGTGGGGTTATTGTAAGTATTAAATGAGATAATATATGTGAAGTGTTTGGCATGTAGAAAGTGTTGAGATGTTAGTTCTTCTCGATGTTTCTTTATGAATAAATTAAGTACTTTTGGCAGTCACACCCCAGAGAGTGATGCCAGTTTTCTCAGCACACATGTTGGAAGCACATGCTGCTGATTAGTTCCATTACTAGCAATGCAACTTGGATCATTGGGTTAAGGTGGTGTCTGCTAGGTTTCTCCATTGGAAAGTTACTGTTTTACTCTTTGTAATTAAAGAATATCTTCTGGGGAGAATATACTTTGAGACTATGTAAGTATTCTGGGACATTTCAAATTTTCATCCCCTAGTTATTGTACATTATTGATTCTTGCATGTTTATTATTGTTATGATATAGGTAAATAGTGGTTTTCTAGTTCCACCTTTCCTTCTACATTTGTTAGTTTGCTCTCTACTACAAGGAAGAGCTTTTCTTTCTCTCTTTATTATTTCTATCCATGTGGACTCTTGTATTGGTTTTCCATTCAATCAGTTGTAATGCCTAACTGTCACTATTTCTTTTGATGCTCAAATTATTTCAGGTTTGGCCAGTGGGAACGTCTTCAAGATGGCTCCTGTATGTTTTTACTCTGTCTCTATCTTCTTTCTGCACTTTCTTAATTTTTGGCACAAGAACATCTTATTTTATTTTTTATTCCTTTTCTTTTTTTTTTTTTTTTTTTTT
>NW_016107664.1:1220281-1306015 GCF_001604975.1 Cebus imitator
GGGGTTTCACCATGTTGGCCAAGCTGGTTTTGAACTCCTTGAAATCAACCATTTCTCCAAGAAGCCTTCGTTCCATTGAGTGACAAAGGCTATTTAAAAACCAAGATCTGCTGAGCATGGTGGCTCACGCCTGTAATCCCAGCACTTTGGGAGGCTGAGGGGGGTGGATTAGAAGGTCAAGAGATTGAGACCATCCTGGCCAACATGGTGAAGCCCCATCTCTACTAAAAAGGCAAAAATTATCTGGGCATAGTGACACGTGCCTTAGTCCCAGGTAGTTGGGAGGCTGAGGTAGGAGAATCGCTTGAACCCGGGAGGTAGAGGTTGCAGTGAACCGAGATTGCACCACTGCATTCCAGCCTGGGTGATACAGTGAAACTCTGTCTCAAAAAAAAAAAAAACAAAAAAAACCCAAAGATCTGAGCACTACATGTGCTTATAACTGTAAACCTTTAAAACCACTCATTAGATACTTATTCTATAAGTGATCATTTTCACCAGGGCCATCACATGTTATACATGCCATTACATGCTCTTTCTCCTGTTTTCACATTCTTTTCAGCTCTGGGATGTGGAGCCACTGTGTATGTTTGCCTATTTAGGAAGCATTGCTTGTCCTGAAGTCTGTACTTTTGAAAAGACTTTAATTGCCCTTTCTTTGGGCAGTTCAAAGGTTACTGGATTTTATTTACCATCTTAATTGCTTGAGTTACTTTTATTCTGTTCTTTCATTTATATCTGTTAAATAAAGATGTAGACTGTACTTAATTGTCTTTTTCCTCTTGGCGATGGAGCAAGGCTAAAGGTGATTTTTGTTAATTTGTTACTCATTTGGGTTATCTGTTTATCTGGATTTGATTTGAGATGATGTTTAGTCTTGGTTTGTAGAGATCTGTACTGAACATTTCTGTGTTCTTTGCCTAAAATGTCCTTTCACAGGCTGACGTAGTGCTGCTATTTGGAGTGTGGGAATCCAGCTATAGGGAATTGGTTTTATGTGAGAGTCTGGCTAAGTTTTTATTTTCTTTTCTACTCAAAGAATATGTTTTATATTCCTGTCATTTGAAATTTGATTTTGCTTCTGACAATGAAAAATATTTAACAATGGTAATTCTCTTCATTCTTTAATGATTCTTTGATCCATCTGCCAGAATGTGAGCTGCATTCATTTTGTAGAAAATGTTTGACCTTTGGTACATAGATCTAATTCCTGATGTAGCTTCTTTAGAATATATTCCATGAAAATATATTTAAATTCTTAATTTGAAGACAAATTTTGTGATTTATTTTCATTTAGTCTGTGTGGTTTATAGTAGTTTTTTCCCCCCCTCCTTATTTGAATAAGTCTTCCAGTATTTAGGATAATTCTCTCTCTCTCTCTCTCTCTCTCTCTCTCTCTCTGTATGTGTGTGTGTGTGTGCTTGTGTATAAGTGTGTTTATGTGATTGTTGAGTTTAGGTAAGGTCACTTTTAGCAAGATGCATTGACATGGTCATCAGAGTCTTTGAAATTGTAGACTCCATTTGAATAATAGTTTTGAAGACTTTTTATTTTTTTTCTTTAAAAAACATAGTGTATGTTGTAGGCAAGATAGTATTTTAATACCTAGCTCCTGTCAATCTTCTGAAAACACTCATTTTGATGGTTTATGTGAAAAGCATCACAGGCATACATGGAATAGTTTAAAAGGCAAAAATATGCACCAGTCAGCTGAAAAGTGGTTATTAAATTCCTGCTATACTACTGTTTCCTGTGTCCCGGTGTTCCAGCTATTCAGATCAGACAGGACCTCTTTTTATCTGTATGGATGTTGATGTTCCAAGTAGGGAGAAATTGTGACTCCGCCTTTTGTATAGGCCTGAATTTGGGGAGTGCTTCTTCTGTGGGGCTGCAATCGTTCTGAATTGTTCCAGGACGGCTGTCTATAGGTGCATCCATGCTGCGTTCCCGTGGGAGAAGCCCCAGCTGTGTTTGCAGTGGGGTGCCCGGTGGGGAGCAAGACCCTTCACTATCAACAGAGGCTACCTGCCTGTTGGGGTAGAAGGTGCTATCTAGTTGAGGAAAATGAAACAGATGCATATGAAACAATTGCCAGACAAAACATACCTTTATATGTTAGTATTCCCAAGTTGGATATAGTAAAACAAAGTGGGAATTCTGTGATAAAGACATATATCAGTGTAAACTTTTTTCTTTTTTTGTTCAGTATGCTTTTGCTGCATCACAGGATACTGCTTATCAATTTACTTACCATTGGTGACTAGTGACATATGCTTCTTAGTATTATGTTTCAGAAGTTTTAGGTGCTGTATAATTAATCAGCCAGTTTTCCTGCCTCTCTGTGGTAGAGATTGAGGGGTTCATTTTCAAAGGGGTTATTGAGGTACTAAACTATATTAGTCACATTTTTGGTCTCAGAATAATATATGATTTTTTTTTTTTTTTTTGAGATTGGGAGTCTCACTCTGTCGCCCAGGCTGGAGTGTAGTGGCGTGATCTCAGCTCACTGCAACCTCTGCCTCCCAGGTTCAAGTGATTCTCCTGCCTCACTTTTCAAGTATCTAGGATTGGAGGTGCGTGCCCAGCTAATTTTGTGTATTTTTAGTAGACACGGGGGTTTCACCATGTTGGCCAGGTTGGTCTCAAACTCCTGACCTCAAGTAATCTGCCTGCCTCAGCCTCCCAAAGTGCTGGGATTACAGATGTGAGCCATTGCACCCGGCTAAGATTAAATTGTTGATACTCATATAAATACTTTGTAAAATATCACTCATAGTAATGAGTGTTTACAGTTCAATAATTACAGAAAGTAGCTATGTATCTTTGGGTAAGGCACTTAGTCTTTCAGAACCCCAATTTTCTCAGTAGTAATTAAACGAGGACAATAAAATTTACTTCGTATATTTCTTGTGAGACTTAAATGAGATGACACATACGGCCCTCCACACAGTTCCTAGAATACAGAAGTGCTCTGTACATGTTAGCTATTATTATTACAACCCTAAATTATTGCTATTTGTTGACCTTATGGAGTCTTTGGGTTATATATTAATTTAGATTGGCTAGCAGGTATACTGGGAGGTCTCTTGCTGTATTGAAATTTACATAAATCTTATTGGAATCCTGCTGAGGTTGGTTTTGGAATCTTGCATGTAGAAAAGTGACTGTCTTGTAGGTTGGAAATGCTGTATCAGTACCCTGAGGGAAAAGGATAAAGGAAATAAAGCAAAATGAGGTGCAACTGTGTGAATCTGCATTATTATACATATGACAGAAGGACAAACTACTAAATTGACAGTATGGTTATGCAAAACTTCTTTCAAAGTAATGGGAAGGTCTTTTACTATGTCAATAGAAAAAATTAAGTGAAATGCCGTAAGACTGTAAAACTTTGGATCATTTGCTGACCACATCTCATTTAGTTCTCGCAAGGGAATTGTCTGCAAAACAAAACAAAACAAAAACACAAAGACTAAAAACACTGGAGAACTGGCTATTGGTTTTGTTTCTGAATTTACTCTATAAAGTAGAAAGTGGCTAAGAAGAATCTTCAGAATAGAATACTAACTCTTCCTTTTCAGGTGAAGGGTATCCAGTGTGGGAAGCTGAAATGAGCATTAGTTCTAGTTTTGTTATTGCCTGGCTTCGTGACTTTGGCCAAGTCTCTTAACCTGTTTGATCTTCAATTTTTTTCATCTGTTAGGGAAGAATTTTTGCCCCAGACCCATTTAGCTCTAAAATTCCTTGGTGTACTTTTAGACATACAAAATGAAGTTTAAATATCATTTAAAAATTTATTGGCCGGGTGCAGTGGTTCATACTTGTAATCCCAGCACTTTGGGAGGCCTGGGGTCGGGGGTAGGTCACCTGAGGTCAGGAGTTCGAGACCAGCCTGACCAACATGGTAAAACTCTGTCTCTATTAAAAATACAAAAATCAGCCAGGCCTGGTAGTGGCAGACACCTATAACCCCAGCTACCTGGGAGGCTGAGGCAGGAGAATCGGTTGAACCTGATAGCTGGAGGTTGTAGTGAGCTGAAGTTGTGTCATTGCACTCCAGCCTGGGCGACAAAAGCAAAACTCTGTCTCAAAACAAACAAACAAACAATTTATTTATTCATTTTTTAAACATTTTATTGTGGAAAAATTTAAAGTTACCTAAAAGTAGAAAGAATAGTATATCTTTTTTTTTTTTTTGAGACAGAGTCTTGCTGGATTGCCCAGGCTGGAGTGCAATGGCGAGATCTCCACCCACTGTAACCTCTGCCTCCCGGGTTCAAGTGATTCTCCTGCCTCAGCCTCCTGAGTAGTTGGGACTACAGGCACCGCCACCACGCCTGGCTAATTTTTTTTTGTATTTTTATTAGAGACGAGGTTTCACCATGTTGGCCAGGCTGCTCTGGAACTCCTGACCTCAGTGATCCGCCCCCCTTGGCCTACCAAAGTGCTGGGATACAGGTGTGAGCCATGAGCCTGGCCTGTATAATAGATCTTAAGGTACACATTGCCCAGCCCAATAATGATAATTCATGGCCAATCTTACTATGTCTAGAATTCCACCTCTTCTCCCCTTGGTTTAAAAAAAGTTTTAACTAGTACTTTATTTTTATTCCGCCCTCTCCGCCACTGTTTTTTTTTTTTTTCTTTTGAGACAGGGTCTCCATTGGTTGCATAGGCTGCAGTGCGGTGGGGATGGTATCACAACTCACTGCAGCCTCCTTGACCTCTCAGGTTCAAGGGATCCCCTCACCTCAGCCTCCCCAGTGGCTAGGACTACATGTGTGTGCCACCACGTCTGGCTCATTAAAAAATTTTTTTGTAAAGATGGGGTCCTGGGCTCAAGAGATCCTCTTGCCTTGGCTTCCCAATATCAACTTTATTTTATCTACACATTTTTAATTGATATATAATAGTTGTACACTCTTCAAATATTTTTATTTATTTATTTATTTTTGAGATGGAGTTTTGCTCTGTTGCCCAGGCTGGAGTGCAGTGGTACAATCTCAGCTCACTGCAACCTCTGCCTCTTAGGTTCAAGCGATTCTCCAGCCTCAGCCTCCTGAGTAGCTGGGATTACAGGTGTGCACCACCACGCCCAGTTAATTTTTGTATTTTTAGTAGAGATGAGGTTTCACCATGTTGGTCAGGCTGGTCTTGAACTCATAACCTCGTGATCCCCCCGCCTTCGCCTCCCAAAGTGCTGGGATTATAGGCATTAGCCACTGTGCCTGGTGTCCTCCATTATTTTAAAGCAAATCTCAGACTTCATAATTTCATTTCTAAATATTTCAGGATATATCCAGGAGGAAAGGACTCTTTTTTAACACATAAACATCCAGGCCAGGTGCTGTGGCTCACATCTATAATCCCAGCACTTTTGGAGGCCAATGCCATTATCACACATAAGTAAAAAAAAAAGAATCCTTTATTTATTTACAGATGGAATTTCACTTTTGTTGCTCAGGCTGAAGTGCAGTGGTGCGATCTCTGCCCACTGCAATCTCTGCCTCCTGGGTTCAAGCAATTCTCTTGCCTCAGCATCCCAAATTACTGAGATTACAGGTGTGCGCCTCCACACCAGGCTAATTTTGTATTTTTAGTAGAGATGGGGTTTCGCATGTTGGTCAGGCTGTTTTTGAAGTCCTGACCTGAAATGATCCACTGGCCTCCACCTCCCAAAGTGCTGGGATTACAGGAGTGAGCCACCGGGCCGGCCTTTCTTTTTTCCTTTTTTATTTTTTTTAGTCATAATTCCTTAATATCATTAAATATACAGTTGTTTTTCAGATTTTTCCCAGTTCTCTTTTTTTTTTTCAGTTTGTAATTTGAATTGGGATCCAAATAAAGTAATCATAGCAATTGAGTTATGTATTTCTTAAGACTTTAAATTTATAGTTCCTTCTCAGTCTTTTTTCTTGCAATTTATTGTCTAAAAAACCAGTTAATTTGTCCTATTGTATTTTTTGATTTTGCTAAATTTCTATGATGTTAATTTTTTTGTTCTTTATAAAGTGATCTATAACTTGCTCAGATATTTTTTTTTTTGATCAAGAATACGTCATAGAAGGTGTTATATTTTACTAAGAGGCATATAATGGCTGCATATTACTTTATCTGTGATATTGACAGGCATTGATGATGATTTCCTAGACCTGTGAATTTATTAGGAATTACAAAATAGTGCTATTCTAGTTCTATCATTCCTTCTTCATATATTAGTTGGAAAACATCTGTAAGGGGACTCTTTCTCTCATCAGCTATTTGATTGCCCTGAGGTATAGGCAGGAGAGATGCATATTCCTTTTATTTACCAACTGTCAAAATAATTCCCCTAGGCTCTACCAGTGGTGGCTATTTTTTTTGGTAAATATCATTATGAAACCATGGTATTGAGCATGTTTGATGTGCTTCAATTTATTGCAATTATTATCCTTCTTGATGCTCACATTCTCAGACCAGCAAAGGCCTTTTTGGGTTGGCTGCTGCATCTTTTTGACATGACCAATAACCTTTGATAGCTTCCTTGATTCCTGGTATAACAAGGTATTCCAGCACCATTTTGTACACTTCCTGCCCCATTCTGGAATCAGCCATTTCTTCAAGGACTCTTAGTTCTTTTTAGTGGGAAGTCGTATTTACATACCACTGTCTGATAGTAGTAATCTCAGTGATACTGGGTTAGTCTTTGCTTCTAGGCCTTTTAATGGATGCATAAGAAAATAAATATTAAAAAACTAATATACACTGGGTGCAGTGGCTCACACCTGTAATCCCAGCACTTTGGGAGGCCAAGGTGGGCGGGTCATCTGAAGTAAGGAATTCAAGATCAGCCTGGCCAACGTGGTGAAACCCTGTCTCTACTAAAAATACCAAAATTAGCCAGGCATGGTATCATGCACCTGTAGTCCCAGATACTTGAGAGGCTGAGGCAGGAGGATCACTCGAACCCAGGAGACAGAGGTTGCAGTGAGCCTGGATCACCCCACTGCACTCCAGCCTGGGTGACAGAGCAAGACTCTATCTCAAAAAAAAAATACATCATGAGTTTATATTTCATCATTTTAATTCAGAAACATCCTACACTAGAAAATGAGTAGAGAAATAAACAGAATCCAGATATGTGTATGCATTTTGAAGAATTACATTATTACTATGAAACATTTTATTGCATTTTGTTCTCCTTTCAGGTAAACAATCTATTGTTGGAGTTTCTTTACTTGCTAGAATATTAATATTAACCTTCTAGCTAATAACAATGGTATTACTTTTAAATATACGCCTGTTTTTGAACTCATTACCAGGATACATTTCAGTCCTCTTTGAAAACAGCTTCTTTCTTGTCCTGAATAACCCATCATTGACCAGGTCTATATCTTAAAGAGTGCTAGGTTCGAGGCTGGGCATGGTGGTTCATGCCTGTAATCCCGGCACTTTGGGAGGCTGAGGCGGGCGGATCACGAGGTTAGGAATTTGAGACCAGCCTGGCCAACATGGTGAAAGCCTGTCTCTACTAAAAATACAGAAATTAGCTGGGCAAGGAGGGAGGCACCTGTAATTTCAGATACTTAGGAAGCTGAGGCAGGAGAATCGTTTGAACCCAGGAGGTGGAGGTTGCAGTGAGCTGAGATAGTGCCATTGCACTCCAGCCTGGGCAACAGGGCGAGACTCATCTCAAAAAAAAAAAAGAGTGCTAGGTTTGAGCTGTCCTGTTGTCCTTGAACTGACAAACAATGGCAATGGGGATCATAAGTGAAATGGCTTGTATAGAGGCCCAGAGGAATGAAAGAGTTTGCATATCTGAAGAACAGCTATTCTAAGGATGAGTTATTTGAAAGGGTGGCCAGAGATAAGATATAGGGAGTAGGTGGGGGCTAGGTCACAAACAATTCAGTATGTCATGCTAAGGAACTGTTATTTTATTTTATTTTTTCTTTTTTTTTTCACATTTATTTATTTTATTACATTTTAGGTTTTGGGGTACATGTGAAGAACATGCAGAATTGTTGCATAGAAACACACATGGCAGTGTGATTTGCTGCCTTCCTCCCCATCACCTACATCTGGCATTTCTCCCCTTGCTATCTCTCCCCAGCTTCCCACCCCCCACTCTCCCTCCCCTATTTCCCCCCAACTGACCCCAGTGTGTAGTGCTCCCCTCCCTGTGTCCATTTCCTAAGAATTTTAATATGGAAGTATCTTGATTAGAATTGCAAATTCAAAAGGCTTTTGTAGCCACATGAAGAATAAACTGAGATGGGGAAGCAGTAAGCAGGCTATTGCAGGACATGAGAAGCTGGATGGATTTGGGAGTTATTTGGCAGGTCAAATAATTAGGAATTAGTGATCAATTGGATATAGGCGGAAGTGAAAGAATAGAGTCCAGGATTGACCTTAGGTTTCCTTCAGTTTGAATTAGTGAATGTAGAATGTAGAAGGAGCAGTCTGGGTTGGTGGCATGTGAGTGTGGCTTAAGTGGGATAAGTTCTGCTTAGGGATTGTCAGCTTGCATTACCTTGGACTTTCTGGTAGAGATGTCCGTACATGCACAAATATATATAAACATAAGGACCCAGACTTGGGTTCAAATCCCAGCTCTGTTACTTCCTATCTGTGTGACCTTGGGTAGGTTAGTTAACCTTTTCATGTCTCGTTATAGTTGTAAAAATGGGATAATGGCACATAATTCATAAGGTTGTTGTGTGAATTAAACAATCTAATTGACAAAAGTCTAACAGAGTGTCTAATACACAATAACTTGATAAATGTTGTCATTGCTATTCTAGATATGGGGATGCCAGTATCTCGTTTAGAGCCACGGAAGGGATGAGATTCATTAGAGAGATGAGAATGAGAAGAGAGGGGACCAAATATGGACTGTTGGGGTATGTCAACAGTTGAACCTCAAAAACTCAGTTGCCAGGACTTCTCCATTCTGTCCTCTACCCTTAATAGGTTATTTCAGATATCACTGGAGGAAGTAGAGGTTTATTTCTGTCTTATAGCCAATTGTAATAAGTGTTGTTTTTATTCTCAGGCTTATATATTCACATTCATTCATTTATTCAACATGCTTTTGCTAAGTTACTGGTAGACGTTATTCTAGGTGCTAAAGATATTGCAGAGAACAGTCATCTCGGTCACAGGCCTCAGAATACCAACAATCTAGAGGAGAGAGAGGTAGCCATCAAAAAGATAAAAGTATTTGCTAGTGATAAGTACTTTAGAGAGAATGAAAATATGAAATGCTGGAGAATTCCTAGGCATTTATGTTAGATTGGGTGGTAGAGAAAGCTTCTCTGAGAAGGATATAGGACATGAGAGGCTGGATGGATTTGGGAGTTGACAGGTCGAATAATTAGGAAGATTGGTGGGAAGTGCAAAGGTAGTGCAAGGGCCCCTTGGTAGTGCAAAGGCCCCACCATGGGAATAAGCTGTGGAGAACACTAAAAAGACCAGTGGGACCCAAGATAGGGCACTGGGAGAACAGACAAGCTGAGGCCAAAGAGTAGGTGGTAACCAAGTCACATAGGGCCCTCTAAGCCAGGATAAAGAGTGGAGGTTTGTTTTAAGTGACTTGGAAAGTCTCCAGAGAGCTTTAGGCAGGGAAGTAGTACAGTTTTACATTTTCTATCTTTCTTTCTTTTTTGTTTTTGAGACAGTCTCACTCTGTCATCCAGGCTGGAGTACAGTGGCACTATCTTGGCTCACTGCAACCTCCCCAGGTTCAAGTGATTCTCCTGCCTCAGCCTCCTGAGTAGCTGGGATTACAGGCATGCACCACCACACCCAGCTAATTTTTGTATTTTTAGTAGAGTCAGTCTGGTCTTGAACTCCTGACCTCATGATCCTCCCACCTTAGCCTCCCAAAGTGCTGGGATTACAGGCATGAGCCATCATGCCCGGCCTTTTGATTTACCTTTTCAAAAGATCACTGTGTGGTCGAGCATGGTGGCTTATGCTTGTAATCCCAGTACTTTGGGAAGCTGAGGTGGGAGGATTGCTTGAGCCCAGGAGTTCAAGACTAGCCTGGGCAACAAAGCAACACCCTATCTCTACAAACAATTTAAAATTAGCTGGGTGTGGTGGTGCACTCCTGTGGTCACAGTTACTTGGGAGGCTGAGGCAGGAGGATTGCTTCAACCCAGGAATTTGAGGCTTCAGTGAGCCAAGATCACACCACTGCATGCCAGCCTGGGTAACAGAGCAAGACCCTGTCTCAGTCAATCAATCAGTCAGTCAGTCAGTCAATCAGTCAATCACAGTAATCACAAGAGTCAAGAATGAGGTAGGGACATTGATCACAATCAGTCAGTCAACCAGTCAGTCACAGTGATCACAAGTGTCAAGAATGAGGTAGGGTATTCATTTGACATACCTCAGGGCAGAAATAGGTGGCTAATGAAATAATCTAGATGAAAGATACTTTATTTTGTTCTCTCTTTTCCTTTTATTACCAAGTGAAAGTGTCATCCTGAGTCTCTTGCTTGGTTGGAAGCCTCACAGCTGTCCTTGAACAGATCCAGGTCTGGAGAATTGTTTGGATAATTTAGGTGCTCCAGGCCTGGAGCAGTGATGACCTAGTGAAGGTACTTAACCTGACTCATAACACAGGGCAGCAGGGGTTAATGAATGGGGTTCTAAGATATGAGCATGTGTTGAATTACTTTCTTCTGAGTAGAGTTCATAGCTTCTTAGCAGTTTGTCAAAGGGACCTGTGACCTCCAAAAGGGTATCCATTAACAGGCAGTGCGTTGAGCACTGATGGGAGGTGTCATAGGAATTACAGAAAACAAGAGCACCAATGGTAACTCCCGCTTTCTAAGGCAGAGGTTTGGGAGAGAGGGAAAACACAAAGTTAGACATAATTATGAAGAAAAATGGGGTAGGCTGGCCAGATCATATGGCAGTCAGGAAAAATATTAAGAGATAATAAATCTTTTCCCCTTAGCTTCCTCCCTGTACATTTTTACTTGGGTCTAGAAATTCACATGTTGCAGTCAGTGTCCTTAAATACCACAAGATGGCGAGGTTGCTCCTTAAAATGAATGTGACTTGCTAAGTGGTAAAGAGGGAGGGAGAAAGAGAAAGAAAATGTGTGTTAGGTGTTCCTCTCTGATTTTCCATAACTTCCCTGATTTTTCTTAGCTCTACTTAAATATAAAATAGAACTGACATGCATACATTTTTCCTTTTTAATTTAGATTTTGATCATAGTTGTTTTTGGAATTGTAAAGCTAAAAATAAAATTTAGAAGAACTATCTGGATCCCAGGCTTAACATTTTTTCTAGCTCTTTATTAAATTATTAATGAATAATTTTATTCTGTACATCGCCAACAGAGCAATCTTAGCATAATGTCCATTCTCTGCTTTATTCTGTTTATTTATTCTTGTAAATATTTGTTGATAGTACAGGTAGTCAGTATTTAAGTAGTTATGGTAAGTATAAGGTGAAAAGGTGGAATAAATCTTGACTCATTATAGAATATATACGTTTATTATTATTGTCAGCTTCTTCGCTATTATGAATAAGCATAAAGTTTCAACTACAAAATATTTCAATTTTTATGGTTTATTAAACAACATAATTTCAATACTTGAAATGTCTATTGTCATCATTTGACATACCTCAGGGCAGTTTTCTTTTTGTTATTCTCAACATTTTGTAGAAAAGTTAAGCTAATATAGTATTAATATATTGATTAATTCATCTTTAGTAACTATATATTTAGCTCTCAATGTAAAATTTGTTTTGCTTGTGTTATCTAATCAAATTAAATTCTCATAAGAAATCTACAAGATAAATGTGATTATTGCTTTGCTTCTTTACAGATGAAGACATTGAGTCTTAGGGAGATTGAATAAATGTGTTTTAATAGTTGTCAGAGCTATAATTTGAATCTAGATTTTTTTCAATCCCAAAACTCCTCTTTTTCACTATAC
The DNA here is from genome assembly GCF_001604975.1 of Cebus imitator. Classification (NCBI taxonomy): domain Eukaryota; kingdom Metazoa; phylum Chordata; class Mammalia; order Primates; family Cebidae; genus Cebus; species Cebus imitator. The sequence goes on from NW_016107664.1 coordinate 1,232,224, forward strand.
TTTACTGGTCATAACAAGAGCAACCATTCCTTTTCTCTTTAATAGTAATACTAGAAGTTGTAATTTACAGTAATTAGGATATTCGTGTCTCTCCCTTTTTCTAAGCTGAACAGAAAGATAATTTTTCATGTAGGCCTTTATTTAGAAGAGTCCATTTAGAGCTGCACTGATGGTGAGGGACCTGGGTTTGTCCCGTTTGAGGGATTTAGGCTTCTCGCCAGAAGCACCTGATTTTCCAAACCTAGAGTGAACTGAAACTTAATTCCTTTTTGTGACTTCCTGCTAAGATAACAGGTGGTTCACGGTGCACAGGCCTTCCTGCTATTGGCAGCTTCTCTCTATTCCTGGAGAATTGTTTTATGCTGGAGACTACTTGTCGTTTGAAAACCATTGCTTTGAAGACTGGAATCCCGGGCCAGGGTGCCCTTTACAGCAGTATGCTGCCTGCCCTGGAACTCATTCTCTAAAGCTTGGTGGTAATTTATTTCTGTACAGAGAATGTTGACTTACAGTTTATTTCTCTTTATTTACTTCATATTCCATTTTTGTTTTTCTAAAGACTGAGAGGATAATAGTTAAGAATTTATAAGTTTTGTTATTGATATTGGGAGACAAAACTGGAATTTACCTGAATCAAGATGTTTGGATTTTTTCAATATGGTTTTATGTGGCTGGGCGCAGTAGCTCATGCCTGTAATCTCAGCACTTTGGGAGGCTGAGGCAGGTGGTTCCCTTGAGCTCAAAAGTTCAGCACCAGCCTGGGAAACATGGTGAAATCCCATCCCTACCTAAAACGCAAAAATTAGCTGGGCGTAGTGGTGCATGCCTGTAGTCCCAGCTACTCGGGAAGCTGAGATGGGAGAATTGCTGGAACACAGTCAATGAGGTCGCAGTGAGCCCCAACAGTGCCACTGTACTCCAGTCTGGGTGACAGAGTGAGACTCAGTTTCAAAAATAAATAAATAAAAATAAAATATGAATTGGAAAAAAGAATGATTTTGTTTTTTCTTCATGTAATAGTTCTAACTGAAAAATAGGCGTAGTGGAAATAAGATTGACCATGAATAATTATTGAAGCTGACTGATGGGCTTATTTTATATATGTGTGTGTGTGTATGTGTGTGTGTGTGTGTGTATATATATATATATATTTTGAGACGGAGTCTTGCTCTGTGACCAAGTTGGAGTGCAGTAGCGCGATCTTAGCTCACTGCAACCTTCGTCCCCCGGGTTGAAGCAATTCCCCTGCCTCAGCCTCCCGAGTAGCTGGGACTACAGGCGCGTGCCACCAGGCCCGGCTAATATTTTCTATTTTTAGTAGAGAAAGGGTTTCACCATGTTGATCAGGATGGTCTTGATCTCCTGACCTCATGATCTGCCCACCTCGGCCTCCCAAAGTGCTGGGATCGTATGCTTGTATCACTGTGCCCGACTGTGGGTTCATTATATATTCTATCTATTTTTATTTGACATTTTCTAAGTTAAAACATAAGCAGAGACATGTTTTAATACCTTTTTTTATCATCATGTTTACATAAAATATATTTTAATTCTTTTTTTGTTTTAGCAATTAATTCAAGAAAGATATTTTAATTCTTTAATATTGAGTGATAATTTTATCTGTGGAGTTTGTTTTACATACTCTTATTTGTAACAAAGATCATTTCTGGTGGCAGATGCATCTGGGTACGTTAATCGGTGATTATCAATCACTTCTATAGTTTCCTTTATTTACTTTTTATAGATTATTTGTTTTTTTAAAATTTTTACTGTTATTATTATTATTTTCTGAGACAAATCTCACTCTGTTGCCTAGGCTGGAGTGCAGTGGCACCATCTTGACTCACTGCAAGCTCCACCTCCCAGGCTCAAGTGATTCTCATGTCTTAGCCTCCTGAGTAGCTGGGACTACAGGTACATGCCACCACATCAGCTAATTTTTGTAATTTTAGTAGCGATGGGGTTTTATCATGTTGGCCAGGCTGGTCTTAGATTCCTGACCTCAAGTGATCTGGCCTCCTTGGCCTCCTAAAATTCTGGAATTATAGGCATGAGCTGCCACATCCAGCCAAAACATTATTTTTATATAAAATATTTTTATATTCATTCCTTCCTTCAATAAAGATTATTGAACACTTTTCTAGAGGCTGAGGATACAGCAGTGAACCAAACAGAAAAACATTCTGGAGTGTACACTTTAGTAGGGAGGAGACAAAATAAATCTAACAAATAACTGTTTTACATTTCTGTTATGATAAGCACTGTGGCAACATATATAATGAGGGTGCTCTTTTGTAAAAGGTTGAGGGAGAGTCTTCCAGGTGGCTGGAGATACAAGGCTCGCAGGCAACTCTTTCATACCCTAGTGGCACATGGCTAATATTCCTAAAGCAGCACATGCAAGGAATATCATCAGATAGCTCATGCGTATGGAAAGCTCTTCATTGGGCTACTCTGCTTTTTGGAGACAGATTCATGTAGCTTCTGATACAGCCTTTATTTATTTTTATTTTTTTGAGACAGAGTCTTGCTCTGTTGCCTAGGCTAAAGTGCAGTGATGCAATCTTGGCTCAATGCAACCTCTCCCTCTGGGATTCAAGTGATTCTCCTTCCTCAGCCTCCCCAGTTGCTGGGATTACAGGTACCCACCACCATGGCCAGCTAATTTTTGTGTTTTTAGTAGAGATAGGGTTTCACTATGTTGGCCAAGCTGGTCTCAAACTCCTGACCTCAGGTGATCCTCCCATCTTGGCCCCCGAAAGTCCTGGGATTACAGGTGTGAGCCACTGTGCCTGACCTGATACAGTCTTTATAATGTAACAGTAAGCACCAGGACTGAGGGGAGCAGTAAGAAAATCTTTCTTGTGTTCTGTTGATTCTTGCTGATTGCAAAAAAAAAAAAAAAAAAAAAAAAAGAAAGAAAAGGAAAAGAAAGAAAAAAATGTGATACCTGTGATACCTTCTCTACCTTCTCTTTGTAATCTTAAAAATCACTTAGTTGATGTAATTGTTTTATTTAGTCCGAATTTTAAATTGCACCCAGCCTCTGATTTTCTTTAAGAGTAGCCAGGGTAGGCCGCTCATGCCTGTAATCTCAGCACTTTGGGAGGCCAAGGTGGGCAGATCACAAGGTCAGGGGCTCGAGACCAGGCTGGCCAACATGGTGAAACCCTGTCTTTACTAATAATACAAAAATTAGCCAGATGTGGTGGCATGTGCCTGTAGTCCCAGCTACTTGGAAGTCTGAGGCAGAAGAATCGCTTGAAACTGAGAGGCAGAGGTTGCAGGGAGCCAAGATCTTGCCACTGCACTCCAGCCTGGGCAACAGAGTGAGACTCCATCTCAAACAAGCAAATAGAATAGCCAGGGTAGAGCACTGTAATGAATTCTTACTGCTTCTTCAAGGAATAGTATATATCTAATAGTCTCAAAATGCTGCAGGATTTCTGGATAGAAATGGTTTTAACACACTATATTTATTGTACAATGATTTTAGCACACCCTGTGTAGTGCTGAATATATTTATTCTTGTTGTTTTAGGGTATGGTCAGACAGGTCCAATTTCTCAGCGAGCTGGTTATGACACTGTTGCCTCTGCTGTTTCTGGTCTGATGCACATCACGGGGCCCGAGGTAGGTATCCTTCTTTAGAATATTCATAATTTCTTCCCTTACATATTCCAAAGGGATTTTACTTTGCACTAGCCCGTAGGATTAAACGAGTTATTGGGTTGGGGCAAAAGTAGTTGCTGTTTTTGCCATTGAAAGGAATAGCTATAGAAGGAAACCAGGGAAAGAGAATGATTTATGAAAGTAAAATGGGAAGGGTTCATTACAAATGTATTAGAGGCTAAATGTCAATTTGGCCACATGGAAAAGAACAGTGTTTTTAGCAAGAAGCCATAGATTAGTTGGTGAACACATTTTCTACATTTATTATGTTATTCAAGCTTAATATAGGCAACTTTGTGTGATTTAGGAATATTCCTTCTTTGAAATAAAACAGTTAACTAGACTAGACCAGACCACAGATGTCCATTTCTACTAGAGTGCCTTCATTTGGCATGTATACATAGCAGAGGGTTTCTTAAATTTGTTGCTTAAAGCCTCAGGTTTAAATGTATCTGATTTGTCAGTGTGCATTAGATTCTGACAATGAAATAATTAATTTGATTTTATAATAATTCCTCTCCACTGATAGTGGGTTGGGAAGTTTCTAACAAGTGTTTAGATGGCCAAAACGTAGTTGGTTTGATTAAAAGAAAGACTCCTGGGGAAAGCAATATGAATGACATTAAACAAAGTGGAAAAAAAGTGTGAAAGACTAATAAATAAAAATGCTTAAAGACATCTATTTCAAAACTAGCAGGATTCATGGCCTTACAAAACTTGTTTTAGTAGGTATTCATTCCCTAAATCACTTCCTCTAGTTAATTCTTCAGGAAATATTGCTTGCTGTAGTGTTGAAATAGACTGAGGCAGAGTGACCTCAAGTCTTTTGCAGTTTTCCTTTTGTTTACTTAATTTTACTAATTAATGAATTGTTTCCCTTTGTCTCTAATTCCTGATTATGAGATTTACTTTTTATTAATTTCAAAGAGCTGTTGAGGTTTTAATTTCTTGAAATATAAAGTTATTGTACTTTCATATTTGTTTCATTTTCACACATTTAGGAAAACTGTGAGTGGCCTTTGCTTTTGTTTTGTTTATTTTATTATTATTATTTTTTCGATACAGAGTCTTACTCTATTGCCCAGACTGGAGTGCAGTGGCATCATCTCGGCTCACTGCAACCTCCATCTTCTGGGCTCAAGTGCTTCTTCTGCCTCAACCTCCCAAGTAGCTGGGATTATAGGCATGTACCACCACCCTTGGCTCATTTTGTATATTTAGTAGAGATAGAGTTTTACCATGTTGCCCAGGCTGGTCTTGAACTCCTGACCTCAGGTGATCCACCCACCTCATCCTTCTGAAGTGCTGGGATTACAAGCGTGAGACACGGCACCTGGCCTTGTTTTGTTTTTTTGAGACAGGGTCTCAGTCAAGGCTGGAGTGCAGCCTTAATGGCACACTGCAGCCTCCTGGGCTCAATAGATTCTCCAACCTCAGCCTCCCACATAGCTTGGACTACGGGTACGTGGCACCACACCTGACTAATTTTTAAATTTTTTGCAGAGATGCTGTTCTATTATGTTGCCCAGTCTGGTCTTGAACTCCTGGGCCCAAGCCATCTTGGCCTCCCAAAGTGCTGGGATTACAGGCGTGAGCCACTGTGCCCTGCTGGCCTTTCCTTAAAATATTCAAGAGCACCAGTTTTCTTTTCATCTATCGAGAGAATAGAGCATGAACATTTCTCTCATTGCTGAATTCCACAGAGTCTCATATGGCCAAGACATTCTTTATTGTGAATGCTTTTATTTAAGGGTGTTGAACTCAATTAGGAATATGTGAAAAGATCTGGTATTTAAACGTTTGTATATTCAAATGATAAAATGAATTAAATGAAAAACTGCTGAGATGGGTGATTACTGTAATTCCTTTAGTACATTGTACTGTGACCTAACAGGGATAACCACACAGGATAGCTCAACCTTATAATTTCCCAGTCAATAACAGCTTTTATCTCTTGTATTACCCTACTTGGGCGATTTTTGTTCTAGGTGAGCAAATAACATTTATTGAGTGCTTGGTATGTGCCAAACATTGCTTTATATACTTTCCATGTATTATATTAAGTAAACTTAACTCTCATACTGTATTTCTTTCACATGGACACATCTTTCACTCCTCAATTCAGTTAATCATCCACCTAGTAAGTAGTTACTGCATCTGTTTCCTACTGTATGATGGGAATGGTGGTAGGTGCTGGAGATTCAGCAGGCAACAGGACAGGCACAAGTCCTTACCTTCCTATAGCTATTAAGTGGGGAAAACAAACATTAACAGAAAATATTTATTACATGCAAATAAAAAGAACTCTGAAGAAGTGTACAGGGTGCTATGAACATATATAACAGTGTGCCTCGGGCCATTATTATGCTTCTAAAGAGCTCCACAAAGTGTGGTTTGGCAGCCAAGCGATTGAAAAGAATCAGTCCATGCTGGGAGTCCCGCTTAAGAAAGTTGTTTTCCCTTGTCTTATCAGCAACATATTAATAATTTCCTAAGCCTCTCAGTGGAGATTGTATAGGCAAGATCAATTCTAAAAGCCTTGGCTAATATTTTTAATCAGCCAATGCACATGCACTATTGCTAATTGTGTATATCCATTGTGTATGAACTTTTCTCTAACTGCACAGCCGTGTGCCTGTGCTGTAGCATAGCTCCACGTTGTCAGATGACTGATTGGAACCCAGGCTTCTCTCACATTAGGAGGCTTCTCCACATCACCCTACACAGTGGAGCCCAACTTCATCAGGGCTGTTGGTCAGGGAAGGCATCTCTATAGTTAGAGTGGGATCCTGTTAACCATTAGCTAATTAGCATTAGAGAGTAATGCATGGTATTGCATGTCATCTAGATGCTGGAGAGTCTTGTAGTTTTGAAGAGCCCAAAGAAGGGCAGTGTCACTAAATTATTGTGAATTAATAAAGAAGTGGGGCCAAATGTGGTTGGGAAGGTAAGGAACAGTGGCCAAGCTTACTGCTTGTGGATTTAATACATTATTATATACAAATTTATTAAATACATTATTTAATACATTATTATATACAAATTTATTAAATACATTATTTAATACATTATTATATACAAATATATTTTTAGTGATAATCTTATGTGTTTCTGCCTGTAAATCAAATGATATTCCAAAGATATAGACTAGTATTACAATGAAAAAACTCAAAATGCATGTTTTTTTGCCCTATAATGTAATAATAATATAATTTTTATACAAAAGGGGGCATATCTAAATGTATAGTATAAGGGCTGGGCACCGTGGCTCACGCCTGTTATCCCAGCACTTTGGGAGGCCGAGGCAGGCAGATCACTTGAGGTCAGGAGTTCAGGATCAGCCTGGCCAACATGGTGAAATCCCGTCTCGACTAAAAATACAAAATTAGCCAGGCATTGTGGCACATGCTTGTAATCCCAGCTACTTAGGAGGCTGAGGCAAGAGAATTGCTTGAACCTGGGAGGCAGAGGTTGCAGTGACCCAAGATTGTGCCACTGCACTCTAGCCTGGGTGTCTAAGAGAGAGACTCTGTTTCCAAAAAAAAGAAAAAAATTATAGGGAAAATTTTATGAAAGCAGTCTTTATCATGTGGTTTAAGGTAAACTAATTACTGTTAACTTTTACTAAATCTAAAATTCAGCCTTTTAAGCATGCTATGGTGTTGTCAGATTAGATTATATTTGATTATGGACAAAAGGAGAATATGTTTTGAATATCTACACTATGCCAGATAGATGATAGACATTTTACATATATTATTAGTTCTTTTGATCTTTACATTGATACTTCCAGGTGCGTATTGATGAACTCCCTTTTTCTTTCTTTTTTTTTTGAGACAGAGTCTCATTCTTTTCGTGCAGGCTGGAGTGCAGTGGCACAATCTCAGCTCATTGCAACATTCACCTCCTGGGTTCAAGTGGTTCTCCTGCCTTAGCTTCCCCAGTAGCTGGGATTATAGGCACATGCCACCATGCCTTGCTAATTTTTTTTTTTTTTTTTTTTTTTTTATTTTCAGTAGAGATAGGGTTTCACCATGTTGGATGGTCTCTAATTCCTGACCTCAAGCAATCCACTCACCTCGGCCTCCCAGAGTGCTGGGATTACAGGCGTGAGCCACCGAGCCTGCCCTTGTATTGATAAATTCTATAACTGAAGCTTAGAGACTTATATAACTTGATATGAGAGTGAGAAGTGGTAAAGCCAAACTTTGAACCCAGGTTTGCTTTACTTCTATAGCTTGTACTCTTTTCACTCTCCATGATACTTGCAGAGTGATCCTGATGTCTGTTGTGTTTGCATCTTGCTTCTGCAAGATGCTTGATATATGTTACAGTGTGTAAATAGACCATTTGGAAGAGTGGGAGAGCACTCAAATAAAGAATTTGGGGTTCTGGCTCTAATTTACTGCTGTCTGTTCAATGACTGCCTAAAATGGGCCTTGGTAAGATATAAGCCTCATAGGAAAGACCATGGTTTTTTATTTGGTCACTACTTTATGCATAGAACAGAGTCTTACTAAATAATAAATATATATTGAATAATTGAATGTCTTATACTATATTATGTGATTTTTTTTTTTTGAGGTAAGGTCTCATTCTGTTGCTCAGGCTGGAGTGCAGTTGTGTAATCACGGCTCATGGCAGCCTCAACCTCCCCACTCAGCCTCCTGAGTAGCTGGGACCAAAGGCATGTGCCACCATGTCTGGATCTATCTATCTCTTTATCTCTCTATATCTATCTATCTATCTATCTATCAATCAATCAATCAATCAATCATCTCTCTGTCATCTGTTTATCATCATTTTTTACATGCATATAGAATATGAAGAGATTGGGAATGAAATCAATTAGTATGAAAGATTCTGAAAAGTAAATGACCCAGACATATGAGATATGTGTTCTGAGTAACAATTCAACCATAAATCTTGGCACACTTGAATATCAAGAATAAGTATACTGAGCAATCAATGAACAAAGATGTATTGACCATATGTGTAGTGTTGTATTAGGTTCCATAATAAGTTACTCTGTAAGGAATGATTTCCTTCCCTAGATTAGATGTGTATGCTTGGAAAAATTAGAAAATAAAAAGAACAGAAAAGTGAATAAAATTAAGTGATATGTTATGTTGCAGTTAATACATCAAATTAGAAAATAAAGCACCTTTAATTTTTTCTTGAGGGTTAATAACCTTGGAAAACTCATGAGTAGTATGACCCTAGAGGCTTGGGCATGGAAGTGTGTGTTTGTGTGTGTATATGTCTATATATGCGATGTTGACAATGAAGGCAGTTCTTTGCAAGTAGCTGAGAGTGGCAGATGTATGACAGCAAGTTAATATGATGGCAGTTGTTAAATGTTTCTATGAGAATTCCATGATGGGGATAGCCTCTTATTCAACTCTGTGTCCTAGTTCCCAGTATAACAAATGCTTTTCACAATTTTTTTTTTGAGACAAAGACTTGCTCTGTTGCCAGGTTCAAGCGATTCTCCTGCTTCAGCCTCCCGAGTATAGGCACATGCCACCACGCCTGGCTAATTTTTGTATTTTTAGCAGAGACGGGATTTCACCATGTTGGCAGGGCTGGTCTCGATCTCTTGACCTCGTGATCCTCCCCACTTTGGGCTCCCAAAGTGCTGGGATTACAGGCATGAGCCACTGTGCCCAGGCTGCTCTTCATAATTTTGAAAAACTTAATAACATCTTTGGAATCTATTTATGGCTTACACTGAATCTGTTGGAGAGAAATTTTTATTACAATTTGACGATGTAAAGTATAGGGTGAGTGCGGTGACTCATACCTGTAATCCTAGCACTTTGGGTGGCCAAGGTGAATGGAGTTTGAGACCCGGTTAATTTTTGAAACCACATCTCGACTAAAAATACAAAAATTAGCCGGGTGTGGTGGCAGGTGCCTGTAATCCCAGTTACTCTGGAGGCTGAGGCAAGAGAATCACTTGAACGAGGGAGGCGGAGGTTGCTGTGAGCCCAGATTGTGCCACTACACTGCAGCCTGAGTGAGAGAGTGAGACTATATCTCAGAAAACCAAACCAAACCAAAACAAAACAAAACAAAAAACAAAAGCAAGCAAGCAAACAAACAAAACAAAACAAAAAAATATATATATATGTAAAGTATAAATGTAGTTCAGGGTGGGACTTTAAGGAAGTGGTGGAACTTGAGTCGCACGGTGCCTGGAAAGAAAGATAGAATGTGGATGGATTGAGACATTCCCAGTGGAGATTACAGGGTGGGAAACAAATACAGAGAAGCAGGCAGTATTCAGGCAGATTTAGGGAAAATAATAGGCTAGTTACAGAGGCACTGAGAGTTAAGGTTTCAGAATATTAGGGGAAAGTTGCTTTAGGCCATACTTTGGCATGTCTTCAAGGTCAAGTAAAGAAGTTGGGTGGTTGTTTGCTCAAAGTGAAGTTCAGAAGATGTTTCAGAAGGGGAGTGACATAATGAAAGCTGTGCTTCATAAGATTAGTTTGGCCCAAGTGTGCAGGATGGATTAAATCAAGTTTATAAGCATTGCTTCTTAGATATTTATCTCCTCCTTTAAAAACTAAGAAAACACAAAATTACACAAAGAGCAATTGCTCTTACATTGCTGTCAAAAGGCACTGTATTATGCTTAGTTTATGTTTTATTTATTTTTTGAAGAGGCAATACATTTACATAATACTAAATCCATAAGATACATAAGTAGGCAGGCTGTGTAATTGATCATACAAACCAGGACACTTTTGAGACAGAGAGCAGGAAGGTCCTTTATATGATAACATTGGGACATAAACTAGGTCTTTTTCCTTGATTGTCTAGCAGTCTACAATATAAATCCCCTTTCCTCTGTGCCCATCCCATCTTCTTCTCTTCCTCAGATGAAATCCATGTTACCAGTTCTTTTTTGTATCTTTTCAGAGATATTCTATTAAAAACCAAACAAAATAGTCTTCCTTTTTAAACTTTCTTTTCTTTTCTTGAGACAGAATCTCACTTTGTCACCCAGGCTTGAGTGCACTGGTATGATCTCGGCTTACTGCAACCTCTGCCTCCAGGGTTCAGGCAATTCTCCTGCTTCAGCCTCCCAAGTAGCTGGGATTACAGGTGCCTGCCATCATGTCCAGCTATATATATATATATTTTGTATTTTTAGTAGAGATGGGGGTTTCACCATGTTGGCCGGGCTGGTTTTGAACTCTTGACCTCAGGTGATCTGCCCACCTTGGCTTCCCAAAGTGCTGGGATTACAAGTGTGAGCCACTGCACCTGGCCATAAACTTAAAAAAAAATTTTTTTTTTAATAGGTACATTGTAGATACATATTTATCAAGTACATAAGATTTTTCGATAGAGGCATACAGTATAAAATAATCATATCAGGGCTGGGCATGGTGGCTCACGCCTGTAATCACAGCACTTTGGGAGGCTGAGGTGGGCGGATCCCCTGAGGTCAGGAGTTTGAGACCAGACTGACCAACATGGAGAAACCCCATCTCTACTAAAAATACAAAATTAGCTGGGTGTGGTGGCACATGCCAGTAATCCCAGCTACTTGGGAGGCTGAGGCAGGGGAATTGTTTGAACCCGGGAGGCAGAGGTTGGGGTGAGCCGACATCATGCCATTGCACTCCAGCCTGGTCAACGAGAGCGAAACTCTGTCTCAGAAACAAAGAAACAAACAAAACCCAAAAAATGACAATAACAACAACAAAAACCCAATAATCATATCAGGATAAATGGGGCATCCATCCCCTCAAGCATTTATCATTTCTTTGCCTTACAGACATTACAGCTCTGTCACCCATGCTGGAGTGCAGTGGTGCGATCACAGCTCCCTGCAGTCTGGGCTCAATTGATCCTCCCATGTCAGCCTCCTGAATAGCTGGAACTACAAGCACATGCCATCATGCTCAGCTAATTTTTGTAGTTTTTGTAGAGATGGAGTCTCTCCAGGATGCCCAGGCTTGGTTCAATTTTTTTTTTTTTTTTTTTTTACAAATGTATACACCTGAATAGACTCTATGCAGTTCAAGCTACAGCATATTTCTATCACTCTGGAAAGTTTCTTTTTCTATTGCCAAATACTACTTCCTCCAGAGGTAACCACTATTTTGACTTCTAATACTATATGCTATCTTAACTTCTTCTGTAAGTAGAACCATATAGTATGTTCTTTTTTTTTTTTTGAGATGGAGTCTTGCTCTGTCATCCAGGCTGCAGTGCAGCGGTGCAATCTCAGCTCGCTGTAGTCTCCCAGGTTCAAATGATTTTCCTGCCGCAGCCTTCTGAGAAGCTGGGATTACAGGTGCTTGCCGTGACACCTGGCTAGTTTTTGTATTTTTGGTAGAGACCGGATTTCACCATGTCGACTAGGGGTGATCTGGAACTCCTGGGCTCAAGTGATCTGCCTGCCTCAGCCTCCCAAAGTTCTGGCATTATAGGTGTGAGCCACCTTGCCTGGCCTAGTATATTCTGATTTATGCCTGACTTCTTTTGCTTAATTGAAGGTTTTTTTTTTTTTTTCTTTCTGAGACGCCTCCCAGGTTCAAGCAATTCTCCTGCCTTCATCTCCTCAGTAGCAGGGATCACAGGCACCCACCACCATGCCTGGCTAATTTTTTTGTATTTTTAGCAGAGATGGGGTTTCACCATGTTGGCCAGGCTGGTCTTGAACTCCTCATCTCAAGTGATCTGCCTGCCTTGACCTCCCAAAGTTTGGGATTACAGGTGTGAGCCACTGTTCCCAGCCAGTCTTTTAAATTTTAGCCATTTTGGTGGGTATGTAGTAGCATCTCATTGTGATTTGAATTTGCATTTCCCTGATAAGATGTGTTTTTTTTAATGCTTAGTAGTTATTTAGGTATCTATGTGAACTATATGTTCTAGTCTTTTCCACTGTTTTTATTGGAGTGTTAGTCTTTCCTCAATCATTTAACAGATGTCTTTGTGTATTCTAGATATAAGCATTTGTGAGATGTATACATTGCTGATATTTTCTCCGAGTCTGTGGCTTGCCATTATATTATCAAAATGCTACCTTTTGACAAGTAGTTTTATTTAAGTCAAATTAGTTAATTTATCTTATGGTTAGTGTCTTTTATGTCCTCTTTAAGGCATCTTTGCTTACCCTTAGTTTTGAAGATTTTCTTTCAGAAGGTTTATAATTTTGATTTTTTTTTTTTTTTTTGAGATGGAGTTTTGCTGTTATTGACCAGGCTGGAGTGCAATGGTGCAATCTTGGCTTACTGTAACCTCCACCACTGGGGTTCAAGCTATTTTCCTGCCTCAGCCTCCCAAGTAGCTGGGATTACAGGCATGTGCCACCACCCAGCTAATTTTGTATTTTTAGTAGAGATGGGGTTTCTTCATGTTGGTTAGGCTGATCTCGAACTCCTGACCTCAGGTGATCCACCCACCTTGGCCTCCCAAAATGCTGTGATTACAGGCATGAGCCATCGCACCTGGCCCCACATGTAAAATTATATCTGTAGGAAAAATCCCTAGAAAGAGGCTGTGGTGTCAATGGATTAGTTCATTTGTATTTTTGATAGGTATTGATATTTTATAAGATTGAACCAATTTCTATTCTTATCAGCAAAGTCTGAGAATAAAACCCTTTTTAAAATTAGAAATATTTATGCAAATAAACAAGTAGAGATGTGGCCCTTTCCAACACACACACACACACACACACACACACACACACACTCTCTCTCTCTCTCTCTCTCTCTCTCTCTCTCTTTCTCTCTCTCTCTCTCTCTCAACTGTATTTGCTATGGATTAAAATATATGTTCCTGGGCTGGACTTGGTGGCTTGTGCCTGTAATCCTAGTACTTTTGGTGGTCAAGGCAGGAGGATTGCTTGAGCCCAGCAGTTTGAGACCAGTCTTGCCAATGTAGGGAGACCCTGTCTCTAGTAAAAAATTCAAAAACTTAGCCAGGTGTTATGGCATGAACCTGCAGTCCCGGCTACTCAGGAAGCTGAGGTGGGAGGATTACTTGAGCCCAGGAGATTGAGGCTGCAGGGGGCCCTGATCTTGCCACTGCACTCCAGCCTGAACAATTGAGTGAGACCTTGTCTCAAAAAAAAACACCAAAAAACTATATATATATATAAAATATGTAAGATATGTAACATAATCTATAGAATATATTATATACAAATATTACATATATTATAGTATAAAATATATATTATATAGTTTATATTGTATTTTTAAATATTTATATTATATATAATTATATAAAACTATGTAATATATTCCACAAGAAATATCATGAATTTCTACATCTCTAGTGCCTAGGAAAGAACTTCACACTGAATGAATATTATAGGAATTACAGGTTCTTATGCATATAAAATATATTTCTCATTTTATGACTTAGAACAATATAGTTCATTGATTTTGATCTTAACCATTATAAATATTAGTTCACTAATGAAAGAAGTTAAATAGTCTAGGTTAACTAATAAAGTTTTCCGTAATTCGTGTACCTTTCTACAATGACACTGCTTAAACATATATGACCACTGATTACAGCCAGAGTTAGTCAGAGTTAATGGTGGAATAACCTAACTGCTCATTTATACTTTATTTTAATTGACTTTTTTTTTTTGAAACAGAGTCTCACTCAGTCACCCAGGCTGGAGTGCAGTGGCGCAATCTTGGCTCACTGCAACCTCTGCCACCCGGGTTCATGAGATTTTCCTGCTCAACCTCCCGAGTAGCTGGGACTACAGGTGTGCACCACCATGCTGGGATAATGTTTGTATTTTTAGTAGACACAGGATTTCACTGTGTTGGCCAGGCTGGTCTCGAACTCCTGACCTCAGGTGATCAGCCTGCATCCCAAAATGCTGAGATTATAGGTGTGAGCCACCGAACCTGGCTTAATTGACTTTTAAAAGTAATTATTCTTGGGTCAGGCACAGTGGCTTATGCCTGTAATCCTGGTACTTTGGAAGGGTGAGGCCGGAGGATCGCTTGAGCTCAGGAGTTTGAGACCAGCCTGGGCAACATGGCAAAACACCATGACTACAAAAAATGCAAACAAATAATTAGTAGGGTGTGGAAGTACCCGCCTGTAGTCCCAGCTACTCTGGAGGCTAAGGTGGGAGGATTGCTTGATTGAGCCCAGGAAACAGAGGCGGCAGTGGACTGAGCTAGTGCTACTGTCCTCTGGCCTGGGCAACAGAGTGAGATCTTGTCTTTTTTTTTTTAAGTAATTATTCTTATATATAATACATATTTATTATAAAACTGAAACATTGTCAAAAATAATGGAGAAGAAAATCATAAATTATCCTAATCTCATCAGTCAGAAGTTCCTAGTGTTAATAGTTGGTAAGCATCAATCTGTATGTCTGTATATGCTTATACGTTGGCATATTCATAGCATGTGATAAACAGAAATTATTTTATAAAGATGAGATCATAATATTCTTGCTAATTTAAAGTAAATAAGTATGCGATTTAATTGAATTTAACTGAGGAACAATTAATTGAAGTGAAATAGAGAGTATTGCTCCAATTTGGCTAAATGTTTCTTCTTTACAAAAGTAATCATTACTAAAAGATCATATGGAAGTTGAGAGGAGATTATGAAAACGCTTAAGACGCTGGAGTCATTTCATGCTTTTAACTACTACCTACATGTTCCATCCTGTGTTGATTTTGTGCTCTGAGAAATGATTAGCATTCAAACATTTGTTCCTTCCATCTTCCCTCTCTTCACTTTCCAATTGCTGCTGATTAAGTGCTTGTACTTAGTCAAAGTTAACTTCCCCTTTATACTTAGATACTTTTACTTAGTAAGTGCTGTCAAGTACTTTTACTCACTTAGCATAACCTAACTCTAGTCAAGTTCCTTTAAATTCTATACTGCAACAGTGTTTCCTTAGCAGTTGCCTGAGGTAATGCATAGAAGTGGGATGATGTTGAAGAGAAGGCACCATAGCAGGCCAAGCCTTGCCAGGCTGAGTGCTGTCTTTACAGGGCTTGGGTGTCAGCACTCTTCCCAAGTCCCCAGTCGATTCCTTGTGTTAGGCATCTTCCACCCAGCCAAGGGTGCATCCCACTCCCAATTGAAGGGACGTGGCAAATCCTGGCAGCACCTTTTGTCTTGGTTCTGGGCCTGAGACTTTCTCCTTTAAGCGTATTTTTGTTGACATTTCCCAGTGTTAACTTATTATTTCACTGTATTTTCCCCTTTAGAGATTTTTTGGTGGGATAATTCGGATTCAGTCAACTGACCTTTTTTTCCCCCTCAGTATTGTCTTGGTAAGGAAGGAGCAGTGAGGTACTCTCCTACACAGGTAGCACTTCAATCTTCAGTTCCTTTGCTTGGCTTTATCCTTTCAAGTCTATAACATAAGTTTGTTCTCCTTTCTTTGGTTGTTAATAGGACCAATTTGTATGGCCTAGGAAAAATAAAAAAACAAAAAAGAGCTAAGTAGAGATGTTTTTGAGAAAAAATGTGTTGGTGGAATTCTGCCTTAATATGTTTGTTCGCTACCAGAAAACTGAAGAGATTTTCAATATTATTTTTATCTTTATGAATGAAATGACGTACTTAACATTTGATTTGTTTGTTAAAATTATAGTACTATAGATAATATAAAGATTTCACAACAAAAAAAATCTTAAGATAAACTAAAAGTTGATAAGCTATAGTTTTTTTGTTTTTTTCTTTTGAGACAGGGTCTCATTCTGTTGCCCAAGTTGGAGTGCAGTGGCACCATCACTGCAGTGTTGACCCCCTGGGCTTAAGCGATTCTCCCACCTCAGCCTCCCAGGTAGCTGGGGTACAGGCATGCACCATCACACCTGGCTAATTTTTTGTTAGCTAGGAGTTTCACCATGTTACCTAGGCTGATCTTAAACTCCTGGGCTCAAGAGATCTGCCTACCTCAGCCTTTCAGGGTGCTGGGATTACAGGCATGAGCCACTGTGCCTGGTCCAAAAAACTCTGGGTTTTATAGTGATAAATGTTTTGAGGTACCTTCAAACAATGAAATATATTTTGTGAAACAGAACAAATTATACTAGAAATTTCCACATACAGCTATTTCAGAAATGATAGTCACCCTCACAGTACTACATTTTTAGAATTCATATTAATAACTTACCATTCTTTTTATTTTCCGACCCCTCTAGGAATGTGGTATATAGTAAGAATTTGGTTTCTTAAAGTTTATTTTATTTTTTGAGACAGGGTCTTGCTGTGTCAGCCAGGTTAGAGTGCAGTGGTACAGTCATGGCTCACTGCAGCCTCGAACCCCTGGGCTCAAGGGATCCTCCCACCTCAGCCTCCTAAGTAGCTGGGACAATTCACACATGCCACCAGGCCTAGCTAATTTTTTTCAGTTTTCGTAGAGATGGGGACCTACTATATTGCCCAGGGTGGTCTAGAACCCCTGGGCTCAAGTGATCACCTCAGCCTCCCAAAGTGCTGGGATTGCAGGTGCAAGCTGCCATACAAGGCTAAAATTTATTAAAGCTAATGAATAATATAACTGTGGAAATATAACTTTGAAAATAGTGAGATCATTTTGATCTTTATCAGCAGTTGTGTGATATAGTGCAAAGAACATGGGATTTGGAGCTGCATAGCATTCAAATGTAGGCTCTGCCATTAATTATCTATGCAAATTGAGACAAGATGTTTAGACAAGGTACTGTGACCCTCCCTTTTTTCATCTGTGAAATGGAGATAACACAGCTATTTCTCATGGTTCTTGTGAAGATGATACCTATTAACATGCCTAAATAAGAGCATGTGGCCAATAAAGGGAACACCTGATTGAGTGTACTACTAATTAGAGGTTCAGTCTTGAAAGACTGACATCCCTTTTAAGTTGTCCACTCACCCTCACAATGTTTCCAGTTACTCTCCAGTTCCTTATCCTCATTTAGTTTTCTTCATAGCACTCATCTACATGTGTGAAATTATGTTTCATTCTTATTAGTTACTTTATCTACCTTTAAGATGTAAGCTTTATTAAGGCAGAGACTGGCTGTACTGTACCCTCAAATCTAGAACAATGCCTGGAACGTAATCTGCACTCACATATTGGTTGATTAAATGTGTGAATATATTTACTTTTTTTCTTTTCTTTTTGAGGTGGAGTCTTGCTCTGTTGTCCAGGCTGGAGTGCAGTTACTCGATCTCAGCTCACTGCAGCCTCCGCCTCTCCATGGCTGGACAGAGCGACCACGTCCAGCTAGTTTTTCTTGTCTTAGTAGAGAGGGGGTTTCGCCATGTTGGCCAGACTGGTCTTGAACTCCTGACCTCAGGTGATCCACCTTGGTCTCCGAAGATGCTGGGATTACAGGCATGAGTCACCGCACCCGACCTACATGTTTTAAAATAACTAGATTCTTAGTTCAGGGAAACTGGAAATAAATATAGAGAAAATAAGCAAGCATGTTTGTCTACATTTACACAACTCATCTGTTGGTTGACTGACTCGACTGCTCAGTTTAGTTTAGTTAACTAGTTTAACTAGAGTTGGATTTATAGACTCAATCCCAGTGACTGAGATTAACACTACGGATATTTATTATTGAAGCTCATATGATATTTCAGTTGCTATTTCATAGGAGTTATATCACTAGGTAGTTCTACTTTGGTTTTTCTTATAATTGATCCCTAAATGGAAGGAAAGCCATAACAAGAGTTATCTGTGAAATTTATACAGGAAAGCAAAATCTTCAAATTGCTTTAAAACCTCTTTTCTAAAACAGAGTGCTTGTGAAAGATTTCACACACACATATACACACACACACACGGCGAATCCTAGTTTTTCAAGAAACAATTCTTATATCTTTTGGGGGAAAGGGACTTCCCTATTTGAGATAAGTTTTTTTTTTTTTTTAACATAGAAAGTATTTCATTTTAGAAGGATTGTGTCTCATTCTGAAATATCTAATACTTGTTAAAAATTTATTTATTTATTTACTTATTTATTTTCGACAGTCTCGTTCTATTGCCCAGGCTGGAGTGCAGTGACATGATCTTGGCTCACCACAACCTCTATCTCCCGAATTCAAGAGATTCTCATGCCTCAGCCTCCTCAGTAGCTGGGATTACAGGTTGTGCACCACCATGCCCAGCTACTAATTTTTGTATTTTTTTTTTGAGACAGAGTCTTGCTCTGTTGCCAGGCTGGAGTGTAGTGGTGCGATTTTGGCTCACTGCAACCTCTACCTCTGGGTTCAAGTGATTCTCCTGCCTCAGCCTCCCGAGTAGCTGGACCTGCAGGTGCCCGCCAGGCTAATTTTTTTGTATTTTTAGTAGAGACAGGATTTCACCATGTTGACCAGGCTGGTCTCGATCTCTTGACCTTGTGATCTGCCCCCCTTGACCTCCCAAAGTGCTGGGATTACAGGTGTGAGCCACTGCGCCTGGCCTGATTTTTGTATTTTTTAGTAGAGACAGGGTTTTGGCATGTTAGCCAGGCTGGTCTCAAACTCCTGACTTCAAGTGATCCACCTGGCTTGGCCTCCCAAAGTGCTGGGATTACAGGTGTGAGTCACCGTAACTGGCCAAAAATTTATTTATTTTGTAAAAGGTCATGCAGTCTTCTATAGTTTATAATGTCAGGTTTTATCTCTGTTATATTTCTCTTTCTATAATTCAAATGCCTTTTAAAGGTAATGTACCTGTCCTTTTTTATAGAAAAAAATTTCTTTTTTAATAATTTGGCACATTCATGGTAATGATCCTTTAGCGTTTATGTGACCCAAATAAAATATTTTCTTTAAACTTTGCAAAGGAATAGTAATGAAGGGATATGTCTTCAGTTTGTACTTGTCCATAAATTGCAAGAGGAAAGAACACTGGTAGAAAGATCAGGTAAGAGATGGTTTATTTTTGCCTGGCTCAATGAAAGTGCTGAAAATAACAGGTTGCATTGTTTATGATCGGTAGCTTTACACATTTTCCTTTATTTGTAATCTCATTGCTCCTTGATGTTTTATTTTCATCCTTACAGTCTAAGAAGGAGATATTGGATGTTGGACTTAATTTACTGCCACCTCATACATAGATCTTGGAAATTCCCTATTCATTTGGTAAATATAATGGGCAGAGTTCATACCAAGTACTATGAGTGCTCACCTGATTTTTGATTCTTATGAAGGTGTAGATAGTTGTTAACTCCTTGTGTGTATGTGTTGGGGGATGATCAGTGGAGCTTTCTATTCTAGCATCTTGCTCCGCCACTCTCCCGTACAAAGTTAATCAGGGTTAAATTTATTGTCATCTCATGAAATCTAAATTTCTTTAAATTTTATGATCCCATTGGAATTTCCTATTTAAGAAAAGTATAATTGCGTAGTTGTTTCTGAGAGAAAAATGGAGAGGAGGAGATGATTTGCACGTCTCAAGAGTCAATGAGATTTATATTTAGAACTTCCTTTCCTCTGACATTTTTGGGTTGTGGTTTAAGGTCCTTTCTGGGACCAGAAACAGACGAATTTCCAGCCTGTTCCTTGTTTTCCATTCCTTATGGCTAAGAGGATTGGTTTTGGCTCTTAATAGTTTTTGGCCTTCTCTATACAATGAAGACTCCATAGCAAGAGCCATAGCAATGGAGCCCACCCAGGTCAGCTACTACAGCTCATCTATAGGTGCTGTTACTGGTCAAAGCAGAGTAAATAAATGAGATCACGGACATTATTTGAGGAAAATGCTTAAAAATTTTCTCATTTAAATACTTTTACATTGGAGTTACATAGGCTGAGGCATGAGAATGCTCATGTATTTCCTTTTTTGGGGAGAGAAAGGTTTAGCCCCTATGTTTGGACTGGGAATGAGGATTCTCAATGGTCAATAGTCCTTGTTATGGAAGCAGTTATTTGCTGGCATCTTTCTAAACAGTATTGCAAATGTAATCACATTTAGAATACATTATTTTATTATTTTATTATTATTTATTTATTTATTTATTTTTGAGATGGAGTCTCACCCTGTCACCCAGGCTGGAGTGCTGGGATTACAGGCACTCGTGACCACACCTAGCTAATTTTTGTATTTTCAGTAGAGACGGGGTTTCACCATGTTGGCCAGTCTTGTCTGGAACTCCTGACTTCAGGTGATCTGCCTGCCTCAGCCTCCCAAAGTGCTGGGATTACAGGTGTGAGCCACTGCACCTGGCCTTTTATTTGTTTATTTATTTATTTTAAGACGAAGTCTCTTTCTGGTGTCCAGGCTGGAGTGCAGTGATGGGATCTTGGTTCACTGCAACCTTCATCTTCTGGGTTTAAGTGATTCTCCTCCCTCAGCCTTTCAAGTAGCTGGATTACAGGCATGTGCCACCACACCTGACTAATTTTTATATTTTATTGTTATTTTATTTTTTAATTTTTAAAGATAGAATACATTATTTTTATTGAGCATTCTATGTAACAATTATTTCTTGATGTTGATTCTCTTGATATTGTCAATATTTTGAGCTGTGTCCATTTTTGTTTCACATTACAGAGGAATAAGATCATCATAGTTTATATATATATATATATATATATATATATATATGGCACTGGTACACTGGAATCTGTAATTCTGAGTTGGTCTATAAGCATAAAAAATGACAGAGAAACATCAACAGACTGAAATCATTTCAAAGAAATGTTTAAAAAAAAGAGAAAGATTCTTTTAAAAAGGTAAACCAGGAGGAAAGACTAAAGTAATATTAATATAAATGGTTTGTTTCAATGTTGTAAGTTATAAAGGAAATTTATGTATACATAAACAATATAGAAAGAGTATAGATTGGGATAATGGTTTTAAGTTACTCTCAATTGGAGGATGCCTGTTCCTGGCTACTCCAGTTTTTGTAAACACTAAACCAGGGATGGTGTCCCAGGCTTCTTGCTGTCTACCTCCACATCTAGTCATGGTTCTACAACCTATGCCAACATCTACTCTACTTCTAAACTCTATGCACATACTCTGTTTCCCACTGCCCTAGATAGCAATCATCCTGACCTTTTTCCTTCTCTGCCATGTTATCTGAGAACCTTGACTCGTACAGTTTTCTCCTTAAGTTCATGTCCTGTCCTTACTTTGAGCAGTTTTAGCATCTTCATTGAAGATTTAATACCTTTATTGAAGAGTCTTAGGAATCAGAAAACCTGGGTTTGAATTATCATTCTGTCATTTTGTGTAACATTAGACAGATTTTCTAACTTCAGTTTTTCCATCTGTAAAATAGGGAAAATACGTTGTTGTTGTTTTCTTTGAGATGGGGAGTCTCACTCTGTCACCCAGGCTGGAATGCAGTGGTGTGATCTCAGTTCACTGCAGCCTCTGCCTCCCGAATTCAAGCAGTTCTCTGCCTCAGCCTCCCGAGTAGCTGGGATTACAGGCACCTGCCAACATGCCCAGCTAATTTTTGTATTTTTAGTAGAGACAGGGTTTCACCGTCTTGGCCAGGCTGGTCTTGGACTCCTGACCTCGTGATCCACCCACTTCAGCCTTCCAAAGTGCTGGGATTACAGGCGTAAGCCACCTCGCCTGGCCTAAATATGTTTTTTAAATGGTAATTGTAAAGTTGTAAAGTGATGACTATTAGTGGGTATGTAAATTAATGTGGCCATATGGAAAGCAGTATGGAGGTTCTTCAAAAAATTAAAAGTAGAACAACTGTATGATCCAGCAATCCCACCACTGGGCATATACCCAAGTGAAGTGCAATCAGTAATGTGGAAGAGATATGTGCACTCCTCTGTTCATTGCAGCATCAACCTAACTGTCTATGAATGAATGAATAAATGTATGAAGAAACATGGTATATATACACAATGGAATACTATTCAGCCTTAGAAAAAAGGAACTCCTGTCACACGCTACAACATAAGTGAAACTGGAGGCCATTATTTCAAGTGAAGTAAGCTAGGCACAGAAGATAAACACCACATGACCTCACTTATGTATGGAATCTGAAAATGTTTAACTCATAGATGTAGTAGAATGGTGGTTACCAGAGGCCTGGGATGGAGGGTAGTTTAGGGAGATGTTAGTCAAAGGGTATAAAAATTTATCTAGGAGGAATAAGTTCAAGAGATCTACTGTACAACATAGTTACTATACTTAATGTACAGTTGACCCTTGAATAACATGAATTTGAACTCTGCGGGCCCACTTATATGTGGAGGTTTTTCAACCAAATGCAGATTGAGGGATACATATTCACTGAGGATCAATTTTGCATATATTTGTGTTCTGCAGGGCCAACTGTGGATATGCAGATTTCTGTATTTACCAAGGGATGACTGTATTGTATTCCTGAAAAATCTCTAAGAGAGTAGATTTTTAAATGTTATCATAATAAAATATAAGTATATGAGGTAATGTATATACTTGTTAATTAGCTTGATGGAGCTATTCTACAATGTGCATGTATTTCAAAATATGTTGTACACAATACATGTGTACAATAAAAGAACAAATACATGGCTGTAAAGTGATGGTGCAGCAGCACATGAGGTATGAGTGTGAAACCATGCTGTAACTTGTAGTCTTATTTAGATGCCAGTTTTATGGTGTCTTTACTTACCTACATTCATTTGATATAGCTACATTTTGTATTTTGTGATATTTGTGAAGATTGTATTTTTGATTTTATTCTCTGATTGCATCTTTTGTATCACAAATTTATTGACCTTATTAGCTCTTTTAATATTTTAAATAAACGTTTTCACTCATTTAGTCAGTCACTGAACTCCTAGCTTCACTTTCCCTGCTACTGTTCATAATTAAGAAGCGATAGGATAGTGGGTCCCTTCACTGTATCAGTTCTGAGCTTGAAGTACCCTAGGCTCTAGTATTGGTTTTCATCTAGAGATAGTAAAACTCCAGGGAAATTTTAAAATGATATGTGGGATAATTCATTTATTGTTGACATTTAATGCTTGGAGTATGGATTAAACATCCTTAATGTATAGGACAGGCCCAATGGATCTAAATTTTTCTTACAGAATGTCAATAGTACTCCTACTGAAAGTGCTACTAGGCATGCGGGACTTCTATACATCCTTTATGACCTGTTTTTTTTCTTAACTCTCTTAGATTTGTTTTGCCATCTTTTTCCTCTGCACTTCTATGTTTTTACTTATGCTGTTAATATATATCTGTTTGTCTTACTCTTTAGAATATTAGTGGCTTGAGAGAGAGTCTTTGGGACACTTTTTTTTTGTTTATCTAGAATATAACAGACCCACCATAGAGTGCTTATTGGTTATTTGCTGTATATGAATTTGTAATCTTAAATTGTTTCAGGAAGGATTCAGCTTCAGTTAGATAAGAAGAAGCTGCTACATGGTTGCCATAGCTATGGCACTTGATTCCAAGAGTTCTTTAAGCTACACACTTAAAATGAGAGTCTTTCTTAATAGGTAAAACCATGTATTCTGATAACGTGAATAGAGAATTTCTGGGTTGTGAATATTTGGAAAAATTTGGTACAAATGTTTGGAAAAAATATTCGGCTTTGAGGTAAGGATTAAAAAGCTTCCTTCCTCCTGCTCCGCACCCCAGTGTCTCCCTCTGTTGCCCAGGCTGGAGTGCAGTGGAGCGATCTCAGCTTACTGCAAGCTCTGCCTCCTGGGTTCAAGGTATTCTCATGCCTCAGCCTCCCAGGTAGCTGGGACTACAGTTGTGCACCACCTTGCTCAGCTAATTTTTGTATTTTTAGTTGGCCAGGATGGTATTGAATTCCTGATTTCTGGTGATCCAGCCTCCCGTAGTGCTGGGATTAATTACAGGCATGAGCCACCATGCCTGGCCTATTTTTACTTCCTGAATTTTATTAAAGAAAGGAACCCCACCCCCACTTTTTTCCCTATCTCTATTACTTTTGAGAGTTTTGTGTTCATTTGGGTCATAATGCTTTGAAAAAGTTGTTATAATTGGAGAAGAAAAATGGCCAAAATGATTTCAGGGATATAAAGTAGACTTTCTTTGGTGAAAGTCTATAGGGACTGTAGTTGTTTGCCTTGGATAACACAAATAAATGATTTGATTTATGTTTTAGTCTATTTTTATGGGAAAGATGTGGAGCAGTTATTGCTATTGTAGATAGAGCGATGAATAAGAGAATATTAGCTCATATCAGAGAAGTGGTTTTAGTTACCTAATGAAGAGCTCTTTGACTACTAGGGCAGTGAAACATGGAATAGATAAAGAAGTAGGTCCAGGTCATGCAGTTTTTATTAGCATGATGGAGTAGAAAGATCTTGGGCTTTTAGATAGTCCTGGCTTGGAATCGTAGTCCCAGATAACATCTCTCAGCCTCATTATTTTTTCATTTGTAAAACTGAGAATACCAACACATATCCTGAAACATGTACTAAGATTCAATGAGATAATGTGCAGACAAACACAGGGGAAACAATGCTAGCTCTTTACCCCATTGCAGTGCTAGCCTGGCATGTAATAGACACTCAATAACTGTTCTTGGTCCTCTGGAGATATTTAAAGAGAGAGGGATGAGCATCTCTCATAGATGACTTAGAAATTTACCTACCTAAAGGCAGGGAGTTAGGCCAAATGTCTCTTTAAAAGTTTTTTACAGACTGAGTTCAGAGGATACCTATTAAATATAGGATTGTTTATACACAGATCATAGTGGATATAAATGTCATTTTGTTTCAGAAGTTGGAGCCATTAACTTTTTTTTTTTTTTTTTTTTGAGACAGAGTTTTGCTCTTGTTGCTCAGGCTGGAGTGCAATGGCAGGATCTTGGCTCACTGTAAACTCTGCCTCCTGGGTTCAAGCGATTCTTCTGCTTCAGCCTCCCGAGTAGCTGGGATCATAGGCATGTGCCACCACTCCTGGCTAATTTTGTGTTTTTAGTAGTGACGGGGTTTCTCCGTGTTGGTCAGGCTGGTCTCAAACTCCCAAACTCTGGTGATCTGCCCTCCTCGTCCTCCCAAAGTTCTGGGATTATGGCCATGAACCACCGCACCCAGCTGGAGCCATTGACTTTTACATTTGTTCTTTCTATCCTCTGATCCATCAGTGGAGGAGCTGTAGCACAGAAACTGTAACTAAGAGGAGCAGCATGGAAAGATGTAAAATAATTTTTGAAATATTTCTTAATCTATTCCTTAAAATATCACAATTCCCCAACCTTCCATTTCATTTTCTCCCAATCTTACTCTATTTAAACTCATGAGGACAGCCAAACTAGATGATATTTTGGGCATCTCACTGTGGGAGCTCAGTAAAAATGACTGAGATGTTTTTCAGTCACTAGACAAGAAAATAGTACGGTTGGAGTATTAAGGGATTTTCAAAAAAATTTTTTTTGTGTGATTATTTTTGCTTTTATTTATTTTATTTTTTTAAAATTTATTTTGTGGTTTTGTGTATTTTTCAATGTAGGCCGCCAATGAATTGATTCTTTCTATTATTTTCTGAAAAAAGTTTTGGTTTACATTGGTCAGATGTTAAAAGCATCTATGGCCATACCTCCCTGAATGTGCCCTTCCTGCCTGATCTCCGAGTGGTAAAAGCATGTTTCTCTGTAGGTGCATTAGATCGTTTGCAGTTCACTTGAATTGCATAGAACAAGGCATGCCACATTAGGGCCAATCATTTATTGACTGCAGTTGTAGAAATGACAAATTAATGTACATAGTTAAAATTTTTGCTCTTTAGTGATTGTCTGAAAAGGAAAGATCAGGAATATTGAGGTATAATAAAACAATATATTGAAAAAAAATGATAACAAAAAGAGCAGAAGCTTTTGGATCAGAATTCCCCAGTTTGAGTTGTATCATTTACTCTCTGTGACTTTGACAGTTATTTTCTAAATATTCATTTGTTTTGAGACAGTCTTGCTCTGTCATCTAGGCTGAAGTGCAGTGGTGCTGTCTCAGCTCACTGCAAACTCTGCCTCCTGGTTTCAGGCAATTCTGCTGCCTCAGCCTCCCTAGTAGCAGGGATAACGGATGTGTGCCACTACATCTGGCTAAGTTTTGTATTTTTAGTAGAGATGGGGTTTCACCCTGTTGGCCAGGCTGGTCTTGAACTCCTGACTTCAAGTCATCCGCCCACCTTGGCCTCCCAAAATGTTGGGATTACAGGTGTGAGCCACCATGCCCAGCCTAAATATTTATTTCATGAATTGTAAAATTGTGATAATATTGGTACTTACTGAGTGTTAAATGCGACATCATGTGTTAAACCACTTTGAAAAACATGAGGCTGGAAGCATACATGTTACAGATGTGAAAGACATCTGAATATAGCTTCTTATTAGTTTACTAAGTACAAAATATTTAATCCGAATCTGATTATCAGGAAGGCATTTGAATTCAGCAGTGTGGTATAGGCAGCAGTTTTTGGATTAATTGATTTAGGGGGTCTCATCTTGACTTTGCTACTTAACATCTTGCAGTATTTACTTAAATTGACTCTTCCTTAGCTCCTCATGTGTAACAAGGATTGCTGGCTTTTAAGCCTTGTGTAGAGTAAGTTAGATGCTGCTTTTAAAAATTGACTATATAATGTTATGATCTATAAGTTCAGCCTCTGCGTTATACTTTTCATGTTTGGAAGGGCAGAAAATTTTTGTATAGTTTTACAAAGACATTAATAATATTAGGTAATCAGGCATTTATAAAGGATCCAGAGAATGACACAAATCACTTTGTTACACCTTCCCTTGAGTTGCCTGTCTAATGTGGCAAGTCCACCTGCAATGAAGATCAGAGAGAGTATTTGCTTTCTTTTTTCCTCTTTCCTCTCATTCTTTCTTTTTTTCCCTTTCTTCTGGGGTCCCAATTTATCATTTTTTTTTCTTTCTGGCTTGTGCTTTGTTGAGGTTTAGCTGGAGATCTATGAATGAGGAATGGGTTGGGAGCTTCAAGTCTTTTAGGATGTAATGAAGAAAAATGATCTTTCTGTTCTAGTCTGCAACGTAAAGACCTTTCTCTTGTTGGGATTGTTCACCACCAATAGCCTAAATTTAGTGCCTTGTAGTGTTAAGACTCTTTCTTTTCTGTGTCTTATTAGGGCTCCGTTTGTCAGTAATTAGTAGACACTGATCTCTAAACAACATGTGTACTTTCCTGCTTGTTTACCTTTACTCATAGGAGGGTTGAACTACAGGAGCCTTTCAAGGTCTAAAATGATGTGATTTAGACTGGAGGACTCCATAGTGTTACAGAGGTACATAAGTAATAGATTTTGTAATGCCTATTTATAGATAAGGCAGTGGAAGGAGTGGAGTTCAGTGTTTTGAGTTAGTAAATGGAATTTCCTTCAAGCAGGGGAATGTTAGTTTGTGGAAATTTGTATGTGAACGTCTGTAAGCATATTTTTAGTATCAATTAGTGGTTCAAGTAGAGTGTGTTTTTGGAACAGAAGGTTCAGATGCTGTGTAGTTGGAGAGTCTGTGCCCATGAAGTGTGAACGCAGTGACTGTGAGGACTTGTGTTCTGTGTGCACGGAAACCCTCATTTGATCTGAATATTCCATTCTTTGTTCTCCGTGCTTGCACTTCCACTAAAGACAGTTTTCCTGCTAGTTAGGGCTACAAGTTGTGCTAATAGTGCTTTTAACAATGAAAATATTACCTTCATATTAAGAAACTTAATTTCCTGTTGATTGTTTCCGCACATTTATTTTACTTTTTACTCTCCCCAACTGATCAATGATCAAAGTCTCTGAATTCAGTTTTCTAATTATCTCTTGAATCCATGTCCTCCACTTGTCCTTGATTGAGATTCTCATCTCGTCTCTCTGCCCTGCATGATTGCGAAGTCATTCTGATGGGTCTCCCAGCATCACACCAAGTACCTTATAAAATGTCTCATTGTACAGCCTTTTACATTCATAAAGTGCTTTTATACACCTTTTCTTACTTAATTCTTATACCAAATGATGAAGTAGATTTTATCATTACCCATATTTGACAACTGAGAAAAAAATGAAGAAAGGCCAAGAACTTTTCCAAAGGTTATGGGGTTAGTAAATGCCAGAAAAAATCATATTTTGGAAAGTAGTTCATTAAAAAATTTGTGTGTCCCAGATGCAAAAAAAAATTACTATAATGAATCACTCACTATGAAATAAAGATATGACATAGGGACACAGATACATTTAAGAATGATTTTTTCTTTTAGAAATGAAGCCAACTACTTAAAAAAAGTTTTAACACTTTTGTTGTTTTATGAAGTAATTAGGTTGAGTAATGTAACAAGAGAAAAATGCTTGGCGACTTTTCAAATTCATGCGTCTTTATTGAACATATGCCCAAATTGATTTACAGCTTCGATGTACTTTTTAACAAAACAAGATTTTAGAAACTTAGAAAAACACATGATTTTTTTTCACTCTATCCCTTCGTCCCCCCTCCTTCTGTTCTTCCTTCTCTCATTTCTTTCTTTATTTCATTTGACAAACTCTGGATGTAGTGAGAAGAACATAGAGAAATGAATAAAAATGTTAAAAAATCTTAAATTGTGTATGAAAGTAATCTTTTAAAATACTTAATTTTGTAATTTAAGAGACCAGGATGTAAAGGAAACAAAACCTTCGGCTGGGTGCAGTGACTCAGGCCTGTAATGCCAGCACTTTGGGAGTTTGAGACAGGCAGATCACTTGAAGCCATGAGTTCGAGACCAGGCCAACATGGTGAAACCCCATCTCTACTAAAAATACAAAAATCAGCAGGCCATGGTAGCACTTGCCTGTAACCCAGATACTTGGGAGCCTGAGGCAGGAGAATCACTTGAACTTAGGAGGAGGAGGCTGCAGTGAGCTGAGATCATGCCACTACACTGTAGCCTGGGCGACAGAGCAAGACTGTCTCAAAAAACCCCCAAAACCAAAAACCTTCACAGGTAATGGTGTGGTTTTCCCCCTTCATCTCTAGATTACATAATCAAAATAATAATAATAATAATGAAAACCACTAAACCATTTCTGTCTTTTCAAAATCATTTTTTTAAAGAAGGAATTCAGGTTTTACTTTTTGACTTTTTAATTTCAAAGTTTTATACCTATCAAAAAAGTGGCACAAATAATAGAGTGCCTATCCCCTTCACCCCATTTCTCTGTAGAACTATAATCAAAACTGAGAAATTATCACTGGTACAATTCTTTTATCTAAATTGCATCTTATTCAGATTTGACTAGTTTTTCTGCTAATGGTCAGCTTTTAATTTTAGCGAATTTTTGAACACATGAATGAATGGGGGATGACAGAGTATAAGAAAATAACATTGGGGGCCAGGCATGGTGGCTCATGCCTATAATCCCAGCACTTTGGGAGGCCAGGGTGGGTAGATCACGAGGTCAGGAGTTTAGGACCTGCCTGGCCAACATGGCGAAACTCCGTCTCTACTAAAAATACAAAAATTAGCCGGGTGTGGTAGTGTGTGCCTATAGTCCCAGCTACTCGGGAGGCTGAGGCAGAAGAATCACTTGAACCTGGGAGGCAGAGTTTGCAGTGAGCCAAGATTGCTCCACTGCACAGAGTTAGACTCCATCTCAAAAAAAATAAAATTAAAAAATTAAAAAAAGAAAGAAAATAACATTGGGAACAGTGAGAATGGAGAAAGACATGAATACTTATGGAAAGTGAATAATCAAAAGACTTTTAATATTTTTATTTAATACTTTGTTCTCCCACTATAATTGTATGTCTTAAGTGTTAACTAGAGACTCTTCCCTTTCTTGTCTTTATCCATGACAAGCGTATCTGCTACTTTTACAGCAAAATTATCATAAATCTCTCTGACAAAGGGTTACATTATTTCATTAAAAGAGCTAAATAAATTTAAAGCAATTTCTAAGTGAACATGAAAAAAATAAAAATTGTACTATCAGTTTCTAGAACTATAATTTAATAAAATATTATTTGATATTTTGAAGTCTATATATGAGTTTAAGTCCACTTCTAATAAATTATGATGAGATTCTCAGGTATATTGATTAACAAGGTTTCTTTTTTTTCCCCCCATTTATTTATTTTATTGCATTTTAGGTTTTGGGGTACATGTGAAGAACATGCAAAATTGTTGCATAGGTACACACGTGGCAGTGTGATTTGCTGCCTTCCTCCCCATCACCTACATCTGGCATTTCTCCCCTTGCTATCTCCCCCCAGCTCCCCACCCCGCACCGTCCCTCCCCTATTTCCCCCCAACTGACCCCAGTGTGTAGTGCTCCCCTCCCTGTGTCCATGTGTTCTCATTGTTCAACACCCGCCTATGAGGGAGAACATGCAGTGTTTGATCTTCTGCTCCTCTGTCAGCTTGCTGAGAATGATGGTTTCCAGGTTCATCCATGTCCCCACAAAGGACCCAAACTCATCGTTTTTGATGGCTGCATAATATTCCATGGTGTATATGTGCCACATTTTCCCTATCCAGTCTATGGTCGATGGGCATTTGGGTTGGTTCCAGGTCTTTGCTATTGTAAACAGTGCTGCAAGGTTTCTTAATTACCCATTTTTTAAAATGTATTTTTACTAAAGATTTTGAGTAATGAATTCCTTTACCCGTGATAAAGAGACAATACCACCCCATTCATCCCAGAGTTAAGAAAGGAGACATTGTTTTGTACTGTCCTTGCAGCAGGGCTCTCTGGAATTCCAGATGTGGAAGGGAGTTGTACCTGGTAAATACACAGCCCCTACTCTGATTTTGTCTTATTGTAACTGGGAATACTTAGTCACTTCACAGCCACAGTGTGGTTCTCTGTGGGGATTCCTACTAACTAAATTGTAATCTATTTTCACTTTGTTATTTCTCTGGCATTCTGACAACTTTTCAATGACAGGAATATATTTATAAGAGATTTTCACAGTATAAACATAGCCACCTCTGAATTGTACTGGGGAATGAAAGGTACACCTTCTTTAGTTATTGTTACCCAACGGGCTTGAATGAAATGAAACTTCTAGAATTTCTGCTAAATACATGATTTTAATCAGGCGTTTAAAGAGTTTTTTTTTTTAAACTTAATTTTTTTCTGCTTCATTTAATCATCAGGATTATGGAGTTTAAAAATATAACAGCTTTATGGAGATGTAATTCATATACTATACAACTTACCCATTTAAAGTGTACATTCAATGGTTTTCAGTATACTTAGTATACTTCACAGGTTTTGTAACCTTACCATGGTCAATTTTAGAACATTTTCCTCACCCCATAAAGAAAACTCTTACCTATTTGTGGTCACTCCCTATTCCTGCCTCCTCCCAGCCTCTGGCTGATCTACTTTCTGTCTCTATGGATTTGTCTGCTCTGGACAGTTCACATAAATGGAATTATATAATATGCAGTCTTTTGTGACTGCGTTCTCTCAATTAGTGTAGTATTTGTTAAAGTGCTTCCGTGTATTTCATTTCTTTTTTGTTGCCTAAAATATCCCACTGTATGGCTAGTCCACACTTTATTTATCTGTTATCATTTGATGGACATTTGGGTTACTTCTGTTCTTAGGCTATTATGAATAATGTACTATAAAAATGTGTGTCTAAGCTTTTTGTGAGGACATATGCTTTTGTTTTCTTTTACTTTTTTTTTTTTTCCTGAGCTAGAGTCTTGCTCTGTCCCCCAGGCTGGAGTGCAGTGGCGCAATCTCAGGCCACTGCAACCTCTACCTCCCAGGTTCAAGCCTCAGCCTCCTGAGTAGTTGGGATTACCGGGGTGCACCACCATGCCCGGCTAATTTTTGAGTTTTTAGTGGAGATGGGTTTCACCATATTAGCCAGACTGGTCTTGAATTCCTGACCTCATGATCTGCCTGCCTCAGCCTCCCAAAGTGCTGGGATTACAGGGATGAGCCACTGTGCCTGGCCTATGCTTTCATTTTCTTGGGTATATACCTAGTAGTAAAATTTCTAGGTCATATGGTAACTCTATATTTCTAAACTTTTTGAGGAACTGCCAAACTGTTTATCACAGTGGCTACCACATTTCACAGCCCACTGACATGCATGATGGCTCCAGTTCTTCACATCCTTGCTAAAACTTGTTATTGTCTCTTTTTTATGATAGTCATCCATGTGAGTATGAAGTGGTATTTCATTGTGGTTTTAATTTACATTTATCTGACAGCTAATGATGATGGTATCTTTTCGTGTGCCCATTGGCCATTTGTATCTATGTTCTTTGGAGAAATGTGTCTTTAAAATCTCTGCCCATTTAACTTTATTTTTTTATTTTTTATTTTATTATTATTTTTTGAGACAGAGTCTCACTCTGTTACCCAGGCTGGAGGGTTGTGGTGGAATCTTACTTAACTCACTGCAACATCCACCTACTGGGTTCAAGCAATCCTCCCACCTCAGCGTCCCTAGTAGCTGGGACCACAGGCGTGCACCACCATGTCTGGCTAATTTTTTTATTTATCGTAGAGACAAGGACTAAGTCCTGGTTGGTCTCAAGAAATCCTCTGGCTTTGGCCTACCGAAGTGCTGGTATTACAGATGTGAGCCACTGCGCCTGACCTGCCCGTTTAAAAAATTGGATTAGTTGTCTTTTTATTGTTGAGCTGTTAACTCATCGTGGTTTTCATTTGCATTTCTCTGATGGCTAATGATGTTAAGCATCTTTACATGTGTTTAGTGACCATTTGTATATTTTCTTTGGAGAAATGTTTATTGAGATCCTTTGCCCATATTTATCGCCCAGCTGGGCTTCAGTACCACTTGCTGATCAGTGCCTGAATGTGTGCCAACTGGGCTCCAAAGCACCCCTCTGTTTCTGCCAGTGGGCCTTCCAAGGTGGCTTTCATGCTCAGCTGCGACTGCAGCTCAATCTCAAGACCCTAGAGGGTGCACCGTAGGTCAGTGACCTTGGTCCTGCTCATCTGGAGATGCTCCGTGTGGCCAGCAACCTCCCAGTTCAATTCTTCACTCCAGCTGGTGAACCAGGCTTCAGCATCCTTCCGGTTCAGCTCGGCCATGACCTTATATTGGCTTGCATGTCACTCAGGATCTTGGCAAGATCGGTGCCTGGAGCCGAATCCACCTCCACAGTGACCTGGCCTCCCACTTGGCCCCTCAGTGCACTGATTTCCTCCTCATGGCTGTTCTTCAGCTAGGCCAGCTCTTCCTTCAGTCCTTTGATCTGCATCTCCAGGTCGGTCCTGGGTAGGGTCAGCTCATCCAGCACCCTGCGCTGGCCATTGATGTGGACCTCCATGTTCATGTGCAAAGCCTGCTCTGTCGCCAACTTGGTTCGGAAGTCATCTGCAGCCAGATGGGTGTTGTCGATCTGCAGGACAGTCCTGGAGTTCTCAATGGTGGCACCAAGAATCTTGTCCCGCAGGTCCTGGATGGTATTGTAGTAATCGCTGTAGTAGCGGGAGGGCCTGTGCCCCTGCTTCTGGTACCAGTCGCGAATCTTCACTTCCAGCTTGCTGTTGGCTGCCTCCAGGGCGCGTACGTTTTCCAGGTAGGAGACCAAGGCGGTCGTTGAGGTTCTGCATGGTGAGCTTCTCGTTGCCCGCCAGCAGCTCGTCGGATGCGGCTAGGACGCAGCCATAGCCGCCGATGTACCCCCCCTGAGAAAGACAGAGACACGAAGCGGGCGGAGGGCACGGACACGCCGTGGCCTCTGGAACTCCTGTGCATGCTGGGCGTGCGAAAAGCGACCCCCAGCCAAAAATGTACGGAGCCGCTGCCCAGGCCCCCCGAAGGAGGACGTGGCAGACTACTGGCGATAGCTGTAAGAAGTCCTGGCGAGGTGGAGTATGGACTGAGCGACCCTGGTACCAGAGGCTGCCATTTGCGGGAGGAGCCTTCCCCCCCGCCCCCTCGCCCCGCGCCGTCCCTTTGTAAATGTTCTTTAAAAATTCTGGGCTGGGTGCAATCGCTTACGCCTTTAATCCCAGCACTTTGGGAGGGTCAGGCCAGTAGATCATTTGAGCTCAGGAGTTCAAAACCAGACTGGGCAACATGGTGAGACACTGTCTCTACAAAAATTAGCTGGGAGTGGTGGTGTGCGCCTGTGGTCCCAGCTACACCGGAAGTGGAGGTGGCCGGTTTGCATGAGCCCAGGAGGTGGAGGTTGCAGTGAACCCAGACTACACCATTGCATTTCAGCTTGGGTGACAGAGCAAGACCCTTTCTCTAAAAAAAGAAAATTCTGTACAAATTTCTTATCAAATACATGATTTTCAAAACTTTCTCTTATTTTTTGGATTGTCCTTTCACTTTCTTGGTGGTGTCCTTTGAAACACATTTTTAATTTCAATTATGTCTCATTTATCTATTTTTTCTTTTGTTGCTAGTACGTGTGGTGTCATATCAAAGAAATCATTGCCAAATCCAGGATTGTAAAGAGTTACTCCTATATTTTCTTCTGTTATATAGTTGTAGCTCTTATGTTTAGATTTTTGGTCCATTGTGAGTCAATTTTTGTATGTACTACAAGGAGGGGATCCAATTTCATTATTTTTACCATTTTTTTGGTAAAGATTCTTTCAATTGAATCATGTTGGCGTACTTGTCAAAAAGTAGTGGGATGTAAACGTGATAATTTTTATTGTTTATATGTTTGCCTTACACTAGTACTAAGCTGCCTTTATTACAATAGATTGGTAGTAAGTTTTGAAATCAGAAGTTATGAGTCCTCTAACTTTGTCTTTTGGCTATTCTCTGTCTATGGTATCTCCACATGAATTTTTAGAATCAGATTTTATTTCTGCAGAAAAGGCATCTAGGATTTTAGTAGGTAGAATTGCCTTGAACATGCAGAGGAGTTTGGGAAGCATTGCCATATTATCAATATTAAGTCTTATGCTTCATGACTGTGAGATGTCTTTTGGTTTATTTTTGTCTTAATTTCTTTCAACAGTATTTTATTATTTTAAGAGTATAAGTTTGTACTTCTTTTGTTAAATTCATTTCTAAGTATTTTATTCTTTTTGATTCAGTTACAAATTAAATTTTTTTTTTAAATTTCATTTTTTGTTTATTGCTACTGTGTAGAATACAGCTGATGTTTGTATATTGGCTTTTATCTTGCAATCTTGCCTAACTCGATTACTAGTTCTATAAGTTTTTTAGTGGATTCCTTAGGACTTTTGATGTGTAAGACTGGGTCATCTGCAAATTGAGACAGTTTTACTTCTTTCTTTGCAATCTACATTCGTTTTATTTCTTTTTGTACCTTAACTGCACTGGCTAAAACCTCCACTGTAATGTTGAATTGAAGTGGTGAGAGTGGATGTCCTTGTCTTATTCTATTTAAAAATATTAGTTTAAATTTTTTTTCTTTTTTAAAATAAATAGTTGAGGGTCTCACTATGTTGTGCAGTCAGGACTCCAACTCCTGGGCTTAAGGGATCCCCCCCTCAGTCTCCCAAAGTGTGGGATTACAGGAATGAACCATTGGGCCTGGCCTCTTATCTTGTTCTTGATTTTTGGGGAAAACATTCAGTCCTTCACCTTTAAGTATGATCTGGGTTGTGATTTTAAATAGATGCCCTTTATTAGGTTAAGAAAGTTGTTTTTATTTTTTTTAGCTTTTTAAAAATTAATACATAATAGATGAACATGTTTTCAGGGTTCATGTGATAATTCCAAACATTAGTATAATCAGATCAAGGCTGTTGATATACCCATCACCTTAAATATTTACCATTTCTTTATTCTAGGAACATTCAAATTATTCCCTGCTAACTATTTGAAATGTACAGCCTTTTGATGTTAGCTATGGTCACCCTACTGATCTATTGAAAAACAATTCTTATTTCTTCCATCTAAGTGTATATTTGTGCCCACTAATCCACCTGTCTTCATTTCTCCTCCCCTTACCCTTCCCAGCCTCTAGTAACCATGAGTCTACTCTCTATCTTTATGAGATCTGCTCTGTTAGCTCCCATGCATGAGTCAGAATATGTGATGTCTGTGTGTCTGTGCTTGGCTTCTTTCACTTAACATAAATGTCCTCTGGTTACATTCATGTTGTTATAAATGACAGGAATTGATTTATTGTCCAGCTAATTTTTTATGGCTGAATAATATTCTGTTATATAATACATAATATAATATAATATAATATAATATAATATAATATATGTCACATTGCAGTTGTTTTTGAAACAGGGTCTCAGTCTTTTGCCCAGATTGGAGTGCAGTGGCATGATCATAGCTCACTGCAGAGCCTGGAACTCCTGCACTCAAGTGGTCTTTCCACCTCAGACTCCCAAGTGGCTGGTACTATAGGTGTGTATCACCATGCCCAGCTAAATTTTATATTTTTTGGTAGAGACAGGATCTTACTATGTCACCCAGGGTGGTCTTGAACTCGCAGCCTCAAGTGATCCTCCTGCGTGGCCTCCAAAGTGTTTGGATTTATAGGCATGAGCCACTGTAGCTGGACACATTTCTTTATCCATTCAACCAGTGATGGACACTTAAGTTGACTCCATATTTCCACTGTTGTCAATAGTGCTGCAATAAAAATGGGAGTGCATATATCTCTTCATTATTGATTTTCTTCTTTCTTGGATATTTACCCAGTTGTGGAATTGCTAGGTCATAAGGTAGTTTTTTGTTTTTTTTTTTGAGATGGAGTCTGGCTCTGTTATCCATGCTGGAGGGCAGTGGTGCTATCTCAGCTCACTGGAGCCTCTGCCTCCTGGTTCAAGCAATTCTCCTGTCTTAGCCTTGTGAGTAGCTGGGAATATAGGTACATGTATATACCACACCTGGCTAATTTTTGTATTATTAGTGGAGATGGGGTTTCACCATGTTGGCCAGGTTGATCTCAAATTCCTGACCTCAGGTGATCCACCTACCTCGGCCTTCCAAAGTGCTGAGATTATAGGTGTGAGGCACTGTGGCAGGACTTTAGGGTAACTTTTATTGAAAAAAATCCACGTATAAGTGGATCCATGCAGTTCAGAACGTTGTTGTTCAAGGGTGAATGTAACTTTGAACTTGTCTCTCACTTTTAATTTAATCTTAAATTCTAATGACAAATTTAATTTTAAATGTATTGGTTTAAGGCATTACATTACAACTTTTGGCAATAATAATAGAAGGCTGCCAGACATTCCCAAGTTTCATGGCAATATCGTCCTTGAAATTGTATTGAAAAGCAGGGAAAAATAAGTTTAGCCACTATATAGTCTCAGTTACTGGCTTTA
The DNA here is from genome assembly GCF_001604975.1 of Cebus imitator. Taxonomy (NCBI): domain Eukaryota; kingdom Metazoa; phylum Chordata; class Mammalia; order Primates; family Cebidae; genus Cebus; species Cebus imitator. The sequence continues at coordinate 1,270,036 of NW_016107664.1, forward strand.
AACATTATTTAGTACTTTTGGAAAACAATTAACATGGCTTATGATGGGCTACAAAATAGGACAAATTAACTTTTGAAAATGATTCAACAGAAGCTGGAATTAATTAATAAGGAGGTGATTGAATGAATGTGTCAACCAGGTGAAATGTGAAATGTGAGTTTTTTATTTATTTTGTGCAATTCAAGTCTTAGCAGAATGAAAGGTAGTGACAAGTAAAAACTATCTGATATATCAATAACTAATAATAATGTTGATGATAATTTTGATAGGTGATTTTTGTTTTGTGTCAAGTACTATCCTGACATCTTTACACATGGGCCAAGAATTGGATTGTCAAATCAGACTGACATGAAGTGGAGATGTTGATCAATATTTAGCTTTCATTATAATTTCAAGAATATAAGCAATCAAAAAGCTCAGGAAAAGCAGAGACAGGTCCGGGACATTGAGAGAGGCCCCTGGCTCCTTTCTTACTGTAACAGATAAAACTCTGCAGTGCAAAGCAGTAGATGAGGTCCTTAATGAAATATTTGAGTTACTAGCAGGGAGTGTTATAGGCTGTGAAACATCTCCATTTTATACCCAGGTAGTTGCAAAGCTCATGCTCTGTGCCCCGTGTTCCACGTCCCATAAACCTGTAGATTCACAGTTTGTTTATCAGAGTAATCCTAATTCACGTGCAGTCAGCAAAATCTTTTTATGGATAAGTAGTCTTTTTTAAAATTATTAAGCCCATTAGTATTTTTTGCCAGCTATTGGCATGCTTATAAGGAGGTTAGACCAGATTTTATAACCCTTTTTTTTTTTTTTTTTTTTTTTTTTTTTTTTTTTTTGGTGAGAGTGTCTCTCACCCAATAGGAGAAAAACACTGTTTTAACTTTCTCCCCAGCAAATTAACTCATTTAAATTCAACTAATTATTTTTTTTTTAGTATAAACAAGATAAAATATATCAAGAAGGAATTTAAAATATTTGAAACATCAGATTGGTTTCTAAAAAATCTTTTATTTTTACTTTGGTTTAGTTTGATTAGTAGGGGTTAGGGAGAGAAATACACTGAGAAGTATATAATAAATATAAATATTTTCCTATTATGAACAGATATTCACAATGGCAATTTATTAGCTTGTTTTTGTGTGTATGTGTCTGCACAGTTCATAGACAATTCTTTTTTTTTCTATTTCACATTAGAAGATTTGAGAAATCATATGATTCTTTTAATTTTTAATTATTTCTTCTTTTTAAACCCAACCTTCAAATCAGGATGGAGAGCCGGTTCGCCCAGGAGTAGCCATGACTGATCTTGCCACAGGCTTATACGCATATGGAGCTATTATGGCTGGATTGATACAAAAATACAAAACTGGGAAAGGACTGTTCATTGATTGCAACCTACTGTCATCCCAGGTAACAATCCAAATAACATTTCAGATAATGTTATAAAAACTGTGTCTGGGTTATACCTTTTCAGATCAAATTCTCTGGTTACATGTATAAAAACAATACAAAAACCAACACAACAACAACAAAAACTGCTTTGCTTTGATGTACTTGATTTCATATTAAAATATGCGGACTATGAAGATTTTGTTATAATGTCGACATCGTTGTTGAACTCAAATTTTCCAGGCTGTTTTTACTAGAATGTGTCTGTTGCGTCTTGTGAGACTAGAGATATAGTTGCTTCGCATGTGCTCTACAACTTCTTTTGACTTGTTTCTTCACCTTTTATGTGTCATGGATCCCTTTGGTAGTCTGGTGAAGCCTGGACCTTTCCCTGCAATTGTGTTTTTGAACACGTAACATGAGGTACTTAGGATTGCAAAGGAAGCCAGTTATATTGAAATATATTCAATGGAAAAATCAGTTTTGCATTATAAAAATACATATAATTTTTACTAACACATTAAATCACAATATCTAATAGTGGGTATAACACTATTACAATTTTGAAGTTGTATTGAGCATAAATGGTATTTCACGATATCTGTAGTAATATGATACAAAGATATGTATAATATTTATTTGTGATCAAGTCATAGGTACTGCTATGGTTTGTCACCTACATTTATAATGGAAGAAAGTGCTAGAGTTTAGTTAGAGGTTGATGAAAATAAAGATATAATTTTTTTTTTTACTCGAGTTCATTAACTCCCAGAAATCTGTCCATAGGCCCCAGATTAAGAATTCCTGGTTTCCATAGTTATCAGTTATGTTGTGCTAAATACTTAACTGAGGGAATAAAAGGGTTAACTCACTGTCAAAATGACATTTTGCCTTTTCACTGGATCAGACCCAGATGCTGTACCATATGTGGAAGTTGATTCTGAATAGATAATTTTTCTGTGATAGAAAAAGAAAATATCTGATTTGTGCAAGGAGACATTTTACTGTGGGAAAAACTACTTTCTAGACATAGAGACCCCAGTTGGGAATTTCAGATTTAAAAGGCATACATGGGAAAATAGTAAACTTGGAACACAGCTTTGGACATTTTTTCCTCTTAGGCAAAATTAAGGAGGTGTATAGAAATAAAAAACATCAATATGGTTGAAAATGAAATATTACATATGGGTTTTTATATAATAGGAGCTTTGAGTCTCAGTCAGAATTTTAATGTTTCTATAAAAAAGGTAAAAGAGCTCTTTTCAAATGAATAGTCTCACTCCTTAGTAGAGAACTATAGATGTTAGTTATAGGAAGGTGCAGAAAGTCTTTTCTTCCCTAAATTTTAAGCTGTAAGGAACCTGAAGTAGGGTAAGCAACTGAATAAAAGTTGCACACCCAATAGGTACGGAAGCCATGAAGGTTTCATGGGCGTGTGACCTGTGCAGTCCCAGGTGGCCCTGGGCTTAGTTAAATGTTTTGCTGTCACTGTGTGGAATTTGTTAATAACTTTAATAGGAGGCCCTACAGTTTTGTATTTACACCAGGACTCACAGATTATGTAACAGGTCCTGGAGCTGGGACCCTACTTAGATCTCCTGATTTTTACTTATACTGCTTTACTATAATTTATAAAGAGTATTGTATTGTTTAAATGAGTGTTGTAGAGTTTAATTCAGTTCTAGCATCTAACTAGTGGTTCACCATGTGAAGGCGTGTGTTTCCCTGGGAGTAAGGGTGGGGAAGGTGGAATCACCGGCAGGGTTGCTTCAAAGTGAAGGCACAATGAGTGCAAACTCATGCATATACACACAGCTATATAGTCAATCCTTTTTGGTGTGTGTGTGTGTGCATGTGTATGTCTATTTTTATTGTCCATGTTTCTCCCTGAGACTGTAAGTTCTATGACTGCTGGGACAGTGTTTTGGCTTACCATGATATCCTTAATGCCCAGCCCAGCCTTTGTTAAAGTTTAGCTTTTCCAATCTTTTGAGATCAATGTGAGAAATACTATTACCAATGGGAATGTCTCGTAACCTTTAGGTTTGCCAGGGAAGATGAGAAAAGGTAGTAAACCATTAGAATTAGGATAAGTACTCGATAAACAGCTAATGATGAGATGATTTGTTTTCGGCAAACACAGTAACAGTGATTTGGCCTGTTGTACTACAGTTAACTCAGATTGCCAAAATATTAGTATATTTAAGTCTCATTAACTATCTATCCGTCTTTTTTTTTTTTTTTTTTAGATAGGGTCTTACTCTGTTGCCCAGGCTGGAGTGTAGTGGCACGATCTCAGCTCACTGCAACCTCTGCCTCCCAGGTTCAAGTGATTCTTCTGCCTCAGACTCCCAAGTAGCTAGGACTACAGGCATGTGCCAAAACATCTGGTTAATTTTTTTGGTATATTTTGGTAGAGACAGGGTTTCACCATGTTGGCTAGGCTGGTCTCGAACTCCTGACCTCGAGTGATCCACCTGCCTCGGCCTCCCAAAGTGCTGGGATTACAGGCATGAGCCACTGCGCCTGGCCAGAGCCACTGTGCCCAGCAGGAGTTCTTTTTCTTTGTCCATAAATTCTGTTAGGTGATGGTCTTTTAAGGCAAAGAATATGTCTCTTTATATACTTGCTACAGCTGCCCTGTTCAGAATAGCTTCTGGGCTGTGAGTAGTGGTTAGAGAACTTCAAAAGGCAGTTGTAAAAGATAATTTATTCTACAGCTTACCTGACATGCAAGGCAATGCATGGTAAGAACTTTTTCACTCTCTGGATCTACTGCATCCTTAGCTCTGTTTTACTCTATCTTTTTGCCTCTGCCTTATTCCTTGTCTCTGGCCTCTGTTTCTTCTCATGTGCCCTTGTCTAGCCTGGGGATATCTTTTCTCCTCTTTTCTCTCTCATCTTTCTTTTCTTTCTTGTTTTCATTTCTCCTCTATGCTCTCGGCCTTCTTCCTTCTCCATCTCCTTTTTCTATCCTTCCATATGTGGAACTAAGGTTGTAACAGTTTTGGTTTCAGATCTTATATTTTGCTTCTCATGCTGTTGCCCAGGTTGGAATTCCGTGGTGTGATGATAGCTCACTGCAACCTCAGACTCCTGGGCTCAAACAATCCTTCTTCCTCAGCCTCCCTAATAGCTGGGACTACAGGCATATAGCATTATGCTTGGCTAATTTTTATATTTTCTTTTTGGTGATGGGGGAGGTCTGACTATGTTGCCCAGGCTAGTCTCGAACTCTTGGCCTTAAGGGATCTTCCTGCCTTGGCCTCCCAACATGCTGGTATTACAGATGTGAGCCACTGCATCCAGCCGGATCTTAGATTCTTACACCATCTTATTCCAGAAAGTTTCATAATCTTACAGTAGTTCCTATGAGAGAAAAAGGAAGTTCCCTTTCCTAGAAGTCCCAGAAAACATGACCATAATTTCACTGTTTAAATGACCATTCCTAAAGTGATAAATGGGGCCTGAAAGATAAAATACACTGAGCAGCTTAAGTAATCCCTGTTACTAAAGATCAGGTAAACTCTACCCAGACTGTATGGCTGAAACTGGGGGACAGGTAGTTCCTCCAAAGAATGGCATGGTTATTTTTTGGCAAGAAGAGAGGAAAATGGATGTTGGGGAAGCATCCACAAGTATTTACTACCCTAATATATAGGGTTGTTTTTAGGATGTAATGCATTAAAGGATGTGAAAAATACTTTGTAAATTAGAAAGGATGTGGAAAATACTTTGTAAATTAGAAAGTATTTTGCTGATGACAAGCATTAATTTTACTAGGTTATTGAAAAAAATACTTCAGTGTTAGTAATGTGCTGAGATTAAAAAGTTGGCTAATAACATAATTTTATCAGAATTATTATAACTTTTCCTAATAGATAAACCTTGACTGACTTCAATTTGCCTTTCAATTTAAGATAACGCTTATAGAGTCTAGATCCAAAAACCAAACACAACATGATTAAAATCTGCTTTATGTAAATAAGGAGTGCTATTTCTAGATACTTTTCAAAAAAGCATAACAGGAAACTTCACCTTTTTTTAAATTAAAAAATATTATTTTTTAAAATATAAATGTTCACTTGCCTTAAGCAGGTAACATTTAAACTTAATTCTAGCTGCCTGGAAAATGGATACAATTTCATGCAGTAGTAAAAAACACCCTTTTCTACTCATTTTGGTTATATTACATAGAATGACAAGTGAATAATTATAACATTCAATGTTTGTGGCTAAAAATGAAATTGTTATAGTCTTCTTAAAAGTGATCTAGTGTAAGAAAGACAAATTACACTCGATTTGAATAGTAGCTGATTATTAACTCAGAAATGATTGCCTCAGTCACAACAAAACCATTTCAAGTAGTTCATTGTAGAGACATGACAATTGCCAGGATGTGGTTTGTAGTGGGCACCAAATTTTTTTATAGTTTTAGGGCTATAAACTTTTAACCCTTGTCAAAAATTCTTTTGATTTTTTTTTAAGTCTGAATATGATTTAAATTTGTCCAGTCAAGACAACTAACATCAGCATTTAAACCGTGTTCTTTAGATGATATTGGTAAATAACAAGGAAGTGGGTTTGGATGTGGTTCTACTTATTCTGTTGCTCTGTTCTTCTGTTGTGGCTTATAGAAATATCTTTTGGAAGTTTTAATATCCTTCCTTTACTTAATTGTAACCAGGCTCCCTTAATTACTACTACAATGAGTTAGTTTTTTAGCACTATAATTATTTTCACATATAGAATATTTTGTCACTTTTGATGTCACCATCCTTTACTCACATATGTACATTGGTCATATTATAATATATGAACATATTCGAGAAGATACAGTTTTAATTCTTATCATTTTGATTGATAAACTTTTGACTCTCAAAAAAGTATAGTTATCTAAAATTCATTGTTTTGTGTCCTTAGATATACCAGTGTTTCTGCTTTAAAAAAAAAACTGTATCTTTTTTTAAAACAATTTTATTGAGGTGTATATTGCATATAAAAATTACAACTTAGTGATTTTAGTAAGTTTAGTGAGTTACGTAACCACCACTTTTAATCAGGTTTTGATGAGTACCCATATTGTTACTTCTGATGTGGGTCTTGCCTGTGAGGTTAGCATGGACCAGTTTTGAGTCGGGAGAGATCTGAGACTGAGCTGACTTAAAAGAAGGAGCCCATTATGACTTCTGTGGGCCCTGGCAACTTTGGCCTTTGTGGGTCCTTTCCTTCATACAAATATTAAAAATTATATTCTATAACTGCATTGGTATAAAGATGAATATAATTCATTATTCTGCATTTATTGTTATTATACTTTTTCCCCTAATTTTAAATGAAATGTAAATGGAAACATTTTTGTGTGCCCCTGAAGTATTGTGGGCCTTAAGCATTGTGCCTACTGTGCCTAATTGATAGGTCAGCTCTAGAAGAATTACCTTGAGAAAAGCCCATGAATGTGCAAATCTGTGAGGAAAGACAGTTGTATATCCAGGAAGAAAGTAGAGCTGAACGCTGAAATTGAGTTGAAGTATGAGTATAGGACGGAAAAGTAGAGAGGCAGCTCAGACTATGACTAAGGAAATTGGGAGAACTCCTCAAAGGGAGTTTTGTTTTTTTCTTCCTTTGAGGGAGAAGGAAAAATAGAAGATTATAGCAGAAAGTTGGGTATGATACTAGCTGTGGGCTTGTGATATATAGCCTTTATTGTGTTGAGGTATATCCCTTTATACCTAATTTATTGAAAGTTTTTATCATGAGAAGATGTTGAATATTGCTAAATGCTTTTTCTGTATTCACTGAGACGATTGTATAATTTTTATCCTTCATTCTGTTAATGAACCCAAAGCGGTCTCAGGTAAAAAACACAAAACTGGAGGCATCATACTTCTTGGTTTCAAAATATACTATAAAGCTATTGTAATCAAAACAGCATAGTATTGGCATAAGGACAGACATGTAGACCAAAGTAACAGCATAGAAAGCCCAGAAATAAATACACACAGTTACAGTCAATTGATTTTTTTTTTGTTTGTTTTTGTTTTTGTTTTTTGGAGATAGGGTCTCACTCTCTCACCCAGGCTGTCCAGTTTAGCGGCACAATCTCACTCACTGCAACCTCTGCTCCCAGGTTTAAACAATTATCCTGCGTCAGCCTCCTGAGTAGCTGGGATTATAGGCATCAACCACCAAGCCCAGCCTTTTTTTGTATTTTTAGTAGACATGTGGTTTCACCATGCTGGCTAGGCTATTTTTGAACTCCTGACCTCAAGAATGCTGGGATTACAGGTGTGAGCCACTGAACCTGCCCTGAATATTCAGTTTTACCAATACCATTTATTGGAGAGACTGTCCTTTACTTATTGTGTGTTGTGGCATCTCTGTCAAAGATCAATTGACTGACCAGGCACAGTGACTCATGCATGTAATCCCAGCACTTTGGGAGGCTAAGGTGGGCGAATCATTTGAGGTCAGAAGTTTGAGACCAGCCTGGCTGATGTAGTGAAACTCCATCTCTACTAAAAATTAAAAAAAATTAGCTGGTATGGTGGCATGTGCCTGTAGTCCCAGCTACTCAGGAGGCTGAGGCACAAGAATCGTTTGAACCTGGGAGGTTGTGGTTGCAGTGAGCCAAGATTGCGCCACTGCATTCCAGCCTGGGTGACAGAGTGAGACTCTATCTCAGAAACAAACAAACAAACAAACTGAATATTCAGATGCAGAAGAATGAGATTGGAACCTTATCTTACACTATATACAAAAATCAATTTAAAATGGATTAAAAGGGCCAGTGCAGTGGCCTGTAATCCCAGCATGCAGGAGTATCACCTGAGGTCAGGAGTTTGGGATCAGCCTGGCCAATATAGTGAGACCCTGTCTGTACAAAAAAATACAAAAATTATCTGGCCATGGTGGTGAGCACCTGCAATCCCAGCTACTTGGGAGGCTGAGGTAGGAGAATTGCTTGAGCCCAGGAATTAGAGGTTACGTTGAATTTTGAGCATGCCACCGAACTCCAGCCTGGGCAACAGAGCGAGACCCTAAATGTAGGGTCTCTAAATGTAAATAAATAAATAATATGGTTTAGAGACTGAAACATAAGATCTAAACTGTTAGACTACGAGAATAAAACAGGAAAAAACTTCTTGACTTTTTTTTTGGTGAAGATATTTGGATATGAGCGAAAAAAGCACAGGCAGTACAAGCAAAACTAGACAAATGAGATTGCATCACACTAAACAGCTTCTGAACAGCGAAGGAAACAACAAAGTGAAGAAACAACTTACTGTACAGAGTGGGAGAAAATTTTTGCAAAGCATACATCTGATAAGGGATTTTTATCCAAAATTTATAAGGAACTCAAGCAATTCAATAGCAAGGAAAAAAACCCCATTAAAAATTGGGCAAACGACCTGAATAGACTTTTCTTTTTCTTTTCTTCTCTTCTTTTCTCTCTCTCTCTCTCTCTCTCTTTCTCTCTCTTTCTATTTCTTCTTTCCGGAGCCTTGCTCTGTCATCCAGGCTGGAGTGCAGTGGCACAATCTTGGCTTACTTCAACTTCTGCCTCCCAATTCAAGTGATTGTCTTGCCTCAGCCTCCCAAGTAGCTGGGACTACAGGCATGTGCCACCATGCCTGGCTAATTTTTGTATTTTTAGTAGAGGTAGGGTTTCACCATCTTGGTCAGGCTGGTCTCAAACTCTTGACCTCATGATCTTCCCTCCTTGGCCTCCCAAAGTGCTGGGATTACAGGTGTGAGCTACTGTGCCTGGCTTTCTTTTCTTTTTTGAGACGGAGTTTCACTCTGTTACCCAGTCTGGAGTGCAGTGGTACCATCTCAGCTCACTGCAAACTCTGCCTCCCAGGTTCAAGAGATTCTCCTGCCTCAGCCTCCCAAGTAGCTGGGATTACAGGGGTGGGCCACCATGCCCAGCTAATTTTTTAGTATTTTTAGTAGAGATGGAGTTCCACAATGTTGACCAGGCTGGTCTTGAACTCCTGACCTCAGGTGACCCACCTGCCTCAGCTTCCCAAAATGCTAGGTTTGCAGGCATGAGCCACAGCACCCGGCCAGACATTTCTTAAAACAAGACATACAAGTGGCCAACAAGTATCTGAAAAAATGTTCAACATCATTAGTTACCAGGGAAATGCAGATTAAAATCACAATGAGATATAACTGCAAACTTGTTAGAATTGCTATTATCAGCAAGGCAGATGATAACAAATGTTGGTGAGGATGTAGAACCCCAATATTGTGTAAGGGAACCCTTATATGATGTTGGTGGGAATGTAAATTAGTATAGACATTATGGAAAGCAGTATGGGAATTCCTCAAAAGAATTAAAAGTAGAACTACCATATAATCTAATAATCCCACTTCTGGGAATATATCAAAGGGGGGGAAACCAGTATGTTGAAAATATATATGCATTCCCATGTTTGCTGCAGCATTGGAATCAGTCTAAATGTAAATCATCAGATCAAAAGATAAAGAAATGTGTTATATATACTCAATGTAATATAGTTTAGCCTTAAAAATGAAGAAAATCCTGTCATCTGCAATAAGACATATGAACCTGCAGGACCAAAGTCAGGCACAGAAAGAAAAATGTCACATTGTTTTGCATATATGTGGAATCTGAAAAAGTTGAACTCATAGAAGCAAAGAATAGAATGGTGTGGTTGCCAGGGATTGGGGATTGGAGGTGAAGGCAGCAAGAGATGATGGTCAAAGAGTGCAAAGTTTCAGTTAGATGGGATGAATGAGTTCTGGAGATCGTATTGTACAGGAAGGTGACTGTAGCTAATAATAATGTATACTATATATTTCTTAAGAGACTAGATCTTAAATGTTCTTACCATTAAAACACAAGCATATGAGGTGATGAAGGACAGCTGTGGTGGCTCATGCCTGTAATCCCAGTACTTTTGGAGGTCGAGGCAGATGGATCACTTGAGGTCGGAAGTTCGAAACCAGCCTGGCCAACCTGGGGAAACCCCGTCTCTACTAAAAATACAAAAATTAGCCGGGCGTGGTCACAGGCACCTGTAATCCCAGCTACTTCGGAGGCTGAGGCAGGAGAATTGCTAGAACCCGGGAGACAGTGGTTACAGTGAGCTGAGATGGCACCACTAGACTCCAGCCTTGATGACAGAGCAAGACTCCATCTCAAAAAAAAAAAAAAAAAAAAAAAAAAAAAGAGGTGATGTGTATGTTAACTAGCATGATTCAATTATTTCACAGTATATACATAGATAAAAATATGATGTGTACTCTCAATATTTATAATTTTATTTTTCAGTTAAATAAAACATCATCAATTAAAAAAATTGAAAATAAAAGATCTGTTATTAAGATGAGTAATTAGGAAGTTAAAGACAAACCAAAAAAGGAAAAATCAGATTACTTCCAAAGAAAACTAAAGAATTTTTAATACTCTTATCATTTTATGTTACTGTTATGCTATTGGTTAGGTTAAATGCAAATTTACTTCAATACAAAATATGGTTTGTTGTCTTTCTGAGGAAAATTGAGTGAAATGTAAGTGAATTGGGAACATGGTCTGGTTTTGTATAACTGAAGTCATTAGTTATAGTCATGGGCATTGCATATTTTTATATCATATGAACTGCATATGAGGAAAGCCAGGTCTTTCAACTTGTAATAACTGGTAATTACTAGTAGGAGAATCTCCTAAAGGAAAAAACAATAAAATGGGGAGACATATTTATGGTGATGTTATTTTATTTTTTTATTAGACACTTCAAAACGCTTTGGAGGTTTCCAATGTTCTAAAGCAATCAAAAAATAATTAAGATCAAGACATGAAAGAAATAGAAATGGAAAGATCTATTGATGTTAACATGTTATTTCCTGAATTTAGATTTTTGTCTTTGTAGAACCTAGTAGAATCATGAATTTGATGGATTTTAATGATATTGGAATCACCTATATTGTCTACTTTCAGAGTTAGAACAATTTGTTTTTGTTACTAAGTTAATTAATTTCACCTTTATCTTTGTATTTTCTCAGCTCAGGGAATTATTTATTTATTTATTTATTTTTTTTGGCAGGGGGTGGGAATTTTGTTTAGAATAAGATGTTGCAATCATGTCCTTGTGTATTGGCTAATCAGTGGTGACTACCCATCGTAATTTATGGACCATGTCTGTAGACTGGATTATGTCTCTTTGGTTCCAGCTGTTATGCCATCATTGTAGCTAAATGATAAGTAAACAACTTGGATCAAGCATTGTGGCTGAGGTTTAATTCTAGGAAAATTAGTTCTCCAAAGAATGGGTATGAGGTACAATGGTGGTAAATTTTTAATGTTTATAATTGGTTTGTAGCCTAGAGTCATTATATACCAGCAATGATAATCAGACGTTAATTAACTGGAGTGCTCAGCAGTCTAATATTATGGTTGATTTCATTTTCTAGATGAATAATATTTAAAAGGTAACTAGTTTATACCCTTGTCACAGAAATTCTTCTAAAATGCTTTAATTTACTTTTTATATTGTAATATAAATCCCATATGCTAAATATATTTTCACCTCCAAGGGTATTGTTCTGATCTAATTCTTTTTACATATTGATATTCACTTAGGAATTAAGAGATTAAGTTGCATTTGTACAAATAGAATCTATCCATTCATCCCTGCTCCTCATCTATTACATGCCAGAGTCTAAAATGAATGATAGATAAGCCAGCAAGTTTCTTGCCCCGTGGAACTTTTATTGTGGTTGGGGATATAGACAACAAACAAGTAGTTAGTAATAAATGTACATTAGGGAACACAGTTTGCTAAAGATAACAGGGGCACTTGTGTTAGGCTGGGTAGGAAAGACTACTTTAAGGAATTAAAATCCAGGGGATGAGAAGGAGCCTGCCACAGGACTAGCCAAGTCAAGATAGTTCCAGATAGACCAAACAGTAAATGCAAAGACCTGAAGCAGGAGAAAGCTTGACATGTTCTACAAACTGATAAAAGGTGGGTGTGACTGACTGAAGGTCTTCCTCTAGCAGTTGTGATTGGTACTAAATCTTGCCATTTCTTAATACTCGTGAAGAATAAACACTGGGTGTGGCATTTGAAATAATAACCCTATGTTCTATAGTTAGTAGATCCATTTGAAGTAAGGAATCAGTAACAGGCTGTTTTTTGTTTGTTTGTTTGTCTGGGAAAGAGGGAATTACTTGGCAGGCCAGCTGGCCAAGCCGGTAGAGCAGGAGTTGACTACTGGTGCTGTTTTGGTGGAATGGTAGTAGAAGCAACACAAGACTGCAGACAGCTTTAATCTTTCTGTCACTTGGACCCTGACTGGAGGATGGTATTGAGATTGACATGGCTTTTGGCGAAAGAGTGCTGTGTTATTACCCTTGTCTGCCAAGGTGCAACACTGGGAGGGTGCAATAAGTTTGCTGATCTTGGCCTAGGTGCTGCATTACATAGGCTATTTATATTCTCTAAAGTTGAATTATTGTGATCAGCATTAAGCAATATAATGTAATGTGATGATCATATATTTATCTTTTTTTAATCTTACAACCTTGCTGGGCTTATTATTTAGTTCTAAAAGTATTTTAGTGGATTCTGTAGGATTTTTCATATGTGAGGTTACATCATCTGCAAAATAAGATAGTTTTACTCTTTTCCTTTCTAATCTGAATGCATTGTATTTGTTTCTCTTGCTTAATCACCCTGGACAGAACTCCAATAAAATGTCAAATGGAAATGTCAAGAGCAGGGATCCTTTCCTTTTCTTGTTCTTGATCTCAGGGCAAAACATTTCAGTCATCTTTCACTATTATGTATGATGTTAACTGTGTTTTTTTTCCTTGATTTTTTTTTTTTAAGTCAAGGTCTCTCTCTGTCACCCAGACTGGAGTGCAGTGGCATGATCATGGCTCACTGCAGCCTTGAACTCCCAGGCTCAAGCAATTCCCCACCTCAGCCCCCTGAGTAGCTGGAACTACAGGTATATACCATCATACTCAACTAAATTTTTTTTGAATTTTAGTAGATATGGGGTCTCACTATGTTGCCCATGCTGGTCTCAAACTCCTGAGCTCAGGTGATCCTCCTGTTTTTGATCCTCCTGTCTTTGGTCATCCTGCTTGAATTACAGGCGTGAGCCATGGTGCCTGGCTTTCCTTGATACCCTTTAACAGGTTGGGGAAGTACCCTCTGTTCCTAGTTTACTGACTGTTTTTTTAATAATGAAAGAGCATTGAATTTTGGCAAATGCTATTTCTGTGATTATTGACATGGTGATTTGGTTTGTGTCAGTTATCCTATTTATATGTTACTTGGTTATTGATTGATTAACAACTAACATTGATTTTTGTATATTGAACCCATTTTTCAATGCTTGGAAAAATCTCAGCTGGTCAAGTTGTATGATCCTTTGTATATATTGGTGTACTCAGTTTGCTAGTATGTTGCTGAGGATTCTTGGGTTTATATTCATAAGGGATATTCGTCTGTATGGTCTGTAGTTTTCTTACGATGTTTTTGTTAGGTTTTGGTGACTGAGTAATATTTGTCTCATAGAAAGAGTTAAAAAGTATTCCCTCCTCTCCTGTCCTGGCTTTTGGAAGAGTTTGTGAATAATTAGTACTAATTTTTCTTATATTGTTGGTAGAATTCATCAGTGAAGCTATAAAAAAAAAAAAAAAAAAGAAGAAAATAAAAGAAAGCCTGGGCTTTTCCCCACTAAACTTTAACCTCATTCTATTACTTTTGTGGTTGCCAGGCTGCTGATATTTAGTTACTGATGAGACTGTTGGTTTTCAAGCCTGGTAGAAGTAGATGGTAATATGGCAAGTTAAGACGTCACAAAGCTTGCTGGTCTTGTTAAAATTCAGTTGTTTTTTCTTGGATAAGAACTCATCAATTATTACAAGTCTTTAGTTAATTTCCAGAGTTTTCAAAAATTTGATTTTGAAAATTTTTGCCAGTGTTCTTGTTGCTTTTATGGCAGAAGGTTTTATTTCATCTTTTTTGAGTTTACTTATTCCCCACATTTGTAATTTAAAATTCTCTATTAGCCCTGTTAAAAAAATAAAGAGGAACAGATGAGATTAATTTTGATTATATATTTTATTTAACCAAATATGCCCCAAATATTTTCATTTTAAAATGTAAAATTTGTATAAAATTAATAATTAGGTATTTTACTTTTTTCCTATATGATGTCTTTCAAGTTTTATATGTAGTTGTACATTTATAGAACACCTTAATTTGGAATAGTGCCATCAAAGTCTTAATAGCCACATGTGGGCAGTGCCTATTGTAATGGCCTGAATAGTCTTAGAACACAGAAGAATGGGCTGATGCTTTGAAATTCCAGTCTTTTCTTTCTTCTTTCCCCACTCATGTTGAAAGTGAAAAATAATGTTTAACCACTACTATGTCTACTCTTTCCTCCTTCTGTATTACCACCTGTGGTAGGCTGAAAATAGTCTCCAAAGATGTCAACGTCCTTATCCCCAGATCCTATGAATATGCTACCTTACATGGTGAAGGGAACATCATAGATGTGATTAAATTAAAGATTTTGAGATGGGAGATTATCTGGTTTTATCCATGTGGACCTAATGAAACTAAAAGAGTTCCTGTGAAAGAGAGGGGAGAGTATCAGAGTCATTGCAATAGTTTCTTCTCTGCTGTGGGGGATACATTCCAAGATCCCCAGTGGATGCTTGAAACCATAGTTAGTACCAAACCCTATAATACTGTGTTTTTTTCCTATACATTCATATGTATATATAAATTAGGCACAATAAGAGATTAACAATATGGTAAAATAGAGCAATTGTAACAATATACTGTAATAAAAGTTATGTGAATGTGGTCTCAATATATCATTACAATATGTACTATACTCACCTATTTCTAGATTGCAGTTGAAAGTGGAAAGTGAAACCACAGATTAGAGGGGATTACTATAGTTTGAGATGTAATAACGGTAGCAAGAAGTTGAAGTGATTTGAGGAATGGGGCCACACATCTAACAAATGCATTCAGCCTCTCGACGCTTAAAGAGGCAAGGAAACAGGTTCTCACTTGAGAGCCTCCAGAAGGAACGAGCTTTGTTAACACCTTGACATTAGCCCATGTGGAGTGATTTTGGGCTTCTGACCTCCAGGATTAAAAAATAATAAATTCGTCTTGTTAGACGCCACTAAGTTTAGGGGAAATTTGTTATAGCAGCAATGGGAAACCAATTCACCACCTTAGCAGGTGGAGGTGGTACAGACAGTTTTGGTTTTATATACCAATTTTTGTTAATGTTAAAAAACATACATTTTGTAGAAATGAAGGTCTATATCAGCTCTGATTCAAGCTTTACATTGCTGATGGAGTTGTACTCATTTTTAATTTCAGCAATTTTATATTTTAGGTGGATTTTCATAGGGGCAGGGGATTAACACATTGTTGAGAGACAATTGTAAACAATTTCAGCCTAGCTCTACAGTCTGTATTTTTTAAAGTTCCAGGAACTTCTTGATGGGATAGTTTATTTTCAGTTCAATCAGTTCTTCCTGAAACTAAACCACACTTATGGAATAGATGAGAATTCATATACATTTTGAGGTTTTCTTTAAAGGAAGCTAGAGACACTTAAAGCATGATTTGAAATCATGTAAGTCATTGAGTCCTTTATGAAATGATGGCTTCCTTTCTACCAGACAGCTCTGTAATTCTTTTATATCTTTGCTTTTATTGAACTCAAGCCAGGTCACAATAGTAAAATGAGTACATTCTCCTTTTGCCTTCTGTGAAGTCTATAAGCCCAGTTTGAGTTTGAAATTTATACTTCATTAGGTAAAGACATACTTTTAAAATTCTGTGACTGTTGTTTCTGGTGCAGTATATTCAGTTATGTTTTGTGAGGTTTAATAATCCACTATCTTATCTTGTAAGCTCCTGAGGTGCATCCATCTTTCAGTCTTTTAACTGCAGAAGCTCTTGATTTGAGATATCAGCTCAATGAATCTGAAATTTAGTTTGTTCTGATACACATTCTATTTCTGTATTTTTGAACTATCCCCAAGCTGTTAAAAAACTGATTTGTAACAGCATGGAAAAAAAAAAAACATATTGGTCACTTCATCATGTTATTTAATGAAACTGATTTAGAAGATAGGTTCAGAGCTGTATTTAGAGCATAAGTTTTCTGTCAATGGAGTCTGGAATTAATGAATTGTCTTTTTGTTTAAAAGCATTCAAAACGTTTTTTAATTCTATGGGGTCATATTTGGTAATGAGAATTTTTCTGTGTTTAAGCCACGCTTAACATTTTTTATGGAAGCTTGTTAGGTCTTATTGTTGTCACTATGAAAAAGTGAGTATTAACCATATTGTCATTGCTACTGTTAAAAATCTCAAGTTGAGTGTGATTTGACACTCAGGACTCGAATTGGTCTCTAAGCTGTACCTTGGTCTTTTACAACACCAGTGCTCAAAGTTGGCTGCCCAGTGGAATCACCTGTGGAGTTTTCAGAACTTCTGCTCCTTCTTTCCCATCCCCAGAGATGCTAATTTAATTGGTATAGGGTGTGGTTTGTGAACTGAGGTTTTAAAAATCTCTCCAAATGATTCTGATGTGCCACAGAGTTTGAAAACTGCTGTCCCACAGAATAATTCATGAACTTATAATGTATAAAAGTACCAGAGAGCTTTTTGAAAAAATGATTCCTGGGCTTCACCCGCAAGCATAGAGATCTAGTCAGTCTGGGGCAGGAATCAGGAATCTGTCTCTTGGAGCAGCAGCCCAGATAACTCTGATGCAGTAGACCTGGGGGTCACAACTTAAAAAAAAGTGTCTTTTAGGGTAAACCTGCAAGGTGTGTCTCTCATATATAGGGGGTTCTTGGATGGTTCCACTAATATTATTATTTGATACTCCTAAAATTAAATGGTATTGAAGTTCCCCCAAACAAACACCGCATGTTCTCACTCATAGGCGGGTGTTGAACAATGAGAACACATGGACACAGGGAGGGGAGCACTACACACTGGAGTCAGTTGGGGGGAAATAGGGGAGGGATGGTGGGGGGTGGGGAGCTGGGAAGAGATAGCAAGGGGAGAGATGCCAGATGTAGGTGATGGGGAGGAAGGCAGCAAATCACACTGCCACGTGTGTACCTATGCAACAATCTTGCATGCTCTTCACATGTACCCCAAAACCTAAAATGCAATAAAATAAATAAATGGGAAAAAAATAATTTTTAATCAAAACTGAAGTTGTAACTTTCTTGGCTGGTCTGTGGGATAGTGCTGTACTTCGTGTATTTGCTCTGCAGGCTACCTCAGGACAGGGGACTAAAAGAACATAGAGTGATTTAGAAAGAACTTTTTTTTTTTTGAGATGGAGTCTTGCCCTGTCTTCCAGGCTGGAGTGCAATGGCGTGATCTCGGTTCACTGGAACCTCTGCTTCCCGGGTTCAAGCGATTCTCCTGCCTCAGCCTCCCTAGTAGCTGGGATTACAGGCATGTGCTATGGCGCCCGAATATTTTGTATTTTTAGTAGAAACAGGATTTCACCATGTTGGCCGGGCTGGCCTTGCAAACTCCTGACCTCAGCCTCCCGAAGTGCTGGGATTTTGTATTTTTAGTAGAGATGGGGTTTCACCATGTTGGTCAGGCTGGTCTCGGACCCCTTGAGTGCTGTTCATCACCACAGGGTCAGCCACCAGCCTTGGCCTCCCAAAGTGCTGGGATTACAGGCACTTAAACAATGAAATTTTAAAAGCTAGCTTAGCTGTCAGTGGGAAAATGTGCTGTACAAAATGATTAGATTCTGAAGTAGTTCTGTGGTAAAGGGTATTTGTTAGTTTAACCAGAAGCTGTGTTTTACTACTGTGTGTGCAAATCATTTACACAAATGACTGAAATGTGTAAGAGACAAAGTTTTATCTTTCAGTGTTTCTTCATTATGGCTGTAAAAGTGTGGAGCATAGTACTTTTTCATACCTTTAGCAAAAGAAATCCATATTAGAAAAAAATGCCAAAATGATACAAATGTGTAATTTAATAAGTAGATTTTTTTTTTTTTTTTTTGCAATTCCACTCCTTAGTGATAACTACTACTAAAAGTTTGATGAGTGTTTTAGAAAAAAAAATATTAAAAGAATTCATGGGCTGGGTGTGGTGGCTCACACCTGTAATCCCAGCACTTTGGGAGGTCAAGGCGGGCAGACCATTTGCGGTCAGGAGTTCGAGACCAGACTGGCTAGTGTGGTGACCCCATCTGTACTAAAAAATACAAAATTTAGCTGGGCATGGTGGGATGCGCCTATAATCCCAGCTACTGGGGAGGTTGAGGCAGGCGAATCGCTTGAACCTGGAAGATGGAAGTTGCAGTGAACCAAGATTGTGCCACTGCCCTCCAGCTTGGGTGATTGAGATTCTGTCACCAAAACTAAACAAACAAACAAAAGAAATATAACTCACTAATGAATGTTTCTTGAATTCCTTCCAGGGACATAGTTAACTGTTTTCTTTTAGTGGTATAATCAGCCATAATGTTGTGGCTTTGGATGAAAACTAAACTTTAGAATTTACTTAAGTCATAATATAAACATTGTATGAGAATTTTGTAAAAATAATTGCCTATTTAGGTGCATAGATCAATTTCGCATTGTTTGATGCTTGCCCAGCTCCTCTTTCTGCATCCCCTTGTCTCTCCTCCATCATGTGCTTAATTGCTGCATCTGTTTCTTTTTGGAGGTTCTGTAGTGCAGGTGCTGCTAATGGCAGAACTAGCCATGATTTACTTTGCCATGTGTAGGGCAGGTGCTTTCAGCCCTAATCACTGGCTGCTTCTGAACTCTGCAAAATACGCTAACTGAAAAGTCATGTTAGGCAGCGCGAAAGTACCGTATATGATGACAATATACAGTAGCTTCTTTGGACGACTGAGATGCTGTTAACGAATAGATTGAATGATTTCTTGAGGAAAATGAAGTACTCGATTAAATTATCCAATTAATCCTCGTTACCCTCAAGTTAATAGTTTGAGTTGGTCTTGTCTGAATTTATATACTTCATTAAGAAATAGTGGAGAATTTAAATGTAAGGTAATTTGGCAAAGGTTATAGGAAAATAAAAGATAGGTGTTACTCATGCTAGTTTCCTTTTTTTATGTAAAAGTTCTGAATTGCTTATTGAAAAGACTAAGGTTAAATATTCAATTCCCTTGCAGAAGAGGATGTGCGCGTGCTTCACCTACTTTATCGCTGGATGTCACTGTGTGCTCTTGGGCTGCCCTACAAATGGGGTCTCTTTGGTGGTTAGAATGTTGTGTGGCCATGTTTCTGGAGAAGGCTTTTTGTGTTCTTTTCTAATGTTTGTAATAGCACATGTTACTTGTTGCCAAGTACATATTACATTTTATATTGTATTTAATAGTAGGAGACTGTTTTAATTTCAATGCAATGCAAATGTTTTTTTCCCCTATAAGGCAAAGTCTCGGAGAGGAAGTGGTGGGGGGAGAGATAATGAGTGACGTGTGTGTGTGTGTGTGTGTGTGTGTGTGTGTGTGTGTGTGTGTAATTAATTTTAAGCTTATTGTTGAATTAACTTCCCTTTATTTGGTAATCTTCCTGTATAGGCCCCTAGGGTAGTGGTTAGGAAAACCTCAGTCTCTCTCTCGTGTGTGTGATTGTGTGTGTATAATTGATTTCAAGCTTATTGTTGAACTCACTTCTTTCCATTTGGTAACCATCCTATATAGGCCTCTAGAGTAGTGGTTAGGAGCATGGACTCTGGATCCAAACTACATTGATTTAAATCCTCAATATACTACTAAGTAGCTGTGACCCTCAGGTAGGTCATGAAATGATCTATGTTTTCGTTTCCTCCTTCACTAAATGGGAATAATAATAGTGTCTGCCTCCAAGGATTGCTGAGGATTAAAATGAATTAATTTTTGTTAAGTGCTTATGGCAGTGCCCACTATATAGTAGGCATTAAATAAGTGTTAGCTTTATTACTACATTATTCCATTACCTTAGTTTCTCCTTTTTATTCTCTTTCCTTCAGTCCCTCTCTGCCCATTATCAGCTATTACTGCATTACTCAGCCATGCATGTCCTGCCCCTAGGAGGCCATTGGTTGCAGCAAAAACTGATTTTTACCAAAAGCCTTTACTTCTGGATAGTCTTGCAATTATGAAGTCTTCCTGAGATAAGAGTCTTACTTTGCTACTGCTTAAAAAAAAATAAATTAGGATAATGTGCATGCTAAAATACTTCAACCAAAATTAAATGAAACTTGCTGATGGCATATTTCTTATTGTGAACATCCATTTGAAGCTTATGGATTCTGGCTGCTTCTTAGACTAGGCAGATAACTGAGAAAACTTGAATGTTTAGGAATGACTTCTTTGATAGTCAGCTGTGATGCAAATCTGAGCATTTCGAGGAAAAGTACTCCAGTGCATATTGACCTCTTTCATTAAAAGAGATCTTGACATAACTGAGGTTCAGACCTTTAGCGTTAAGTTGGTGAAAATCAGTTCACTGAAACAAAGGTCAACATGAATTAGTATAGTTAGCACATGTTACTCACTACAGATAAAACTGTTATTCCCTTTTTTGGGGTCTTGTTTTGTTTTTGGTTTTATCGATAAACTCCTCTTGACTCTAAACTACATCATTTCTCAGGAAATGATTTCTGATTTCCTGATTTCTTAGGAAATGATGCAGCTTCCCACATACTCTCAAGCATGTCCTATATACATGAAGGATGTGAAAACTCAGGAGATGAAAATTTTTTCGAGGTGATTCATAACAATATTTGGATTTTGTCCCTGCCCAAAATTTATATTAAGAACAATCTAAGAAGACACATGGCATTGTTTTCCTCCTTCTGTTTTTTAAACATAGACCTTCTTTTTTTCCTCATGTAACCTCAAAACATGTTCATGTCCTTCCTTTGCTTTCCCTTCCTTTCCTTACCATCCTCCCTCTCTTCTTTCCCTCCTTTGTGGTTCTTTAACCTCCTTGTTTTCTTGCTGCAGTAGAGTTGACCTTATAATGTGGGGACTAGGATTGAATTCCAAATACTTGTTATTTTTGAGCATCTTGATTAACAACAACAAAAAAGTCAGTCACCATTCTAAAATAGGCCTGAGATGAAAGCAAGGTTAGTGAGGGGAAGAGGAAGGAAGACAGATTTTTTAAAGTGGTGCACTGGGGTAGAGACTTCTCATAGGTGCTCATGTTGCACCATTTTAAAGGTGGAAGTGATTACTGTTAGGACAGTGTCAAGAAATACAAAACCTATAGATGGGAACTGTTTTAGGAACTTCCATTGGTCTTTGTTCTTTCTCAATTTTGTCCTCTATATTTGTTCTTAGGAGGTGGTTTTTGAACAATGATTTTCTTTTAGTGGGTAGGACTATGAAGTTCATGCCCCAGGGGAAGAGACTGATAACATGAAATCATTATTGTCATGGGAAACGCAGACCTATGTATTAGAACAGGATACACTACAGTCATCTGTGTATGAGTCTACTTAATGTGACATGAAAGGGAATTTTCCTGACCACTATCATGTCTGGCTTCATGTTCAGACATTCTTACCGAAAGACTCATTTAATCAGAGGTTTCTCTTGTAAAGGATTTTTTTTTTTTTTTTTTGGTCCAGGTTTTCAAGATTCCGTCAAATATCCATGTAAGGTTTTTAGATAAACGAGAAAATCCTTCATAGCTTTGAGAAGCAATGATGATTTTTTCACTAGCAATAAAAATTTCAGGTTTTATAGTTTGTTTCTTAAAAGTATATAATTAAATAATGATCTTTTTAAAATATTTATTTTTGCTGACTCCTTACTTTGTGACTTTAAATGTATGTTACAATCTTCTTTTGTGCGTGAATAACAGTGGCTTGAAAAGGAACAAAAAGGAATCTAAAGATGATATTTCAATTTGTCCAACGGTGTTCAATTGAAGCCACTTTTAAAAAAAATTTCAAACCAGCACAGTGACTTGATTACCGTCCCCCCATGTTATCATCTAAGAGTGTGTTTTGAATAGTTTGACCATAAACCAGGAATTTCAAAGTCAAATGCTTAACTATGCCAGATGGATAATTAAAATAAGTGAACTGAGTCAGACGAAAAATAATAGGAAATGGTGATGGATGTGAACTAAAAAGCCCACATCCTGTCTGAGGAGAGAGTCACCAGTCTCTGCAGCCATGTGCTGCCATGTGACATTATGATCCGAGTGCAGTGGTGTGCTGGTAAATGTTTAACAACTGGTTGATTAAGACAAGAACAACAACAACAGCAAACTGTAACATGTAGCGTTTGCCAATTCTGATGGTGTAAACACTCCCACATAGCTAATTTCAAGCCTCTCCTATAATTGTCACTGAATATGTTTAGAAAGGATATTAATAATTGGCTCAACGAGCAAGTACAAGCTACCTCCAGTACACCACTAGCTCCAGTGTAGCAAGGTTTGCAATTTTTGAAGAAAACTTTTTTTTCAAATATAAAAATCTCTTGGGTTTTAAAATACTATGTAGTCCAACCACCCCCCCCCACAAAAAAAAACCACATTAATGAACTAAATCATGCTTATCAATTGCCAATTTACAATCTCTGAGAGTAAACCGATAATACGTCTTAGAAATCTTATTAGAAATCAGTTTTGCTATTTTATGGTCAAACTGCAGATGTCTAATCAATGGTTCCACTGGCATTTTTTGGAATCCACATTATTTTTATTTTTTTACACACAAAGTGCACTCCTATCAACAGTGTTTTAATGTATGTTTAGAATTTATATAAGGTAAAAATTAGCAGTTCAGAAATTATTCTTTGATTAATTAAAATAGCCAGTATACTTGGAATTTCTAAAGCTGACTAAACCTGGCTGGCCATCTGTGGGAGTTGTTTTTCCTAGATGCATTATTTGTATTAGTGAAAGATGGAAAACATCAGTCTAATTTATTGAAATTATGACACTATCGTATAGCAAAACCCTAAGTAAGCTGTTTTGTCTGTATTTTCTTGGATGATACTTTAAAAAATTATATTTTACAATTATTCTTACTTTTGAGTATTTTTGAATCACTTTTGATAATGTTACTCTGAAGTCATACAGACAAGGGTGTGGGGAGGATAGTGATTCAAAAACTCTGCCCTCTTCGGAACTGTCTAGCCCTCCAATTGTGGTTAAAGGGTAAATGGAGAATATGGCTAAGATAACGATAATTGCTGGTTGAATATGAGAATTGACACAACAAAGCAGAGTGGCTTCTTAAGAGTTTTATCATATTACAGTCTTCTCACATAAAACATAGTTGTGGGTATGTTAGAATGCAGACCATATGCAAATGTGCTGAATTAGGGACATATGAGTATATGGATATATGATACAGTGTGTCATCAAAGGCTGATTGTGTTAGTCTACCTTTGAGGCCTCTTAGGGTTGACATTGAAAAGCCCAAACATGTCTACAGTTTGCTGCTTAGATCTTAAAAGCCATCCAGTTACTGCCATGTGGTCTGTTGTCGATGAGTTCTGACCATGATATAAGTTAGAGAATTTCTGAAATCGCTTTCCTTCATTTTATTCTCTGGTGAGATGCATTAGTAAGAACAGAGAAACAATTATCCAGGTGTTCATGTGTGTAGTAGGATATTCTCATTGTTTCTGTTTTTGTGAAGTGATGGTCATAAAATGACAGTTATATTTAACAAAAGAATCTTGTATGAGTTTGGGGAGGGGGCAAGAAGGTGTGAAAATAACAATTGTCATGCAAGCTCATGTTTGAAGTAAGTCTTCTAGGCCTGTTTTCAATCAGACTGTGTCCCTCAACTCCTCATGTCACTGGCTGTTATTATTATTATACTCTCAGCCTATCATCTCTCTAAGTTATTGGGTTTTATAGTGTTTAGTATGTGTCTTTTATACCAGACTCTATGTTCCATGAGAACACAGAATCCTCTCCTTTCACCACTCTATCTCAGCACCTAGCACAGTGCTTGAATGAAGTAATAAGTATTTGCTAAATGAAAAAAATGAAATATACATGAAAGGTTTTTAAAACTTTCAAATAAAACAGCATTAATATACGAGAATATAAAATGTGTTTTCTCTCATTTGCTATTCTTCAGGTTAGTTTTTAAATCATTGAGTTTGTTTAATTAATTAGTACAGCAATCCTTGGCATTGTTTACCTGTATTCTTTGCATGAATTTTTGCTTGAAGTGTAAACATGTAACACATATTTTACCTGCCGGATCATTTGGTCACTGAAATAATGCATTTCCTGTTCTATTCCACACTTGGCTTTGCACCCTTCCCTGGAACTCTCGTGAGATAGACCACTTTAAGAAGAGTCATCACTAAAGAACTTCATCATGTACTGTGTAGTCTAGTGAGTCTCCCCTGTTGTTTTGGGAACCATTCCACAGATGCTCAAGAGAGCAGTATAGTGTGACATGGCCAGAGAAGGACTGTGCCAGCTGTGTGGTGGATCATAAAAATAATCAGATTCACCATTACATTCTTGGATTTTGGTTAATCAGAATGATCAGATGTAGGCAGAGTGTCTAAGTTAATTTATTTTATTTTCATGCTGGGGCTTGGTTCATGAGCTGCTGTGATATGTGGGGTAGCTCTGTTACTTAATAGTTCTAAGAATGCCTGAAATTCCATTAAGAGAGCTTCATTCCTTTAGCTGTAGGGAAAGCTTTTGAATCTTTATTAATTTTTTATTGAAGTATGTGTAGCCCTGGAAAGGGTAACATCATGAATAACTTTTACTTGATTCCATTTTTGGTGATGTGGTTGTGCATTCCCCCTGTTGTTCTATTTCTTCCCTCTTTCAGTGCCAAACTTAGTATGTTATTTATATTTGAGGTTTCTACTTCCTACCTACTAATTATTTTCTTGATGCTTTGCATTAGATTGTACACTCCCATCCCGCTACTGATGATTGATGCCTTTGATATACATTCGACACTCTGCCTTCTAACACTCTCCTCCTTTGGCCTTTAGACACCACACCACCTGTTATTTTTCCCACCTGTTTTTTTTTTTTGTCCCCTCCTTGGTTGACTCCAGTGGTCCTGCCCTTGTCCTTTACTTTCCCTCCAATTACCCAGTCTTGTCATCCACTTCAGTGGCTTTATCCTGTGTTAGTTTTCTATTGCTGCATAACAAATTATCAGAAATGCAACATGCAAGAAATGCAAATGCAACAGCATAAATTATTATTTTATAGTTTCTATGTATCTGTTGTCTGGTAATGGCTTAGATGGAGTTTCTGCTCAGGTCTTAAAAGGCTGCCGTCCAGGTGTCTGCTAGACTGCGGTTCTCACCAGAACCTCAGATGTCTCTTCCAAACTCATTAGATTGTTGGCAGAATACGGTTCCTGTGGCTCTAGAGCCCATGGAAGTTGTATTTTCAAGGCCAGTAGGAGCATGACTCTCTGAGCTTCACCTTCTTTTAAAGGTTCCTCTGTTTAGAACAGGCCTACTCAAGATGATCTCTTTTTTGATGAATTTATCATTAACTGATTACAGGCCTAGTCATGGGAATGACATCCCATTGTACATATATCAGAAGATGGGAATCTTAGTGGCCATCTTAGAATCCTGCCTACCACAAGCCTCAGTGTAGATGGCCACTAAATATTCATTACTGTCTCCCTCATCATTATTCAGGGTTCCAGAGGCTGGATGGCAGCTACTCATGGGCATCTCCATCTGGACATCCCATCGACATCAACACCTTTAAGTAAATATCCCTTCCCCAAACAAACAACCCCACTCTAACCTAGCATATTTCTTCA
Organism: Cebus imitator; assembly: GCF_001604975.1. Classification (NCBI taxonomy): domain Eukaryota; kingdom Metazoa; phylum Chordata; class Mammalia; order Primates; family Cebidae; genus Cebus; species Cebus imitator. Next base: position 1,296,252 of record NW_016107664.1, read on the forward strand.
GCAAGAAAGCCATTTCTATAAAGTAAATTCACATTTCTTGTAAGTTCCAGTGTAAAAACATTGGAAATCTCTTTGTAACTTCTTGTTTGTTCCATACAGTCTGTTCCCAGATCTTGTGATTCCATCCTTTAAATGTCTCTCAGATTTGCCATTTCTTCTCTTTCACACTATCCATACCTTACAGAGACCTGTGCAAGCTGCCTCATTGTCTTGTGAGGAAGAGGAACAGTCTGAGGAATGCCTACATGCACTATATTCCATACTTTCATACTTTTGTGCCTCCTCTCCCCTTGCCTTGAAGGGTATAATACATTATTGAATGGTGTTGGCCAGGCTCAGTGTCTCATTCCTGTAATCCTAGCACTTTGGGAGGCTGAGGGGGGTGGATCACTTGAGGTCAGGACTTTGAGACTAGCCTGACCAACATGGTGAAACCCCATCTGTATTAAAAATCAAAAAATTATCTGGAAATTGGCTAATTGAACCAGGGAGGCAGAAATAGCAGTGAGCTGAGATCGTGCCACTGCACTCCAATCTGGGCAACAGAGTAAGATTCCATCTCAAAAAAAAGAAAAAAAAAGAATGATGTTGAAGAAACAGTAACAAAACAGCACCAGGACATAAAGGCAATGGGAATTAGAACTAGAGGAAAATGTGACAAATAGAGAACTGGAGAAGGTAGCAGGATAACCAGACAAAGGATGTGAAGCTCTTCCCAGAATGAATCACTTCTGTGGAAAAAACAGCTTCTTGGGCTCCATGAAACAATGAAAGAAATCTACAGAGCTTAGAGGGAAGTAGCCTTTATTCAACTTGTTTGCTTTTGACATGCCTAGTGCTACCTCATGGAACCTATTGGTCACCCCAGTTACAGACTCATCCCATGCCCTATTCCTAGGCCAATTCTTTTTTTTAATTTAAATTTAGATTTTTTCATATTTAATTTTTTAATTTTTTTATTTCAATAGGTTTTGGGGGAACAGGTATGTTTGGTTACATGAATAAGTTCTTTAGTAGTGATTTCTGAGATTTTGGTGCACCCATCACCTGAACAGTGTACACTGTACCAACATGTAATCTTTTATCCCTCACCACCCCCCACCCTTTCCCACAAGTCCCCAAAGTTCAATGTATCATTTTTATGTCTTTGCATCCTCATAGCTTAACTCCCACATACAAGTGAGAACATAGGATGTTTGGTTTTCCATTCCTGAGTTACTTCACTTAGAATAATGGTCTCCAGGCCAGGTGCGGTGGTTCACACCTGTAATCCCAGCACTTTAGGAGGCTGAGGTGGGCGGATCATGAGGTCAGGAGTTTAAGACCATCCTTGCCAACATAGTGAAACACTGTCTCTACTAAAAAAAATACAAAAAAATTAGTTGGGCGTGGTGGTTGTGGGCTTCTGTAATCCCAGCTACTTGGGAGACAGAGGTAGGAGAATCACTTGAACCCTGGAGGAGGAGGTTGCAGTGAGCCCAGACTGCACCATTGCAGTGCAGCCTGGGTGACAGAGCAAGACTCTGTCTAAAAAAAAAAAAAAAAAAAAAAACAAAGGTCTTCGGCTCCATCCAGATTGCTGTGAATGCCATTATGTCATTCTTTTTATGGCTGAGTAGGACACCACATAAATAGAATTAAAAACAAAATTCACATGATTGTCTCAATAGATGCAGAAAAAGCATTCGACAAAGTCCTGCATCCCTTAATAATTATGATTAAAGCCCCAGGCCAATTCTGACTTCAGGGAAGATTTGCTATTTCTTTTCTCTACCCATCCATAGGTCTTTAGCATCATCATGCACTCAGTTTTAGCCCCACAGGGTCTTGCTCCCTGAAGATTCCCTCATTGCTCCCTAAGCCACCTTTCCTTTTTTCCTTACCCTGAATATGGGTCCTCAGTGCCTGACTTTGTTTCCTAACTCAGCCTCTATATTTATCTGTCTGACATGTGGGGAAGGAAGAAGTGGAGTTGGTCTTTGTCACTCCAGTGGGCAGAGCCACTCAACAAGGCAAATTTCAACCTGACCTTCAGTGGAGATGCTTTTCTACTATTGTACCTTTCTGTGGGAATTGTACCTAACTTTCCTCCTTTTCTCTTGAAGCATTTCTTCTTTAAATTCTTCAAATTAAAGGAAAGCGGTGTTATTCATTCATTTATTTTTGAGTTTAATAGTTACTGATTGCCTACGGTGTGTCTTCAGAGTGTTTTTGTTGTGGAGAGGGAGCAGGAAACAAATTAGACAAATCCTTTGCTTCCTGAAGCTTGCATTCTAGCATTTTGTCTTCATCCAGAAGACAAAATGATCCATCTGAGTGAGTGAGGGAAGACATGACTGAGAGATGACACTTTAAATCATAATCCTTCCTCATCTACGTTTTTTCTCATCGTTTCCATCTTGCTTAGAACTCCACATCTTCAATTATTCTTTTCTCTTGTATATGTATATGAACTCCAGTTATTTTTTTATTTTTATTTTTTTTGAGACAGGGTCTTGCTCTGTGTCCTAGGCTGGAGTGATCATAGTTTTCTGAAGCCTCAATATTCTGGGCTCAAGCAATCCTCCCTTCTCAACCTCCTAAGTAGCTGGTACTACAGGTGCACACCACCACTTGAACTCCTGAGCTCAAGCAGTCCTCCTGCCTCGGCCTCCCAAAATGATGGGGTTATAGGCATGAGCCACTGTGCCTGGACAGTTATTTTATTTTATTTTATTACATCCTCAAAAATAAAACCTTTATTCTTTCTGCTCACCAACTTAAGCTACTGCCTAGTCTCTCTCCTCCCCTTTTTACACAAGCCTCTGAGATATCACTGTGGCTCTTACATTCTTTTCCTTCATCCCTTTGCTGTATTAATCTGGATTTTGTCCTTGCTGCCTAATTGACACTGCATTTTAAGAATTATCTATGATCTCCTGGTCATTAAATTTAATGGCTTGTCTCAGTTTTTATTCTCAATGCTTTTCCAAACATGTGACTGTGACCACAATGTTTTCCTACTGGGAAGGCCCTTTTCCTTGTTTTTGCATGGATAAATTCTCTTTATCAAAACGTGTTAGCACAAATGCCACTTTTTAATCTCTTCTTGGTTTTTAAAAAAGTCTCGGTGGCACTGATCATTTCTCTTCTGAATTATAAATGATAAATTAACCTTTCTGAGAGATGAAACTGTTTTATTGATTTTGGTATCTCCCAGTACACTTAACGGATTGCCTTGCATATAATAATTACTTATTAAATATCTATTAAATGCATGAAGAAAGTAATAAGCACAAGTAAGTTTCATTTTTAGAACATTTTTAGAACATTTCAAAACTAGAATTATAGAATAATGTAATATTTTATTCTACAAACAAATATTTTGAACATGTTATCTAAAATGTAAAAAAATTTTGAAGAAGACACTTGAAAATGGACTTGCTATCACAGCAATAAATAAGCATGCCCTGTCATTGAATGTTGTTTTTCTACATTTCCACTTACTCATCACATTTTTTTTAGTTGTTCATAACCACTTTTTGAGTCATGTGATTGACTGGGTCAGTGGTTCGTGGTAAGAAATATGTTTGATGTATTATTCTCAATATGCTTTTGAAATTCTGTCTCTCTTTGCTGTCTGGTCTTATCTTCTGGCATTTTATATCCAGTTTCCTATGTCTGACTTTGATTGATATGGATCAGGAAAATTCTTCTTAGTATAATGTGGATCTGTTTTTCTTTTGAGTTCATAAAAAAATAAACATCAGTATGATTTGACTGTTGTTAGTGATAATTTAGAGGAATGGGTAATATGTATGTTCATTTCATTAAGTTAAAAAATGACTGTAAGAGGAGAATTCTATTATATGTTTTTTCTTTGGTAAGTAAATAAAAGTAGAGATTTTAAAATTATGTAACAACTCTACTGGCTTTCAATGTTTACAGGGAAAATATTTATCAGTTGAAGTTTATTTCTAATTACATTGAGGTAGAAATCAAACCATATTTGCAGCAAAGTTGAAAACTTTGAATACTGCATTTTGTATAATGTAATAATTAAGGTCAAATTTATCTGTAGAGGTTCACTTAATTGGAAAGGATGCTCAGTCACTACTTTTTCTTTACCAAGTAGCAAGCTCCAACTAAACTTTTCCAGGATCAGAGCCACTCAGAAATTTTGAGAAGTCTGATTCTGTATCTAATTTAGTATAGAATGCCAGAAACCAGGCTAGCTGAGTTGAGATCCTGGCTTGTCCACTTACTAGGCATATAACCTTGGGCAGATTATCAGACTACTCAGTGCTTCAGTTTTCTCATCTCTAAAATGGGGTCATTGTAAGTACTTCTCCCATAAAAGTGTGATGAGGATTAATGAGATAATTCACGTAAAATGCTTAGAACAGTGTGCAGTAAGTGTTAGCTTTGATCAGTTGTAAATACTAGAAACAATGATAAATGTGGCACAGATGGGTAGGATACTGATTCTCTTTTTAACAGGGCATGGCCAATATACCTTGTGTACTCCAGAGTCTTTTTTCCTCCTCCACCCTAGTTATTCTGAAAGAATCTGTTCACCTTAAGGTGTGAGGGACAAAGTGAAGCAAGTTAAATTTCAAAGGGAATTTGACATGTAAAGTAACAGTATTAGGTTAGAAAGAGAGAGAGATGCCAGAAACTTAAAATCTCTTCCTGAGGTGAGGTCAAATTTTTCTTCTTGAAAGGTATGTTCTCTATGAATGCTAGCCCCTTCATTTCTCTTTTAGTGTTTTTACTCCATAAAATATTTTATAGTTAGTAAATGAGTGAGGTTGAGCAGAAGGATGTGAGAATGTATTGATTTGTTAACAGCATGTTTTCTAAGTAAGTACAGGGAACAGTAGAGGACTTCCAGTCCATTCCATTGATGCAGAGGGACTTGCCTGGAATATAAAATGTGCGGCCAAGGATACAACCAAAGATACAAGTGTGAAGCCACTCACTACCAGGGTAAAAGGGGCGGGGAGCAGAAAGGCTGAACAGAGAGGAGGTAGAGGCATAGGGATGACTTAGAGAGTACAGTGACCTGGGTTTGGGTCAGGATTTTCCCATTTGCCAACTGTGAGAGCTAGACAACATATTTAATCTCCTTGGTCTTTAGTTTTTTCTTATAAAATGGAAATTGTGGCCAAGCGTGGTGGCTCATGCCTGTAATTCCAGCATTTTGGGAGGCCGAGGTGGGCAGATCACCTGAGGTCAGAAGTTTGAGATCAGCCTGGCCAGCATGGAGAAACCCTGTCTCTACTAAAACTACAAAAAAATTAGCCAGGCATGTGGCAGTCGTCTGTAATCCCAGCTACTTGGGAGGCTGAGGCAAGAGAATTGCTTAAGCCCAGGAGTTGGAGGTTGTAGTGAGCCAAGATTGCACCATTGCACTCCCGCCTGGACAACAGAGCAGGACTCCGTCTCAAAAAAAAGGAAGTTGTAATGTGACTTAATTTGCTTTCGTTCATTGCCTGTTCTCACGCCATAATGACCAGGTGATTTAATTATAGAAATCAATGCCTTCCCATGACACTTAGAATAACATCTCAGATCCTTACCTAGGCTTGGAAGGACCCATATGATATGGCCGTTGTGTACTTTCCTGACTTCATCTTGTACTACTGTCTCTTTTACTTACTAGGTTCCAACTACAATGGTTCTCTTTCTGTTCTTCACAGTATGTATGCTTTTTAGCATATTAAAGTCTTCTAACTGCTTGATCTCACTGCCTAGAAAGATTTCTTCTAGGCTGTGCACAGGGGCTCACATCTGTAATCCCACAGCATTTGGGAGGCCCAGGTGGGCAGATCACTTGACATCAGGAGTTTGAGGCCAGCCTGGCCAACCTAGTGAAATCTTGTCTCTACTAAAAATACATAAATTAGCTGGGCATGGTGGCTTGCACCTGTAATCCCAGCTACTTGGGAGGGTGAGGCAGAAGAATTGCAATAGGCTGAGATTGCACCACTGCACTCCAGCCAGGGCAACAGAGTGAGACTCTGTCTCAAAAAATAAATACATAAATAAATAAATAAAGGAAAGGTTTCTCCTAGATTTTCACATGCCTTATCCAGGTCTTAAAGATAGTATCTTCAAAGAGGCCTCTACTAAACCCGTTAGTTTAAAAGGGCACCCTCTGTGATTCTGTTGCATTTTCTTTATAGTACAAATCATTTCTTAATATTTTCCTGTTTATGTCTGAATGTAGCTTACCCTAGAATGTAAACTTTATGAGAGTAGGACCATGTCTTTCTCCTTCATTGCTGTATCCCCAGTACCTAGAGCAATTCCTGGCACAGAGTAGGTGTGATATCAGTGTTTTGTTTTGTTTTGTTTTTTTGAGACGGAGTCTCGCTGTATTGTCTAGGCTGGAGTGCAGTGGCTTGATCTTGGCTCACTGCAATGCCTGCCTCCTTGCCTGACACAGCCTCCCATGTAGCTGGGATTACAGGGGGGCGCCACCACGCCCAGCTTATTTTTGTATTTTTAGTAGAGATGGGATTTTATCTTGTTGACCAGGCTGGTCTTGAACTCCTGATCTCCAGTGATCCACCTGCCTCGGCCTCCCAAAGTGCTGGGATTACAGGCACGAGCAATTGCACGCAGATATATAATATAGCCATGTTTTTAAATAAAGTATGGAATGAATAAGGTGCTGATTGCACCGAAATAAATATTTGCTCTTTAAAACTCCTTTTCTCTTTATGCTTTCCTATAAGACTAGGAAAGGTAATAGGAAAATGAGCCCAGAGCATCCTATATTGTCACAAAGTAAGGAAGTGCTAAAATCAAACCCTTAACAATGACAGGTGGTGTGTGAAGGGACACAGGTACCAATGGAGAGAGGTCCCAGTGGCCAAAACTGGAATAATTTGATCAACAACAAAAAAGTGGTATTGAATTATAACTGAAAAAATATTTTTTAAAAAACACATAACCATGCTGATATAAATAAATGATTGAATAAATAAATAAATAAGGGAGATACTCCACCCTCCAGAAGCAGGACCATAACTTTTTTTTTTTTTTTCTGAGACAGAGTCTCACCCTGTCATGCAGGCGGGAGTGCAGTGGTGTGATCTCGGCTCACTGCAACCTCTGCCTCCCAGGTTCAAGCAATTCTCCTGCCTCAGCCTCCTGAGTAGCTGGGATTATAGGTGCCTGCCACCACGCCTGGCTAATTTTTGTATTTTTAGTAGAGACAGGGTTTCACCATATTGGCCTGGCTGGCCTTGAACTCCTGAACTCGTGATCCACCCACCTCAGCCTTCCATAACTTTCTACCCCTTAAATATATGTTGCATGTAGTGCCATTCTTCCAAAGAGTACAGTATGGAAAGGGGTAGGAAAAAAGAGTAATCTCACAGCAGAGAAAACTGATAAACGCTACTTCAGCCAGACGATCAAGACTGACACTGTGTCCCTTTGATATGATGTGTTGAAAATGGTGCTTTTCTTTTTTGGTCTTTTTCTAAATTTTTATGTTTTTAAAATTTTATTTATTTATTTTTTATTGCATTTTAGGTTTTGGGGTACATGTGAAGGACATGCAAGATTGTTGCATAGGTACACACATGGCAGTGTGATTTGCTGCCTTCCTCCCCTTCACCTATATCTGGCATTTCTCCCCATGCTATCTCTCTCCATCTCCCCACCCCCCTGTCCCTCCCCCATTTCCCCTCAACAGACCCCAGCGTGTAGTGCTCCCCTCCCTGTGTCCATGTGTTCTCATTGTTCAACACCCGCTTATGAGTGAGAACATGCGGTGTTTGATTTTCTTTTAAAAGGTCATAACTCCAGTCTAATTATGGGTAAAACATCACAAAAATCCCAGTCGAGGAAAATTCTGCAAAATACCTGATCAGTTTCCTCAAAACTTTCAGTGCATAAAAAACAAGGAATGTTCAAGGAACTGTCTGTCACAGTGAACAGGAGCCTACAGAGACAGGATGACTATATGTAACGTGGTATCCTGGGTGGGATCTTGGAATAGAAAAAGGATATGAAGTGAAAAGTCAGGAAATCTGAGTACATGGGTTTTAGTTAATGATAAGTCTCAATATTGGCTCTTTAATTGTTAAGAAGGTAGGATGTTAATAACAGGAATACTGACTGTGGAGTAGTTGGGAATTCTCTGCACTATCTTGGTTAGTTTTTCCAAAAATTGAGCACTGTTCTGAAATAAAAAGTTTATTTCAGATAAAATTCAAATAAAAAGTTATGACTATTTTTTCCACATGATTCTGTATTGTTTTGTTGTATCATTTAAGTGCCAATTCTTCTTCTATTGTTATATACAGATGCCATAGCTTATTTAACTTACACCCATTCTTGCACGTTTAAATTGGTTCTAGTAGTTTGTACCTACATCTTTGATCATCCCTTTGGTGATAGAGGAAGGGCTATTTTTGACATGAAAACTTTATCTTCTCTTGTTTGATATGATTTCTGATTTCTTCTCTTATTTTATCTTGATTTTCCCTTAGGTTAGGACTTTAAATACTTTCTATATGCTGATGAGTCCAACCTGCTTGATTATATCACAGGCATCTCAAATTCAGCATATTCAGAGGTGGGCTCTTATTTTCTTTCCCCTTCAATTACTCCTCTCTCTGATTTCCTTTCTTCTGTTAATGCTGTCATAGTTTACCCATATATTCAGCAGGACTATGGGAGTTAAGTTTGGTTTCTCCTCTCTGTCACCATTCTATCTGCATCCTCTGCCCATACAATTTTTCACATTCACTGTTCTTAAAATATATCTTAAACCCATGATTTTTCCATGTCCACTGCTACCAACCTTGTCTGAGCTATCTATCATCAAATTATACCGGACCTTTACAATATCCCTAATAGTCCCCTAATTCTTGCCTCTTTTTAGTGCATTCTTTGAATATAATTACAAATGTATGGGAATCCCTGTGGATTTTAAATAGAAGAATGATGATACAATTTGTGATTGTTCTGAAATGATCATTCTGCAAGATGTGCAAAGAATGGCTCCTTACCATGACCTACAATGACTGGCGTGATCTGGCCTCTGTCTACCTTTCTATTTCATTTCGTGTCAGTCTATTTCTCACCATGGTTTAGTTACATTGGTCTTCTTTCAGTTTCAGTCTTTCTCTATGCCAACCCCTTTCCTGCCTTTGAGCTTTCACACATGTTACTCTTTGTTTTCCAATTTTATCTTCCATCTTCTTTCCCCATGGCAGGTCCTGTAATTCTTTGTTTAGTTATTTTCTCTGCTATTCCAAAAAAGGCAAGATTATATCTTTTTCATTTTCCTATGTATACCTAGTACCTAAGCCTTACACATAGCAACACTCAGTAGTTGCTGAATAATTAAACAACTATTACCATTTTCATTTTCATTCATTTGTTAAACAGTAGTGTTCAGGATCTGTGTTAAGTGCTATAGAAACATACAAAGGGTTTAAAATACATAAGTTTTACCTTGAAATAGCTCCTAATTTAAAAGAAGGGATAGGAGAAAATATAAATAATATGGGAGGAAGGCACAGTTGTTGTAATAGTTTAAAGTTCTGTTACTAACCAACTGTGTGTCCTCACATAAGTTATTTTTATTCTTTCTTTCTCTTTCTTTCTTTCCTTCTTCCATTCTTTCTTTCCTTCCCTTCCTCCCTCCCTCCCTCCCTCCCTCCCTTCCTTCCTTCCTTCCTTCCTTCTTTCCTTCCTTCCTTTCCTGCCCCCTCCCCTCCCCTCCTCTCCCATCCCCTCCCCTTCCCTTTCCTTCCCTA